>NW_027397063.1:25266192-25557640 GCF_003265705.2 Callorhinus ursinus
CTTCCTTCCTTCCTTCCTTCCTTCCTTCCTTCCTTCCTTCCTTCCTTCCTTCCTTCCTTCCTTTCTTTTCTTTCTTCCTTTCTTTCGTGTGATGATTAAATGAGTTAACACATGTAAAACAGAATGATGATTAGGACTTATAAAAGCCATATATAGTATTATCAACATTACTACACATCCTCCAGCTATCTTTCTAAATATCACTTCCATCTTCCAAACTCCTCTGGTTCTTCTAGTCATGAGTTTTATGTGTCAAATATACATCTATGTGCCTGTCATATGTGTCCTGCCTTGTTACAGTTGTAGATATATTGTCTGTATACCCTCCCTATTGGTCTATAAGCTCACTAAGAAATACTCCTATGTCTATTTTCTTATCTTATTTAATAATTGTCAATAAAGAGAAAAATAATAGGAGAGAAATAAAAAAAAAGCATAAAATTACATGAATAGGTGCATGCCAGAAGATTATATGGACTGTATACCAAACTCTTCCTAAAATGCTTGAAAACTGCCCACTATTTTTTTAAAAATGAAGTAAAAAACATTTTAACTTAATTAAAAAGAATAACCCAAATATTATGAAGCAAATGGGGAAAAGGTATCCAAATTATTAAGGATGAGTATGTGGATGCACATGTGGTTATCAAGGCTGAGAAATCCTAAAATTTGCAGTTGCCAAGTAGACACCTAAGAAAGTTGACGGTTTAGGTCCAGTATGAAAGCCAGAGGCTTAAGACCCACAAAAAGCTGATGTATCAGTTCAAGTCCAAAGGCAGAATAGGACCAGTGTTCTTTCTTCTACTCAAGGAAGTCAGGAAGGAGAAGTTTCCTTTACTTGGGGGAGGGTTTGTGTTTTGTTCTCTTCAGGCCTTCAACTGATTGGATGAAGCCTGCCCACATTAGGGAGAGCAATCTGCTCTACAGTAGTCTTTTGATTTAAATGTTCAACTCAATCAATAACAGATTCACAGAAACACCCAAAATAATGTTTAACCAAATATCTGGGTACCTATGGCCCAGTCAGGTTGACACAGAAAATTAACCATCCTGTCAACTATATAAATTTTTGTCATATCAGTATCATTTGGGATTTGCTTCCTAACTGTGCTTCCCATGACAACTGCTTTAAACTTTAATTTTAGGGGGTTTCAATATATATGTGTTTTTAGGCCTTCAATATATACTTCTTCAGAATTCTTAAAACTCTAACATTTATGGTAAGATTGAACAATATTTATTGTACTCTTACTATTTGCTAGCACTATATTAAGTATGTTTTCATTTTATAATCTGATGTGACCCAAGTAACATTCCAAGGCCGATTTCTATCCTTCTAACACAGAACAACCCAGAGACTTAATTACTCTTCCATACACAGTATTTAGCATATAATGGAGTGTTACTAGATATGAAAAGAAGCAACTCTATGATAACAAGAGGGAAAATAAAACAACCCCCCCCCAAAAAAAAGCCTTCTGTTGCATTGTCGGACACAAACGTTATCCAGGAATCTTAATTTCCCAGCTGTTAAGCCTGTGAGAACTTAATCCCCCAACTGAATGTTTTCCAACTAGTTTGTCCTAAGGATCTAAGCCATAGGAAGGGAATTCTTGTAATGTCCCTAGATGGGCCACTCAGGGCAGCAGTTCTCAAATCTTGACCGCACGTCAGAATCACATGATTTTTTTTTTTTTTTTTTAATGGTGATATTGGGTCACCTCCCCAGACAGTCTACTTTCACTGCTTTTGTTATGACGTATGCGCAGCCAAGATGAAGAAACACTGAACGGGACTGATAACTAATAAAACTGCTTGAAATACTAAATGAGAGAAGAAAAGCTCCAGCTTTCCCCTTCTTGCAGTATAAACTTTCCTTAGCCTTGATCATCAGATATTTAGATTAATTCACAATCTTGACAAAGCATTTTGCCCTTTTTTGGAATTAAAGGGACATGCTTCCATTTCTATGTTTGCAGCAGTGGGAAGGACAGATCAAAATTAACAGCACCTTTTCAGATTATGTTGACCCATGTTTTAGTCAAACCTTTTACTAAGAAAACACAGACCAAACTTTTGTAAAAGAATATCAGAAACTGGTGAACGAAATATCTATTCTTTCATTATTTGCGACTTTCCAAATACATATGATTCCAAGCTTATTAAGACCTTCTGCCCGGAATGGCCAGCAATCCCCGTACTGACGGATGAAAGATGACTCCAAACTTCGCCGGGAAAGAGAGAAGGCAAGGGGGTCAATGCTCAGAGACAAGACCCTTTGCTCTTCTTTGCGTCCACTTTTATTGGTCCTTCAGGTTGATCACAAATCCTTATCACTGTTTCTCAAACACGTGATGGGTGAGAAGAGGTCTTACTGAAACCAGGAGGATCTGTTTACCGGGAAGATACGATATGCTAATCTGCGTGTTCTACGAGTTCTGCTAATCATAGTCTAGGAGACAATGCACACATCTCTTGGATCATAGGGCGGTTGTTTGGGCTAAGACAGCTTCGGGGAAGGTAACTCCCTGCAGCATTCCTATGGCTGAGTGGTCAAGCAGGCCTCGGCATTCCAAAGGCCCACGCCCTTCTCCGAAACCCACCCTGCCCTAGGAAGCCTCTGTGTTACATTTTAGCAAGCCAGGTAATCATGGCCGATTTCATGCTCTACATTAACCCCAGCAATATTCAGTGTTTAGACAAATTTTCACTTAAAATTTGCACTAAATCAGGCAAGATATTATACACGGTCATCAAAATAGCCAAATGTTATGAAAGACATTTGTGTTTGAGACTTTTACAAGTAACTTCTTTTTAAAATCCACATAAATTCACAAGTGATTGTCCCTAAGGCATAAAAATATGATGATGCTGTGCCCATTTCACGAGAGGGTTTCTTTTTTTCCATTAATACTCTTTACTCATTACATATTTGTGTTACATATTTATATTAGTCAAGGTTCTCCAGAGAAAAATAATCAGTAGGGTGTGCTTCTCTGTTATATTAAGGTTGGGGGAGAGAGAGAGATTTTAAGGAATTGTTTGATTGTGGAGGCTGACAAGTCCACAATTTTCAGAATTGGCCAGCAGACTGAAGACCCAGAGAAGATTTAATGCTGTAGCTCAAGTCTGAAGGCAGCCTGCCAGCAGAATCCCCTCTTCCTTAAGAGACATCAGTCTTTTCTTTTTAAGGTAAGGCCACCCACATTATGGAGGATAATCTGGTTTATTCAAAATATACTGAATTGAAAGTAATTTTATCTAAAAAGTATCTCAGAGCTACATATAGACTAGTGTTTGACCAGATATCTGAGTACAATGGCCTACCCAAGTTTATGTATAAAATTAACCATCACAACTCTAGAAAAGTGAAGTTTAAAGTAAGGCTTGAATTAATTTTGTTGTCTCCATTAGCGCCTTGACCAATTCCTTAGGTTCATTCATTTCAAAACATAGGCAATAGAGAAATCCAGGTGGAAAAATGAGATGCCCACAATGAATCCCCTTGTCCCCAGCCCCTGACCTTGGAGAATCAGTGGTTAATTTTATTTTTGTGGTTATGTTGTTGTGTTATTATAAATTAGAATAATCCTTTGCTCTATTTTGCTGCTATAAGCAAAGACTTTGGGTGATATAATCAATAGTTTCCCATGCCCTATATTCCAAATGTTCGAGCCCAATAAATATCATTAGTAGAGCAGTTCTAACCAAATACTTGGTGAACTCTTATGAATTACAAGACTGTTTTCAAAAATCTGTAAAAAAGCAAACAAAAGTGAAACATTGTAATAATTATAAGCTTCCTCTGAGTATAAAATAAAAAGGTGCTTAAAAAGCACTTGGACCAGTGCATGGCAAAAAATAAGCTCACAATAAATGATACTATAATTTTGACTACTACTTGATGTTTCTGTTCATAGAGCAAGCAAACAATAGAAAGGGATGAGAATCAGCTCAGTCTATACAAAAGCTTATCTTTAACCAAACCCATACCCTCACACCTTCCAAAATCTTGAAATGAAGAACCCACTTAAATATAATACCAAAATGTTCAAAACAAATGAACAACAGCAATAAATCACCAAAATAAACTACTATCCCTTTCAGAAAAAGGAATTAATTTCTGAGTAATGTGTACCAACTTCAATGTTTATCTTGTAATTATGTATTTCTTGTCGTAAGAGAGACCGATTCATAATAATGTAGTCACATGAATCTAACTTGTCAGCGCAATATGCCATCAAAGGGGAAACAAAAGTCTACTTAGGGAGAAGTTGGGTAAAGAGCTCTTTAGGCTGACCTTTTGTTGATAAGTTGATGATGTTCTCATTAGCAGCAACCCTGCTGTTTGCCCTCAATAAAAGATAACACCCTGCTGTCAGCTCAATTTCCATTTTTGTGATCTAATGACACAATTATATTAAAGATATTTTTTCAAACGGATTAGGGTGTTTAAGCAAAAATAAAAATGATTTTATAAATTTTCATTCTGTGTTCCCCCAAACCAAACAATATTTTTCACAATGTGTGATTTTATAGGATAAAGCTGACAAAGAGGTTGCCAATAACCAAGTGACATTTTTTAGTATGCTTGTTATTGAAGAGAACAATGTGTTGCTAAACTCTCCATTATACATATTTTAATAACTTTTTTCTGTGTAGTGTAGCTAACATTATTTCTCATAGACGTATCACTTCAATTTCTTTCTACTATGAAAAATATCGCATCTCTGTTTTTTGAAACATGAGTAATTCTTTTTATAATTAAATTAAATGTGGATGTTGCAGGAGTTTGACCATGAGATTTATTTTCTAAAAGGAAGTCTATCATTGTGGCAAGAGGAAAGATTAAATTTTGGATTCACAACTTATTAGATATGTGACCTTGGAGAAGTTATAATCTTTCCTGGAACAATATTAGTTGTTGCATTCAATTAAGTAGTGAATGGAAAATTAGATAATAAATATAAAGCACAAGGCTTGTGCTAACTGTTGCCAAAGCATAGGCTATTTAACTTGGGAACTCCAACGCTTTAATGAAACTAAGGAAGGGGTTTCTTGTATTGTTGAATCTGTGATGTTGATGTGGAATACTTGAATAATCTGTAAATTATGATACATAGTTTTTTCTGTGACAAATATTTAAGTTTGTTTATCTTCATTATGATTCAAATTTATGTCAATAAAATACTGTTGGGATATTTCTTAATTGTATAGACCTAATTGTGAGAAGAAAGATATTAAGAAAAACTAGAAAGAAAAATAAGTAAATATCAGACACACATGGAAGAACATTGAAGCCCCTCTGGTTTTAAAATCAAAAAGAAAGGGGGGGGGATGGGTTAGCCTGGTGATGGGTATTAAAGAGGGCACATTCTGCATGGAGCACTGGGTGTTATGCACAATGAATCGTGGAACACTACATCAAAAACTAAGATGTAATGTATGGTGATTAACATAACAATAAAAAATTAAAAATTAAAAAAATAAAATAAAATAAAAAAGAATTATTATTCTTTATCAGTCTGTCTTCCCACCACACACACACACACACACACACACACACACACACACACACACACACACACACCTGCCCAGAGACATGAGAACTTAGAGAAGAAGCAACAGACCTGTGCGGGTTCATGGGACAACAATAGACTCAGACAGAACAAATCCTCACCATGCCAAATACTCCACAACAGGGAGTTGGGTGCCCTGCTGTGAACAGAAGAACCATTTTTGATTGGTGAAGTATTGGAAATTTGGGTAGAAACAAACACTTTTATGACCCAATGCGAGACACCTCAGGTTTTCCCAGAAATACTGAGGGCCATATTTTACAGGGATTCAGAAGTCCTTCCTAACCAGTTAGAGACAAAAAGCAGGGTGAACCTGGAAACATCTATTTTTATGTTGCATAGTTTTGTGTAACTATTATATGATGTATTACCATTTTACTGTGTTAAAAGCAGTGAAGATTTGTTCTTTACAAAATAGCACATATATATATGTATATATATATATTTAATACACGTTAAATTGACAATGAAGTATGTGAATCTAGAGAAAAAAGCTCAGTAGTATACAAATATCTCCAAATGATCTCTAAAAGACTTAATACTACACTTCATTTTGCTATACACCCAAATATATATTAAAAAAAAACCTTTCAACATCCTAAACATTAATATTCTAATATGCGTAAATTGACAAATTTAAAATTCCAAACTAATTCATTGCAAACATACTGTCAATATTTCAACTAAAAACATTTAAAATCATTTTTGTTCTTACGTGAAATTTATTTGAACTTATTATTGATATACTGTATTTATTATATAAAGGTAGATATTTAATCATCTAAGTTGCAAATTTTATCTTTAATTTTTTTCTGAACTTGCATAAAAAGTAATGGTGGGTCATTTGTTTGCATCACTTATTCTGCTAGTTCAACATTATCAAGCAATTTTGCACATAACTAAAAATCTTCATGGAATTCATCATATATATTTTTTATTTTATTTTATTATTTTATTTTACTATTTTATTTTATTTTATTTATTTGAGAGAGAGAGCACGAGTGGGGTGAGAGGCAGAGGGAGAGGGAGAGGCAGACTCCCCACTGAGCAGGGAGCCCGACTTGGTGCTTGATCCCAGAATCCCGGGATCATGACCCCAGCTGGAGGCAGACGCATAACCAACTGAGCCACCCAGGTGCCCCCTCGTCATATATATTTAAATAAGAACAATAAAGAATTCTTCTTCCTAAGGTAAATGTTAAGTTTTCCAGCATTTTTTTTTCGTGTTATTTGTTTTTTTTAATTTTACTTCCAGTATAGTTAGCATATAGTGTTATATTAGTTTCAGGTGTACAATATAGTGATTCAAAAGTTAAAAATAGAACTACCATATGATCCAGTAATCACACTATGTATTTACCCCCAAAATACAGAAACACTAATTCCAAGGAATACATGTTCCCCTGTGTTCCAGCATTATTTAAATTAAGGAGAACCAATGACTATTACTTCAATTTTAGACTCTTTTTAACAATCTTCTACAGCAAAAGCTATTAAAATGAAAGGATGTTCATATTTATATTGTTTCATATATTGGAATTAAAAAGATTTCTTAACTTTATATTTCATTTAGCCAACTGTCTCTGATCTTCTATAACCAAAAAGCATAATTAAAATGGGTCTCCTGGGGCGCCTGGGTAGTTCAGTCAGTTAAGCATCTGTCTTTGCCTCAGGTCATGATCCCAGGGTCTTGGAATCGAGTCCTACATCTGGCTCCCTGCTCAGTGGGGAGCCTTCTCCTCCTCTCCCTCTGCCTGATGCTCCCCCTGCTTGTGCACGCTCTCTCTGTCAAATAAATAAATAAAATCTTTAAAAAAAAAAAGTGTGTCTCCTGAAGATAATTTATAATAACAGTTCTTTACTGTTTATACTGACTCATTTTTTAACATATTTCTTCCCTTTATCTCAATGTTCTCAACCTTGCTCCTTTTTATCCTTACTTCATACATAAAATGGGTGTTGTCTTCCCAGATTCAAGCTGGGTTTAATGTCATCATCATTCACAATCTTTATCTCACACTCTACTCCTTTCAGCCAATCTAGCTTTACTGATGTCGCCACAGGACTCCACTTCTCAGCAATTCCTGCATGAATGGCAGTCATACATAGATATTGAAAGCAACTGGCTATGTCAATGGAAACTTTGTCAAATGTATTTATAAACATAAAGACAAGAATCATGAAAAAATCTTTAAATCTTCCATGATATATCTAAATAAAGAAGTGCCGTTTTCAAAATTTTAGATTTCCAGATCTTCAAACTACTGGAATGCATAATTAGTGGAATAATGAGAGACCTCACAAGTTTGTTTTTGGGAAACCCATATAGTGCACAAATTCCACTGTATTGACTCAGTAATATAGATATTTGGGATGTATTAATCCAGAGTTTATGGAATCTCTGTAAATTATAATCCAGTCACAAAATAAAGATGTCTTAAAGATATCATTTTCCCAAAAGGCCAATTAGGCCATATAAATAATGAATAAATAAGACAAAAAGCTCATTTGAGATAACAATTGCCCACACATACATAAGTATATATTTTCATATGAGTTAATATGAATATTCCTTTTGTTCCTATATCAATATGGAATGAGACACAAGGGTGTGATGAAGGCAGAAAAAATCGACCAAGGGTATAGGAAAGGGAATATCCAGGAACTTAAGAATAGTAAATACTCATGGGGCACCTGGGTGGCTCAGTTGGTTAAGCGACTGCCTTTGGTTCAGATCATGATCTTGGAGTCCCTGGACTGAGTCCCACATCAGGCTCTCTGCTCGGCAGGGAGTCTGCTTCACTCTCTGACACCATCCCCCATGTGCTCTCTCCCTTTCATTCTCTCTCTCTCAAATAAATAAATAAATAAATAAAAACTTAAAAAAAAAAGAATAGTAAATGCTCATTTAATATTAGGATGTTATAAATGAATGACAACCCTAAAAGTTAATGTTATTTTTTTGTTATAAAATAATGTAAAATAAAAAATGAAATGTAAATGTATAATAGACATATAAAATGCTCTTATAAGTGATTAGTAAATTTATGCTATAAATAAACAATTGATACATATCATACATCATTTCAACCTATGTTATTCTCGTGAAAAATATGCATGCACACACTTGCACACACAGGTACACACATTAATTACATTTTCCCAAGTCTCTGAGTTTTCCTCTGGTTCTTTTTGAGGGCTCTGACTTCAGTACAGTGATATAAACATGTAAGTTTGAAACACTGAATTGACACATGACAGAATGCATATAGAAAATAGGCAAGAGCAAAAGATAAGTGATAGCACCTAATAAGCTAATCCAATCTTGACATTAAGTGAAAATAAGACTTGGCTGTAAGGCTTCTCTTACAAATCCAATGTAAGTAAGTAACAATAGAAGTCTCAATTTAATATGTAGATTGTAATAACATCTAACATTTAAAAAAATTAAAACACTTGAAAGTATATTCCTATCTTAACCACAGGGAGTCAAAATCATACTTAAGGCTCTAGTTAGCTATTATATTCTTTAAATGGTTTTCCAATACACTAACACCCAGAAAGGAAGAGAGAAACTTATTATAATAAAAAAGGATGCACTTTTTTGAGAAATCAATAGGTAATTTTGTTCACTGATCCTTTCTCTTCTCTTTGCCCCCAGGTATATAAAAAGAAATATTAATAAATTAAGGCAGTGGTCTCAGATTTTTATGTATCATCACAAGTTCCTTAATTCAGGCCTATGTATAGGCATTTGTCATATTATAACTAATGAATTTAGGTATACACTTTTGCAAATTCTCTAGAAAGGGGAAAATTTTAAAAAGCAACTTTAGAATTTCTTTTACTTAGTCAACTGTGTTTTAACAGAATCTTATTTTTTAGATTATGAAGACCGACCTTACTGGCAAAGATGGATACTGATATATTTTCATTTAAAAGATATCTGGAGGTTCTGACAAATTTCAAACATCCAGTCCACAGAGTGATTTTTATTCTTACAAGTTAGTGCATGTAGTATGTACAGTGTTTAAAACACCCATATAACATCTGCAACAACACTTTTCTTAGCAGGCATAACTTTATTTAAATACATATTTGATGCCTTGAAGACACAGTGATCCAATCTTAGGATAGAAACCATAGCCACATAATAATGAAGCAACCTAAGAACAAGGAGATACCCCACAATACCCCAGTGCTGTGGAGAATAGCACAAGCGGATCGGGCTGACACAGCAAACAATCTGGGCCCCACTTCTCAAACTGACCCAAAATAGCCTGAGGAAGGCGGCACAAATTGTTCTTGTTGCTTGTTAGTTTTTGCCACAAAATCACATGTCACTGGGGAGAACTCTTCAAGGGACTGAAAAAATTAATTTAAAAATAAATAATAATTTATGTGGGATTATTATTTAATGCCAGTTGAGAAAATTAAATACTAGCAGGAAAAGTGGAAATTCATTCTTTCCTCTTTTTTTTTTTTTTAGATTCAAAGTAAATGAAAATAGCATACTGGCCAACAAACATAAAGTCAATGCCTTTTAAACCTTTCTATTAACTCCTGCTACTAGAGCCACACAATACCCCTGGTGTGTGGTGAATTAATTATGTCTGAATATAGTCCTTCTCAGAAAGTAGTTTTTAATTGTTGAATGTTTTTAATCTCAATAGAATTGATTTGCATTTAAATGAGCAGTCCTTCAAGTGATTATCTGCTTAGATTTTTTTTTAACATAAAATTATTGAGTATAAACTTACCTCAGAAATATGGCAGGTTCAGTTCCACAAAAATGGGAATATCACAGTAAAGTGAGTCAAATGATTTTTTTTTTTTTGGTTTCACAATGCATATCAAAATTAGGTTTACACTATACTGTAGTATATTCAGTGCACAACAGCATTATGTCTAAAAATGCACATACCTTAATTAAAAAATACTTCATTGCTAAAAAATGCTAACCATCATCTGAGCTTTCAGTGAGTTGTCATCAGTGATCAGAGATCACCAGAACAAATATAATAATAAGAAGAAGTTTAAAATACTGTGCGAATTACCAAAATATGACACACAGAAACATGAAGTGAGCAAATGCTGTTGGTTAAATGGTGCCAATAGATTTGCTCTGCTCAGGGTTGCCACAAACCTTTAATTTGTGAATAAAAAATGCAGTATCTGAGAAGTGCAATAGGGCAGAGAGCAATAAAATGAGGCATGCTTATTTCTGTTTTAGAACATATAGAAATGATAGCATGCTTGGACAAACCGTGGAAAGGTTAGACAAATTAATATATACTTTAAAACTTATTTTCTATGTATTTAATAAATTAACTAATATCCTTAAAGACATAACACAGTTTCTATTCCAATTTAAACAAACAACTATTTTTTTACTATTTCTAGTATAATTATCCATGTTAATTGAATGGGATAATTGTGTATGTGCTAATAACCAATATAAACTAATCCTCAATTATCACCAAAATTTACTGATACTAAAACACCTTCCAAATGTATGTGTTAATTGTTAAAAGCCATTTAACGTCATCTTTGTAGGATTATGAAAAATACATGCACTTCATATAAGCATTAACGTATAAATCCAGGTAAAATGCTAAAAATATATTTGAAATAACAGAAAAAATAAAACTAATTTTGAAAGACATGAAAGAATGTTGATGATTATTTAAAATACAATAAAAAATATAGCTTGAATGAAGCTCTCAGATCATCCTGGCATTATTTTTAATTCAAAGGAAGGACACCAAACCTTTAGTTTGTTAGGCCATTGCTATAATCCATTACCAAATGTTGAGAATCTCTTGGTATCTCTTTCTAATCTACTGCCTTTCTTTCAACTTCAGTTAGAAAGAGTAATGCATCAATTTTAGGAAAAAGGAAAAGAAATGAAATGAGAGATCATGTACATGTATATGCATGTACAATGATTCTATTTCTAATAAAATATAAGTACACTACCTCTAATAGCTCTCTGTATATAATAGGATGTGTTAGGTTACTGTTAATTTGCAGCTGATTTGAGGTAGTTCTTTGATTATCTCTAGGGGTCTATGGAACTATAGTGCTGATTATTGGCCAAGATATCAGTGAAATGTATTAACACTGAATTATAAAATGCTGCTTAAAGTCCTGAAACCCCACAAGGTATTCCTTGTACCAGCAGCTTGTTTATAACAAAAATGCATAGACTATATTTTCTACATCTGCATCTGTTTTGGGCTATGTGACCAAAGGGATATAAAATGTTTCAGTATATATGTGCCTTTGTTTATCTGAAATGGGGATATCTTGAATATTTTTGTGGTTTGTGACCCAGAAATAAAGTGCTTCTCTTGCAACTGAGCAGAGCTATGCCTGGGTACCTCAGAAATTCTTCATTTCTCCAATGTATTCTAACTTTCTCCAGCAAAACGACCATAATCATTGAAAATTATATTAAAAAATTAAAATATCTATCAATTGCCCTAGGGTATACAGCAAAAACCTCAATATTTGTTCCAGAAAATCTTCTAAATCACAGTAAGGAGAGGGAAAGTCTCATGTATTTGTGCTGTAATCTGTTATTCCCTCCTCCTTCCCCCTGCCCCAGCTCAGGAAATGGGGAGTTCTACTCCTGGCATGTGTAGCCAAGAATAATGAGTTCCCTCTCCTCTCAGGTCCCAGTCTAAGGCTATGGTGTCCTTCCAGAATGGAAAGGCTACCAATATTTCCTGTCTTACTTCCACTCTCCCAGTTCCCATACTGTAGAAGCTCAATTCCAGGCAAAAGCTGATGAAAGGTTGTGACTCCCTTCTCAATACAGCCCACTTGTAGGGTGGAATGTCTACCCCAACAAGACAAAAGCCCTGAACCCCTATCACCCCTGCCACAGCTTGCTCATAGGGCATGGGTCGCATAATGGTAGAAGCAAGCTGAGAAGACAAGGGATTATTTCCCCCACTAGTGACCCATGCATAAAGAAAGGCCACCACTCTGAGAGAAGTAAACTACTCTTTCTGCCTCCAATTGCAGAGCAGTAGTGCAGAAGATTATACCATGACAAAAGGCACATTCATTGCTTTCTATAAAGAGCGTGAGTTTATTTTTAAGAAAAACTAGCTTAAGAGTGCTGTCAAAAACAATGGACATTTTGTGGTAGGCAATTATGAGGAGTGTGGTAGCTTCATGATAGCAACAAGCTAAATCATTAACCAGTTAGAAGTTAAAAGAGAGAACCAGGGAAAGAAACAGCTAAGAGCCTTCATGGAGTCAAAACGGTCATGAGACTGGACTCAAAGACCACCCTTGTAAGGGACCTCAATTTGATTGGATCAGACTGTGGAGCGATTTTATGCCCCGGATATTGACAAGAACAATGGACTTTTCAATGGGAAAATAGTGAAGGCTAACAGTTGAGTGTGATACCAGTAGAGATGGATCTGTTAGATTTTTACAAAGTGATCAGAGAAAGAAGCAGCCAAGAGAGTTCTGCTAAAATAGTATCATCCCAGAGTGACTGTCTGCCCAAGTTTGCACTCTCTGAGGAGAGACATCAAAGGCTACACATTGTGGGGGGAAACAGACTTCACTGAAATATTCCAGCAAGTCACTAGCAAGTAAAATGACAATAACAACAAGCCCCAGAAGTGGGTTGAGACTTTAAAGCTGCTTTAGATTTAAATATTACTTAAATATATAATCTAAATTGTCCATTCTTCAACAACATATTATGAAACATTGAAAGAAACAGGAAAAATGTATCCCATACACAGGGAAAACAGCAGGCAACAGAAATGTCCTTTGAGAAAAGGCAAGGTGTCAATTTAGCAGACACAGACTTAAAATAACTATTGTAAATATGTTCAAAGAACTAAAGAAAACCATGCTTTAAAGAAGTGAAAAAAGGTAAGATGACAATGTTTCATCAAATTAAGAATACTTATAAAGAAATTAAACCTGGGGGCCTGGATGGTGCAGTTGGTTAAGCGTCCATCTCTTGTTATGATCTCAGGGTCCTGGGATTGAGCCCCACTGGGCTCTGCACTCAGTGGGGAGTCTGCTTGAGGATTCTCTCTGTCTCTCTCTCTCTCTCTCCCTCTCTCACTCTCCCGCTCCCTGCTTGCAGGCTCTCTTTCTAAAATAAACAAATAAATATTTTTAAAATATTAAAATTATAACAAAAACCAAGTAGAAATTCTTGAGTTGACAAATAAAATATTTGAGATGAAAACTTTACTTCAGCAGCTCAACTGCCAGTTTGAGCTGGCAGGGGAAAGAATCAGGAAACCTGAAGACAAGCTGATAAAGATTATGCAATCTAAGGAGCAAAGAGGAAAAAAAAAATGAAGGAAAAGGAACAGAGCCTGAGAGAAATGTGGGACTCCATTATTCACAGCAACCTAGCCATGAAGGGAGTACCACACGAGAGGAGAGATAGACAAGGATAGAAATATATTTGAATAAATAATGGCTGAAAATTTCAGAAATTTGATGCAAAACATCACTCTACCAAACCAAGAATCTCAACCAACTCCAAGTAGGATAAATGCGAAGGGGCTCTGTAGATCCAGCTATGGAAAAGTCAAAATATTGAAAGACAAAGAGAAAACCTTGAAAGAAGGGTGAGGAAAACAGATTATCACATACAATGGAACCACAGTAAGATTAAAACCTTTTTTTTATCAAAAACATTGGAAGCCAGAAGACAGTGGGATGACATATTCAAAGTGCAAAAACAAAACAAAACAAAGATGTTGTTAACAGGCCTATCTTACAAGAAACTAAAGAAAGTTTTTCAGATTGAAAGTACATAATACCAGATAAAAATTAAAATCCACATAAAAAATAAAGAGCATCAGCAAAAGCAATTATTTAGGTGAATATAAAAGTCATTATAATTGTGAATTTCCTCTCTTTTCTTCTAGAACTGATTTAAAAAGCAATCGTGTAGGGGTGCCTGGGTGGCTCAGTCGTTAAGCGTCTGCCTTCGGCTCAGGTCATGATCCCAGGGTCCTGGGATCAAGCCCCGCATTGGGCTCCCTGTTCCGTGGGAAGTCTGCTTCTTCCTCTCCCACTCCCCCTGCTTGTGTTCCCTCTCTCACTGTCTCTCTCTCTCTCTCTCTGTCAGTTAAATAAATAAATAAATAAATAAATAAATAAATAAATAAAGCAATCGTGTAATATAATGGGTATCTAATTATACTCTTGGACCTATAATATTTAGAAACATAATGTATTTTTGTTAACAGCACAAGTGTAAACCATATAGATAGGAACAGAGATGTACTACAGTAAGGAAATGACACCAAGTAATAATTTGAATTCATAGGAAAAAAATGAAAAGAACCAGAAATGGTAAATAAGAGAATTTATGTTAAAAAATTTTTATAAATAAATTTGTTCTCCTTCTGTCAGTTTTGTTAAAGACATAAGATCATATAAATTATATAAATATATCATACTTGTCTAATTTTAACCAGGTATTATTCGGTTTTAATATATGTACAGTATAATATTATACATATTATATATAACAATAGCAGCACAAAAAGGGGAAGTAGGAATAGAGCTTTGTAGAAGTAATATTTCTATATTTCACTGAATTTCAGTTAACATAAATCTGAAGTAGCTTATTAAGGTGTTCGTTGTACGCTATAGAGCAAACTTAAAGAAAATAAATTGGCAACAACGTGGATGGAACTGGAGGGTATTATGCTGAGCGAAATAAGTCAATCAGAGAAAGACATGTATCATATGATCTCACTGATATGAGGAATTCTTAATCTCAGGAAACAAACTGAGGGTTGCTGGAGTGGTGGGGGGTGTGAGGGATGGGGTGGCTGGGTGACATTGGGGAGGGTATGTACTATGGTGAGTGCTGTGAATTGTGTAAGCCTGTTGAATCACAGACCTGTACCTCTGAAACAAATAATACCTTATATGTTAAAAAAAAAGAAGAAGATAACAGGAAGGGAAAAATGAAAGGGGGGAAATCAGAGGGGGAGACAAACCATGAGAGACTATGGACTCTGAGAAACAAACTGAGGGTTCTAGAGGGGAAGAGGGTGGGGAGATGGGTTAGCCTGGTGATGGGTATTAAAAAGAGGGCACGTACTGAATGGAGCACTGGGTGTTATATGCAAACAATGAATCATGGAACACTACATCAAAAACGAATGATGTAGGGTGATTAACATAACATAATAAAAAAATTTAAAAAATAAAAAATGTAAACAAAAAAGAAAAGAAAAGAAATCCAAAAAATATTGAAAAATCATTAGAAGGATTAAAATGTTATAACAGAGAAACAGAGGCTACTCACAAAAGACTATATATTACATGAACCCATTATCACAGAATGTATTAGAAAAGGCAAATCTGTAGATCTAGAAAGTAGATTTGTGGTTGCATAGGTCTTGGGAAAGTGGGTTCAAGGGATATAGGAGAGACTAATTGGTATGAAATTTCTTTGGGGGGTGATTACAAATGTTCAAAATCATGGGTAATGGTTACACAACTCTGAGACTCTACAGAATGCTATCGAATTGCACACTTTAAATGGGTGAATTTCATGGTGTGAATTATATCTCACTAAAGCTATTTAAAAAGAAATAAGAATATAACTTGCATTTCTATGTGCATAACTTTTCTGTTTTGTAACTTCCAGAATTCTTGTTAAAGTTGACTTCATGAAATGCGGAAACATAAAAAAGAAAATTTGTTAACGCTAAAGATAAATGTGCAATATAAAAGCAAAATGTGACTTCCAGTTGCATACTAAGATATATAGGACTTCAGCATTTTTTATATTTTTTTCTTTTTGTAATACTCAAGAATATTAGCTCTCTAAATGTCGCTTAACTTATTTATTCAAAATTAAGAAAATAAATATAATAATGGAAAACACCCATCTTTGACTAAATATAAAATTATCTAGCAGCTGCAGGAAAATGTATAAGTGCACACCTTTTAAGGTCCTTCAACTGGGCCCATTTAATTTTGGTTGAGAGAACAGACAACAAACATCACCAAAATTTCTAAACACCTCTCTTAAATTCTGCTGCGATTGAAATAATCTGGAGAAGAGGTTTACTAACTGTTAACAAATTTAGCTTTCCAAATCTAGCTGCAAATCATCTACTTGTAGAGCTCTTTATGTCTCCTTTGTGGCCAACGAAGTTGAATACTATTGAGAGGTCAAGGAGAAATGAGTATTTCCAGACAAAGAGAGTTGAGAACAACAGTGTCAAATGCTTTTGGCCATGGTTTAAGAGATAAAGAAGTGAGAAGTCATTAAATGCCTGCATGTAATCCCCTCCTGGAACTACATTAGGGAGAACAACAAATAAATGACTTTATGTACCAGGCTATTTGTCCCAAGTAACATAAAGCTCTTAAAATAATCCATCTTCCTATATATCAATCTGAAGAGCCTATTATTCCTCATGTGGGATTTAAATAGGATTCTGAATAATTTCTTTGTTATCTGTCAATACACTTAGACACAAATGAATTGCAATTAAGGAGATTTTAATAATTATTATAATGCCAATAAATTTAATATTATATGCCTTTCAAAGGTGTTTATTTTCTCCAGCTAACAACTTTGTGCAGTTTCTACTCACGTTGAATTAGAAATTAACCCTGGGATCCAACTGAATATTAGTTTCTTTGGTCTAAATATTTATGTTTGTTAATTAATGGTAGATTGAATGCATTCGTTCTCGTTCCAAAGTTTCACTTTTCTATTTTGATTTCTGAATCAGTATTAGTTAAAACTAGAAAATATATATTAGTAATAATAAGGAACACATCACTTACACCTTTATATCACAGATACAGATGGTGATAACCACCTTTAATACTTCGATATGTGTCCCTACATAGCCAGTCAATGATTTTAGCCCAGTGGGATCCATGTGAGACTTCTAATCTACAGATCTGTAAGATAAAAAACTTATGTTTCTTTTAAGCCACTACATCTGTACAAATTTGTTAAGCAGCAAGAGAAAACTAGTAACATGCAGGTACAAGGCTTTTTTCTTCTTTCAAGATCAAGTGAGACCTCCCAACTGATGAACTGTTCTAGAGACTAGATGGTGCTGTGCTCACTGCTCTTTGTACTCCCTGCCTCAGTTCCCAAGACAGAGAAGTCTGCGATCTAAAATGGGCTCCACACATAATATAAAAATTAAAGGGTGGTTGTGATAACTAGATGTGAATTTTAACTTTTGACAAATAGTCTTTACCAATTTTAATTTTCTTAATGCCTTTTCCGTCTCAGAGTTGCATTTGTGTGTAATTTAGCTTACCTTTTAGGGAAGATTCTAGTGTATGCAATGAGCAAATTCCCAACATTAAAACATTCTGATAGAACTAATGCTTGGTAAAATCTCCTCCTCAAATTTTAAAAGCCATAATCGGAAAGGATCGTGACATGTCAAAGATCAGTGGACCTCCAACAAGATAGATGGGAAATGAGAATTTCTTCAGATTTCTGAATATTCTTCGAGTCTAGTACCTTCCTTCCTTCCTTTCTTTCCTTTTTTTGGGGGGGGGGGGGGGAGAGAGCGGGGGGGGGAGTCGGGGCAGAGGGAGAAGGAGAGACAGACTCTTAATCAGGCTCCACACCCATACCTGAGGAGAAATCAAACAGTCAGACACTTAACTGACTGTGCCACCTAGGCGCCCCTCTGAGTCTAGTATCTTAAACATTTTAAGCCAGTCAGAAAAGAAAATAATGGAAAATATTTTTGGTGACTATATTAGAGTTCTCATGAGAAACAGCACCAATAGAAGATATCTATCTACGTCAATATTTGTATCTACATATCTATCTATATATTGACATGTTTTAAAGAACTGACTCATGTAATTGTGGAGACTTGGCAAATCCAAAACCTGATGGGGGTGGCTGACAGACTGCAGACTTAGGAAAGAGCCGCAATTGAGTACAAATGCAGTTTGCTGGAGAATCACCTCTTGCTCAAAAGTGGTCAGTCTTTTGTTCTATTCAGGCCTTCAACTGATTGGATGAGGTCCATGCACATTATCAAGTGCAATCTACTTTACTCAAAGTCCACCTGTTTAAATGTAAGCCTCATCCAAAAACACCTCACAGAAACACCCAGAATAATGTTTGGCCAAATTTCTGGGCACTGTGGCCCAGACACGTTGACACATAGAATTAACCATTACAGTGATCAAGAGTTACGTTATTGACAGTTCAAGAACAAAGGGAGTAACAGCTGTGGCTTATCATGTAGCATTGCCTGTCACCTGAGTGACAGTGCAATATTATCTATTGATCTTTTATTTAATTTAGAAGTGCTCTTAAAGCACATTTATTTCAGAATTTGTAAAGACACTTTAAAGAAAGGAAATCAAATTCTATGTCCAAATTTGCATAACTTAAAGATCACTGCATTGTTCCAAATCACATGATTTAAAGCATCGCTCTCAGTAAAATCTGTACTTTTGACCTTTGCTGTTTAGATTATTTTCCAAGGTGTTAATTCTCTTTTTTTTCTTCAGCACATTGTCTTTCTTAGAAGCAGTTGAAAGTGTACCAATTAATTACTTTTCCTTTCATTCTAGTTCACAATGAGTTTTTTTAATTTCTTTTTATAACCTCATGCTAATTTTCCACTTCAGTTAATGTAACACAAAACGAATCGGTCCCTTTCAAATAGGTAAAAATTAACTCAGTATTTCTTTTCCTACTAAAAGATGCACACCTTTCTTATATATTTCAAACTCTTATAAATTGCAAATTTAAATTCAAATGTCAGCCAGTAACAGTTTAGCTCTCCTCTATCATTTCCATTTATTTTAGACCACTCTTTCTGTCATTTCAATGACTGTACTTATTTAAATATGCCCAGTTATTAAATGCTATGTCACTGCAGCTTGCAAATGACAAGTTAAAGGTGGTGTCTTGAAAGACCAGTTACTGTCACCAAGGACCTAATAGAGGTCAGTTTGTTGGTGTGGTCACCATGCATCATAGTATACCTCTCTTTCCGTCCTCATGACCACGCTGCAGATTCCAAAACTTAATATTATCCAGATCCAGAAGTGTCATTTGTTCCTCACTTACTCAAGTAATCTAAAATACTTTTGGTCTGGATATTAAAAGAAGATATAGAGCTTTCTAATAATCCATTTTCTGGTGCTTGATATTAAGCACTTCTACTTTCTGAGATCAATAGACTTTGGAGCCAGAATTTTTCTTCACGATGTTTGTGTGATTCTAAACATAGAATCAGAGAGTGCTGAAAGGCATCTCAACCAGATGGTGATTACCTGCTGAGCTATTCATAAATAACTCTGGTGGTCAGAACATGTGTCTGGCAGATTCTGAGTCTTTCTTCTCTGAATACACCCAGATGTCAGTGCCATATTTTGATCTGTGGTTTCCTTTTGGTGAAGCCCAAGCTGATTACCCTGTTGTCTAAAAGTACTCCTTCTCTAGGCTGGGTTTGATACAACTGCTAAGCAAGGATTGCTTGCGATGAACAAAGAACTAATCTATATGACAAAATCCAAATATAATTAAAGCATCTCGTTTCTATAAAATTGAGAGTTGTAGTATCGACCAAAGACTTGATCAAAAAAAAAAAAAAAGAAGAAGAAGTTTAGATGCATTAGAGAGTAACTTTGTGATACCATTTCAATCTAATGATCTACAAAACACAAGAATTGGATACACTGGTAATCATTAACAAGTATAGATATTTATCTGTAGAAGAAAAATGAATTTATACATAAGTTCCTACTTAGCAAGTGATGATTCACTGTGGTTTCCTTTTTTAACATTAATGTATTGTGATTATAAAATATAGGGTTGATGTAGCAAATGTTGGAGCAGAGTTGGCAAATTGAGTAGAAATGGAGATGTGTAGAGGGGTAAGAGGTAGATGCAGGGGCTAACAACCTGGAAAAGAATCCAGCTAGTACTTTATTGTGGAAACCTCAGGGCAGGATTTGGGACATAATAGTGACTGCAGGATAGTCCAGGTATAAAAAAGAAAATACAAATTACTGATATTTCCAAATGCTCACTTATGTAGTACAATAAAATTTGGTGATTATGCTTTGTATAAAAACATAATGAAATATATATAGCAAAATGTAACTATATTGCTTATATAAATGTGTTTATAAATTATTTTCTCTAAAATACTTCAAATCATCTGTTATATAATCATGTTATTGGTAAATGTTCATAGTAGGCATAGATTTATAGATAGACTAGGCACAGAAACATCTTAAGTAATCATATAAGAATTATATACACAGAAGTTACAGAAGTCCAATGGAGTCAGGATGTTGAGCAGAAGACCAAGAATATCATCCAGGGGAGGTACAAGCTCCAGGAATTGTTATAGGTTCAATTGTATCTTTCCCCTAAAACAAAAAAAGTTATGTTGAAATCCTAACACTTGGTACTTTAGAATGTGGCTTTATTTAGAAATAGGGCCATTAGGGGTACCTGGCTGGCTCAGTTGGAAGAGCATGCGACTCTTGATCTCTGGGTTGTGAGTTCGAGCCCCATGTTGGGTGTAGAGATTACTTAAAAATAAAATCTTAGAAATAGGGCCATTACTAATATCAATAGCTAAGATGAGGTCATACAAGAGTGGAATAGTCCTCTAATCCAAAATGTCTGGTGTCTTTATAACAAAGATGGCCATGTGGCCACAGGAAGACAGAGACATATAGTGGGAACTCCATGTGACAATAAAGTCAGAGGTGGAATTCCACAGCTGCAAGGCAAGGAATGGGACAGATTGCCCATGAACCACCAGAACCTAGGAGGAGGCAAGGGAGGATTCCCCTACAAGTTTCTGAGGGAGCATGGCCCTGTGCACACCTTGATTTCAGAAAGAACAGAGACTAACGGAAATTCCATACACACACACACACACACACACACACACACACACACACACACACATATATAAAACTTGGTAAAAAGTCATCTCAAAATCATAGGAAAATAGATTATACAATAACTAATATTTAGACAACTAGGTAGATACCTGGACAAATTAGATACAGATGTCATACTCTATACCAAAATAAATTCAATCTGTATCATAAATTAAAATGTCTAAAAAAACATATAAAAAGGAGAGAAGGGATGCCTGGGTGGGTCAGTCAGTTAAGCTTCTTCCCTCAGCTCAGGTCATGATCCTGGGGTCCTGGGATCGAGTCCCATATCCGGCTCTCTGCTCAGTGGGGAGTCTGCTTCTCCCTCTCCCTCTGTGCTCTCTCTCACTCTCACTCTCTCTCAAGTAAAGAAATAAAATCTTTAAAAGAGAGAGAGAGAGAGAGAAAGGTACATAAATGCAAATGTTAATTAAAGGAGTAGAATTTAATCCTTGTCTGTCCATGGGAACTTAGGAAAAAGGATGAAAATTTCAGGCCCTAGCTTAAAACTGGGACAAATTTTCCCACTTTTCCCATCAAGATATGAGGTTTATTCCCCTTTCACTTCAACGTGGAGTGGCCCTGTGATTGTTTAACCAATGGAACATGCAGAAGTGACACCATGGCAATTTATAAGGAGACTGGCAGTCTCTGATTCCTCTGCTTTGGAATACACGTTCTGAGAAAGCCAGCTTAGAAGAAATTTGAATACCCTGAGAGTAGCATGCTGTGAGAAAGCCTAAGCTAGCCACCGGAGAGACACAGGAGGGAAGAATGGAGAAAAAGAATGAGGGAGGGAGAGATAGGCAGAAAGAGGGAGAAATGCTAGAGCCCAGATGTTCTAGACTTCTAATCTGTGGTTTGAGGCATGTAGGTAAAGACCACATCTTGCTGATCCAGCTCAGACCACATCACTAATTAACCCAGAACCAGCTGCCATCCATCTGCAACCACATGAGAAATCATGGCACGAAGCATACAGCTGAACAAATGAACCATCAGAAATATGAGAGATAATAATAAATTGTTGTTTTGAGCCACTAAATTTGGGGGGGGGGTCATTACCTAGCAGTAAATAATCATAAAAAAAACTGATTTGTAAAATTCTGTTATACCAATTACAACTTTCCCCCCACCTCCTGCCCACCTCACATCAGCAAACAATTCTCTGACACCAGCTGGGTGTCCTATCATTCAACTCAAATTTGACACCATCTACCTGGAGATAGCATCATATCTCACAGTCCTACAAGGCTGGACCCCTCACACACATATCAGTCGCAGGGGCAGGTGGTTGCCGGTGCTTCTGATGAACTGGCTATAGATCAAAGGTTCCATTGACCCTTTCCTTGGGTTTAGTTAATTTGCTAGAGTGGCTCACAGAAGTCAGAGAAACCTTTTTCTTAATAGATTGCCAGTTTATTATAATGGTATAAACTCAAGACCAGCCAGGTGGAAGACATATGGGGAAAGGGATATGGAGTGCCCATGCTCCCTGAGGGTGCCACTCTCCCCAAATCTCCACTTGTTCACCAACCTAGAAGCTCTCAGAATCCCATCCTTTCAGGTTTTTATGGAGGGTTCATTACATAGTCATGATTGATTAAATCAGTTGCCATTAGCAATGGATTCAACCTCTAGCTGCTCTCCCCTCCCAGAGGCTGGGGATGTGGGATTCAAAGTTTTAACCCTTCAATCACAGGGTTGGTTCCCCTGGCAACTAGTCCCCATCCCAAGGTAATTTGGGGGCTTTCCAAAAATCAATTCATTAACATTAAAAAGACACTGTGTATCACTCTCATCATTTAGGAAACTCTAAGCAGTTTAGGATCTCTGAGGAGAAATGGTAGAAGATCACATATATATTTCATATAAATCACAAAATCACAATATGTGCAAGCAAATTGATGCCATAAAATTTTTGTAAAAAAAATGAAAACGTGGAATTGATTGATTTGGGATTGGGCAGCAGGCGGATGTCAGAAGGGCCTTCAGGAGACTGTTAGTGAAAGTGGAAATGACAAGTGGGAATTTATTATGATGCTTGTTTTTTTAAAGAAATGTGCTTTTGGGGCACCTGAGTCGCTCAGTCGGCTGTGTCCAACTCTTGCTTTCAGCTCAGGTTATGATCTTGCTGTCCTGGGATCGAGCCCCATATCCAGCTCCACACTCAGGGCAGAGTCTGCTTCAGATTCTTTCTCCCTCTTCCTCTCCCTGCCCCCTCACCCTTCTCCACTCATGCTCTCTTTCTCTCTCTAAAATAAATAAAATCTTTAAAAAAAAGAAACGTGCTTTTAAGTGGCAATTATTGGAGATATCCTCATGTGTGGTAAAGTGGAGTAAAACACATTTTTGTTGGATTTGTGGATTTGACTAAGGATATTTCCAGGCAGAACTTTATAAGGGCCATTTAATTCTTTTAGCTCTACATGATAATGTCTAGACAAAGAAAAAAATTAAAGAAGGTACTGTTCAGTCTCGAAGTAGAATCTAGAGGAAACTTTTTGAGGCAGGATTTGCAGTGCTCAAAAATGAAACATTTTCTCATCCCAAATCTCTCCCAGGAATATACTCTGAAAATAAGAAATTTCCTCAGGGCAATGAATTATTTCAGGACACTGGTCATATTTTCAAGAGTGAGGCTCTGAGACCTTCTGTTAAACCCTCAGAAATATGTATTGAAATGGTTCATAAATCCTCTCAGTTAAACATTGTACTCTATGTTCTCTATTAGCTCAAAGTTTAGAAGAGATTCATGAAGGTGCCTTGTGTAGTAAAGTGGGTTATAAGTTAAAGCCCAAAGGTTTTTAAAGTAATTTTACCCACTTAGACTGAAAGGAAAAGAGAGTTCAAAGTGTAAAGAGATATTTAGGCCCCCAACTTCTTATGGGCAGGGAGTAGGCTCTGAAAACTCATCACCTTAAAAACAAAACAAAACAAAAAGGAAAAAAAAAAGAAGAAAGAAGGAAGGAAGGAAGGGCTAAAGGAAAGACTGTTTATTATGCAAAATGAAATGACTCAGAAAATAGAGCCAAGAGCGTGGCAGGTAGAGTCAAGATCAACAGAAAACCACTCCCATAGAGCAGGAATGGGCTCCAATCAAAGGATTGATGACCTGTGATCGACTGTATTTCAGAATTGCTGGACCCCTGACTGCTCCATGCCTTCTGTGCTCTCAATTTGGAACACGTGTCAACTACAGTTATCCTATGGCTGTCCCCTTTGTATGTCAAGTGTGAAGAAGACAGATAATTGTCCCTTAGTTCAAAAAGTCTTCTGGTCAACAGGAATAATATTCAAGACTCCAAATCCAAGCAATTGCACCGAAGAGTCTTACTCTTACCTGGAGCTGATTTACATGATCTTAAAATTAAAAACTGTACTTGATTCCATAATGGGATGAATTTTGAGTATATTTTGAATTTGTGAGAAATAAACATAACATATGTCCAGAGGGTAGATTAAAGATCAACAGATATTTTTGGTTACACTCTCCACCAAGAGCTGAATCTGGTCTGGACATGTGGTTATTTAACTAGTAGAAAGGGTCAGAAGTGATGTGTTGGTTCCAGTTCTAGTATTTAAAGTGAGAAGAATTTCTGTTTCCTGTCTTAGAACACATGTTCTGGGGGTAGCCAACTGCAGAGTAAGAAGTTCTGCTAACCTGAGAACTGTCAAAAGTCAACTAAGTCATACAACCTAACCAAGAGAGCAAAATCCATCATATTCACGGTCTCAGAGATTACACAGGGCAAATACACCAGGGGCAGGAAGCCTTGGCAGGCACCTTAGCATAATGCCTACCATAGAATCTATGGCAAACACAATAATAAAACTAGAATTACAAAGTGTCTATCAATACAGCCCACTGACTCATATTTCAGTAGATCAGGGAACATGTCCCACAGCCCAAAGAAGGCAAAAGCTGTGCAAGAAAATATTAGGTTGACATTTATGCTTATTTCACCCAAATAGATATAATAGGGCATAAAAAGGGAATGTGGAACTGAACTAAAGAAACACAAAATTAATTAATTTAAGTCTTTATGTGCCTACCTGGCCACTTTAAGCTCTTCATGCCAGTAACTATGGAGCAATGATTCACTTTCAGAATACAATCACAGTTGTCTGGGATTCTGCGACTCCTGGTTTGGTAAATGCAATCTTTCCTGAAATAATTATAATTTAATAAAATGTTTCCCCTTAAGGTTATTTTTGTGTATTTTGTGATCATTTACATAATCCATTCCCATTCTAGTCATTTCAACTACCTCCAATGGGAAACATTCAAACGGTAATTCTCTTGTAAACTCAGAAATGTAGACTGATCACATCACATCCCCCCACCCAGGAAAACCCTTGTCTTCCCTCTTAGTTTCTTGCATAAATTTTTAAAAATGGCATATCCTATTCTTTATTTTGTCTTTAGTCATCTCTGCTTCTTTGAGTCCCTCACTCCCTTTACTTCCCTTGAAATCCAGAGAAGAGTTGTTCATCCAAGTCTGCTATCCTGTTGCTCACCAGCTTCATATTCGAATCCTCTTTTATCTCCTTTCCTTTTTGGTGAAAACATGAACACATTTCTTCCTTATCTGCCAAGAGAAAACTAATAAATTCATGTCAGTTTATTATGTAGATAAACTTTCTACAAAAAATCTTTCCAATTTTAGTATATGTGCTGCCAAAGCGAGCACTCTACAAAAAATCTATCTCATTTTACTTTCAACTCCAAGTCACAACTCTCTCTCTATTTCTCTCTCTCTCACAACAAAACTTCTAAATACAAATAAGGAAACAGGAATATAAGTAATATTAGTACTAATATATAACTCATAAAGTGTTAGATTCTAGAGATTCAAATAAAGAACAAAATCCCATTTCTGTCTCTGGGTTGGACAAAAGTCTCTCCATCCCATGAAGATGAAGAGCTTTTCTGGGATCCACTTGTTGGTTTCCCCTGCTGCCTGGATAAGGATAGAGTGTCAGCCTCCTCCCAAGCAGGGGCATGAGAGGATGCTTCCTGAAGAGGCGCACTTACTGTAGCATAATCCCCTTTCCTGAGTTGCCTGGGGAAACAAGGCCCCCTCTACTTCTGTCCCCCCAGTGCAGGAAGCAGTGGAAGCCCCATCTGCAGAAGATAAATCATGTAGAACAAAATAGCATTACTAAATTCTGAAAATTAGATTGTCAAAGGAACCACAGATCATCAAGAGTGGTCCAGGATCTACATGATAAATAGGTTCACAGCCTGCTAAAAATAATAATTTAAAAAAATTAAATAAGATGCCTCTAACATTATAACCAAAATGTCCAGGATAAAAGTTGCAAATCATCTATTATACCAAGCACCATGAAAATCACAACTTGAGTAAGAAAAGGAAATTAACTGAAGTTGAATAAGATAATCAACTGAAGCCCAGAAATGGAATTACTTGACAGAGTTTTAAAGTAACCATTATAAAAATATTTCAACAATCAATTAAAAATTCTGCTGAAACAAACAAATAAAAAATCTTAAAAAAGAAATATAAATTATAAAAAGAACCCAAATTTAACTTACAGAACTGAAAAATACAGTTTTGTTTTTTAATGTGCTATATGGGCTTAATAGAGTGGAAATGCCAGAGGATAAAAATCAATGAACATTTGAATAGATCAACAGAATTTATCCAATCTGAACAACAGATTAAAAATAGACTGAAAAAAAAATAGGAACAGAACCTCAAAGACCTACAGGATAATAACAAATTTCCAACATTTATGCCATAAGAATTCTAGAACAAAAAGAGAGAGCTGGATATGAGTATCCAATAAATAAATAAATAAAGGATGAAAACTCAGTTTGGTAAACATATAAACCTCATATATGCAACAAGGTGAGCAAATCTAAAACAAAATTAACCTAGAGAAATATGAACCGAGAAATATCATTTTTAAACATCTGAAAACAGAAACAAAGAAAAATATTTGAAAGCAGCCATAAAGAAACTGAACATTACATATAGGGGAAAATCAATTTTATTGACAGCAGATTTCTCACTTAAAACCAGAAGAAAGTGGCATAATATTTTTCAGCATTGAATAGAAAAGAACTATCAATCTCAGATTCTGTAGCTGGCAAAACTATCCTTCAAGAAGTTTCGAGGGGAAAGAATGACATCCTCAGATGAAGGAAAACTAAAAGAATTTGTTAGTCAACCTACCCTTGAAGAATGACTAATACGAGTTTCTTAAAACTGAAAGGAAATGACAAAAGAAGGAGTACTGGGGTATCAGATAAAAAGAAAATATAATTGAAAGAGCAGAAATATTGGTAATTACAGTAGACTAATCCTCATTCTTTCTCAAAAAAATGTGATGACTGAAATAAAATTATACCACCACCCAATACACAAGATAATTGTATTTAATAGTGTGAAGAATAAATAGAGCTAAATGGAAGTAAGATTTCCACACTTCACTCCAAGTGATAAAATGCTTGATTGTGATTAATGGCTTGTGTAGAGTGCAATGCAAAGAACAACCACTAAAGAAACTATGTAACTATAAAGACAGAATTCCCCCAAAAAACCCATAGGAAAGCAAGAAGAGAGACCTTTATTCATAATAGCCAATATCTGAAAACAAACCAGATGTCCTTCAATGGATGGATGGTGTATGACTGTGGTATAACCATACCATAATTAGCAATAAAAAAGAACAAGAAACTATGATACATGCAACAACTTAGATGAATCTCCAGGGAATTACACCTGCGGAAAAAGTCAATCCCAAAGGTTACTTCCTATATGATCCAATTTATCATTATCAAAATGATGTAATTTTAGAAATGGAAAAAAAAGATCAGTGGTTGCCAAGCATTAGAGATGAGGAAAGGGAGGTGGCTGTGCCTGTGAAACTGGGACGGTTTCAGGGATCCTTGTGGGGATGGAACTCTCCTATATTTGCACTGTATCAATGTCAGTATCAGTGTTGCATTATTGTACTACAACTGTGCAAGATGGTAGTACTGGTGAAAACTGCATAAAGGAGACACAGGAAATCTCAGGATTATTTCTTACAACTGAATGTTCCATGATAATTCATGGAATGATAGATACAATTTACCTCCATATTTTCATGAGTTGTTTCATTTTACTTTTTTTTTTTAAGATTTTATTTATTTATTTGACAGAGAGAGACACAACGAGAGAGGCAACACAAGCAGGGGGAGTGGGGGAGGGAGAAGCAGGCTTCCCGCTGAGCAGGGAGCCCGATGTGGGGCTCAATCCCAGGACCCTGGGACCATGACCTGAGCTGAAGGTAGATGCTTAATGACTGAGACACCCAGGCACCCCTCATTTTACTTTTCTGTTTTTACTTTATATCTTCATCGTATCAACTGAACATCCTCAAACATCCTCTATGTGTGAAATAAAGATTATTCTGAATTTGGGCATGAAACTGCAAAAGCTATTGATTTTTCACAAAAAGCTTAAAGACGCCATCCCAAATCCCTGTGAAAGAGATGCCTGGGGACCTAAGTGTAATTTTCATAAGTCCAAATATTTGTTGAAATTGAGGCAATTCTGTGAACTAAACACGAACTCAGACTTTCCCTGCCTCTCAGGTGAAAACGCTATTTTGAAAGAATAAAGCATATCCAGATGAAAACTACAGATGGAGACCTAGAAAAGACACTGAAAAAATGCTGCAATTATAACTGTCTCATATAGTCTATAATGCTTTAACTAAAACTGTTTTATTCTAAAATTTACAATAGAAGAATGTATGGATTATTATAAAATCAAGACTTATCTTTTTAAATATATTTTTCTATCTTAAAAGTATAAGTAATTCAGTAATTTGAATAAGCATTTACTCCCCTACATTCCAAAACTTCATGCTACATGATTGCTCAGAAGATAATCATCTCTTAAAAAAATTATTTTTAAGTAATCTCTACAGCCAACGTGGGGCTTCAACTCACAATCTCAAGATCAAGAGTCACAACCTCTACTGACTGAGCCAGCCAAGCGCCTCTCATCTAGCTCTTTAATACCAAAAACAAGAATCAAAGGAGACTTATTACATTTCCATATTAGGGAGAACATGCAGCATGTGGTTATCTTCAAGTAACCAAATTAATATGAAAAGTAAGTATACTTTAATAATACTTTTCCTCCTAGATTATATTTGGGGAGACAAGTTCTAAGATCTGACAAATAGATGATTCACTCAGATAATATTTTCTTTATTACAGTAGACTTTCTAATGACTTCAGCCATTTTGCTACCACATAACTCTGGAGGAATCCTGAAGGATCACTACCTTCATGTAGTTACTGATTTATTTATGCCATCATTTGTTAAGCAAATATTTATTTCCCACTTGCAGTGCTCAGAGCATGGTGTTATGTTATGCCAAAGAGACAAAAAGAAATCAGACATGCACTTGATCCCTAAGGAGCAGAACACTAGATGTTCCTTAGGAAGATATTAATTTATTTTAAAAATTATATTTGATGTGAATTTGGCCCCCCAAAATTATCAAAAGCAATTAGGTTTGGAGGAAAGCTTGACAAGGTATTTGCATAAAATTCCCTCTACTGGCTTCTCAGATAGATAAATTTAAAGGTCAATGGCCTCAAATTTGTAATTAGTTATAAAAATATATGCAGTATATATTGGTATATATACTTCTCTGCACGCACAGAGACACATGTGCTAATCTAATGCAGTTAAGGCATATAATAAAAATATATTTGTTGTACATTGTACAAATATAAGTCTACATTTAAAAAAGAGTGAACAATTAAAGATGACTTGATAATAACTAAACAAAGAAAAATTCCTGAAGATGGCAAAGCAACTAGCAGAAAGTCTCATTACACATGGTGTCAGAATCTATGGTACTTATGTATTAGCCTTTGATAATTTGGGGAGGGAGAGCATGTCTACATTATATCTGCATCTTATTTAAAAAGCAAGTTAAGGGGCGCTTGGGTGGCTCAATCAGTTAAGCATCTGAGTCAGCTCAGGTCATGATCCCAGGGTCCTGGGATCAAGCCCACATCGGGCTCCCTGCTCAGTGGGGAGCCTGCTTCTCCTTCTCCTTCTGCCCCTCCCCAGCACTAGGGATCTCTCACTCTGCTCTCTCTCGCAAATAAAAAAATCTTTTTTAAAAAAGTAAATCAAATAAAACTAGCCTTAATTAAAGAAACTATAATAACTGATGTTCTTTTATTATTTTTTGAATAATTTAAAATTGTATTATATTTGTATTATCAAGGTAAGCCTTCTTTAGCAATGTGCAGCTCAATACCGTCTTTCTGAATTTTACTTTAAACATTTTAATGCAATTATTTAAGATATACAGAAGCAGGGAAATGATTTTTACTCTTACTTAAAAAATAATATAGTGTAATATACATTATTCCAAATTAGCAGTTCTTCCCCCATGACATCCTACCTGAATGATCAGAAATTAAAAGGAAAAAGTAATGTAAAGGGCTTCTCCCTACCCCCAGAAATGTAAAGAGATACAGCTGTTCTAGCTTGAGGAAATGATTATAAATTATTAGTGTCAATCAAAGACGTTGATTTCCATCTCCTGATTAAATCTATACAAAAGATCTTCAAACATACAGGTCAGCTGCCACCAAATGATAAATCAATCAAGAAAGACAATGCAAGTGAGTGATTAGACTGCGAGCAAATATAATAGTATATGTGGGTGGCATTTTCCCTCTCATTAAAAGCTCTGTTATTAATCAGAAAATGGGAGTGGCCATTTATTGCATCTACTTTCATTTGAGCATTAAAAGATTTCAATATGAGCATCCTGTACCCTATAAACATTGAAACAACAAGGCTTTTAAGTATGTTTGCTTAAGAAAAAGAATATTATGGGTTTACTCAAAAACATTCAATAAATGTGGGTGGGCAGAAATTGTTTTGAAGCAAAAAGGAAAAAAAGAAAAAAGAAAAAAAGAAAAATAACCCAACTATAGATCACTCAGTTAAGCACCAAAAATGTCAAGCTTTTTTCACATTTTCTAGACTGATTTATGCTCTTATCAGGTTGGTTGTCATGTCCAATAGGGTTTGATTTCCATCACTAAAGTCAAAAGACTTCAGGCAGTAAGACAAATGAAACAGGAAAAATGCTGGTGTCATTGAATTCATAGCTAAAAGAGAAACTTTGATTTTGGGAACCTGAGCATGTATTGTTTTTATCTTTATTAGTAAATATTTTTGAGAAGTCCTTAACCATCTGACATATTTAACATCATTTATGATTGAAATGAATATATCTAATGCCAACTAGCTTAGCATAGAGGATTTTATATCTATTACTTATATAGTCATTATAGAAACTCAATATTTAATAACTTTATTTTAAAATAGAATAAGTATTTTGATGTCTAATTAAAAAAATTTAAAATTTTCTTCATAAAAACATTGCTAATGTATCAACATGTAAAACACTTTAAAGAGTAATCAAATTGTTAATTTCTATTCAAATTCTCAACTACAAAGTGCTACCACTTTTTAAAAAACTGGACACTGTGATTTTATGCATAAAATACATTGAGAGATCTTAATATTTATAAAATTACTTTTGGATAATTGCATGAAATAAAAAGCATATCAATACTACTAGGAATAGCTGATGTTAAGTATTTATGTATAATTATCCATATTAACAATACTTCAAGATAAATTATTTTTATTTCATACATGAGATGCCTGAGGTACAACGATTTGCATAGTCACACATCTACCTAGTGACTAGTGCTAATTTTTCAAATTACCCATACATCTGTTTTCAACATTTAAAGAGTTCATAGTGATTTCTCTAGAGATGTGAACAAATAAGTAATACCTGGAAATACTTGAGGAAATGCAACTGAGTTTTTCCTGAGATTTAGAAAATTCCAGTGACATCCTCATACTATACTGCCCTCTCTTCCCCACCTAAGCTGTTTTTTAATTGGTCTATAGAATGATCAGTGTCAGACCAAGTGACTTGGTCTACCACTGACCTATATAACTATTTTCACACTCTTTTTTTTTATCCCAGTCTTTATATAAGAAGAAACACATTTTTAAATCCCACCTATTCACTATCCTCCAGTATCATTATTTTGATGCCCCTCTGAAACTTTTATTTTATTTTAATTTAATTTAATTTTTTTTTTACAAAAGAGAAATCACTAGAAGTAGCAAAAATGTGTACTTCCAAGTTTAATACGCCTAGGATACAAATATATCTTGACTATGTGTGTGTGTGCTTTGACACATAAGTTATGAAAAAGTGGCTGTGGGTTTTTCACAGAATGCTCTACTAATAATATTTTATTTTATTTAAATTTTATTTAAATATTTTACTTGAAACTCCAATTTATTATTTATTTTTATATAAAATGTTTTCACCTTTAACTCTACCAGAGACATATACTTCATGTGAAGATGAATTCTAAACTACAGATTTTTTTAAATTCTACGATGTGTGTGAACCTATCACAGTAATGGACACAGAGCAAGGATATAAATACTGGCTTTTTTTTTTTTTTTTTTAAGAGAGGGAAGGAGGGCAGGGTGGGGCAGAGAGAGAGGAAGGGAGAGAATTTTAAGCAGGCTCCACACCCAACGTGAGCCAGATGCGGGGCTTGATCTCACAACCCTGAGATCATGACATGAGCCGACATGAAGAGTAGGCCGCTTAATGGACTGAGCCACCCAGGTGCCCCAGTATTGGCTTATTCTTAAACTACCAATTAGCCTTAAAAGAAAGCTTGTAAACAAAAAATGTTTTTACCCTTTGTACCAATTTATCAACAATTTTTCATGTTTTGAATTAAATAACTTTGGAAATCTGGTTCTACTGGGCTTTTATATGCATCATTTATTATATAGAAAAATATTTCCATTCAACTTATTTGTTTCAAAATATAAAACAAACATTAAAAGGTATCACTTAGAATCTAAATTAGGCTACTGTGGTAGTTGTAGTGTTTTTGAAATATCCCCTTCCCTTTCTTATAATTATATTCATGAACTCATTGATGTCAGACTTGGTCACAAAACGTGATCTGTAGTGATATGCCAATTCTAAGCAGAAGTCCTCAGATTCATTGTTTAGTTCCAAGAAGTTCTCCTGTTTCTGAGATAACTGATACAGGCAATGCCCCAGATAGGAGATATTCCTTTAGGTTCAGCCTCCAAATAGCGGAATCACCACTTACCCAAGATAGACAGATTTTTTTCGTTGGAAGCCCCTGAGGCTTGGCTTTGTTATGACCATGTGACCTTGGCATAAACTGCTTAGTCCAGCCAAAAGAGAACACTTTTTATTCAAAAGTCCTTATTTTCCCTAGTCACACAAATTTTGTATTGTCTTAATACCAAAATAGCATTTGGCCACATTCACCAATACAACAGTACATATTTTGGTGCCTACTGTGTGCAAAGAACTAGAGTAATAATTTAAATTATACGAAATGTATAAGACATGTCACAAAGCAATGCGTGATCCTTTGTAGATTGAGTTCAGAAAAGGGAGCATTTTCATGGGTTGGAGAGTTGTTCAGCAAATATTCCTGAACAATGTGGAAGTGAGCAGTACCTTAACTGATGCTATTATTGTAGGTGGGGAGTGAGGAATACATTGAGTGGCTTACAGAAGGAAGGAAGGTGCAGATGGAAGAAGGAGGTATGATTAAGGTTAAACTTGGAGATTCTTTGGGATGGTGGTTGGATATAAGACAGGAAACTCAATCTTTTGGATATTTGTTTCCCCCAGTGTTCTACTGCAGAGCGCTATTCAACAGAATAAATATACTTCATAATTAGAGTTCTAAGCTCAAATGATTGTAGGAAATCTTAAAATAGGGAAATGGTGAACAGTTTTATCCATGCTGAGTTTCTCAGAGAATTTAATATACTGAGATACATTGCGAATCTATGACATGGAGATACAATTTTCAGTTTTTCCTAAAATTAAATGGCCACAAAACAACTCTTTATGTATCTTTATTATTTGAAATGGAACTATCTGGAACTCAATTTAGGAAATGCTTGCAGCACAATGCTCAAAACCATACTAAGTGCTTAACTGTCTATAATATTGGCTTCCAAACTTTTGGGCATGAGAATTTTTTTAATAACAAAAAATTTCATGGACTTCCATAAAATATTACATACACTGGGTGTATTATTAAAAGTATTCATAGCTGAGTTGAAATTTAAGTTCAAAATCCTAATTTACTGGGCGCCTGGGTGGCTCAGTCATTAAGCGTCTGCCTTCGGCTCAGGTCATGATCCCAGGGTTCTGGGATCCAGTCCCACGTCGGGCTCCCCGCTCAGCGGGAAGCCTGCTTCTCCCTCTCCCACGCTCCCTGCTTGTGTTCCCTCTCTCGCTGTCTCTCTCTCTGTTAAAAAATAAATTAAAAAAGCTTTAAAAAAAAATACTAATTTACTACTTCGAAGACTCTGTACTTATGTGACTCTGTACGTGTTATTAACATCTTTTAAGTTCACCTTCTCAGCTGCAAATGCAAGGTAGTGATTATATGTCTCCTTCTCTGTGTGCTTGTATGTCAGTATGTGCATGTGTGCTAGAAGTAAATGAGATTAATCTATGTAAAGCTGACTGGCACAAAATAAAAGCTCAAAAATATGAGTGCATTTTTTTGAGAAATAGGTGTAATCTCTGAAGCTTAAAAGTTGAATAGCATTTGAAACTAGTATTTAATTAATACCAATACACATTTGGAAAATAGAAGTACCTCTTAGTGCAAGATATTTATTTACTGTACTATCCAGTATGTGGTATCTATGTGGATTTATAATCCCTGTAACACTCTGGAAAGTAATTGTTCTAGGCACTGCAGAATGACTGAAGGTTTTTGAAGAGAGCTATGACAGTGAGAAAGGTGTATTTAAGGAGATAAATTTTGTGGAAAGACTGTAGAAGGGATTCAGGCAATGAGAGAGAGGTGGCAAGATCAGCGAAAAGACTGTACTGGGAACACCCTGAGGGCTATGTGCATGTAAGCATTATTGCACTAAAAAGCCAATAAATGGCTTCAAGGCAAGAATTTTATCATATGCTTTAAAAATGCTCAACTGTTCTCAGCATAAAGAGAATAAATCAAATCAGAGAAAGTTCTAAAGGAAACACAAACGGAGAGAGAGAATAAAAGTTATGAGGGATACAATTCGTAACATACTGCTGAAGTCAGTTTTCATGGGCGCCACTGGAGTCCTGCTGTTGCTGGAGGCCTGTGGTCCAGTGTGGCCCGTATCAGACCAATGACGTAAACTCTAACGTGGAATGAAGGATGAGGAAAGGTGTACTAACTCTAAGACCCAGACTGAAAAGAGCTAGCATAGATTCCTGACAGATTACTTACCTAAATTGCAATCCAAGTCATTGGGATATTGTTTACATTCAAGCCATTTATGAAACACGGGGCACGTGCACCATACCTGCATTTAGTATTTTCTCGAAGCATCAAGTATTTTCTCGAAGCATCTTCTTTTTTTTTTAAAGATTTTTTTTTTCAAGATTTTATTTATTTGAGAGAGAGAAAGCACAAGAGGGAGGAAGGTCAGAGGGAGAAGCAGACTCCCTGCTGAGCAGGGAGGCCGACGCGGGACTCAATCCTGGGACTCCAGGATCATGACCTGAGCCGAAGGCAGTCGCTTAACCAACTGAGCCACCCAGGCGCCCTCTCGAAGCATCTTCTAAAGCAGTTGATTTGGTACAATACCAACTTTCACTTGAGGATAAAGAGGAGTCTATGATCAATCCTCTATGCATTTTTACTGAAATATGGATTAGAATCAAAGAATAGGTTGAGATTCAGGGTGATTGGTAGTAAACGAGATTTAGATAAATAATGTAAAAAGAGGTAGCACCTTCTCCGAGAAGAGAAGAGACAACATTATACTTATGGTCCTATTGCTAAATCCCAGGTTTGTTAATTACCAGATAAAGCAATCTATTTTAATTGCATCTAATTAAGATAATTTAGACTCCAGGGTATTGTTGTTGTTGAAAAAGAAGGAAAAATATCGAGGAAGGCAGTTCTCTTTGTATTTGCAGACATTTGTTAAAACTAATAATTTAAAAATTTAAATAATTGATTTAAATTAGAAAATGTTTGGAAGAATTCTTTTGAAAAATAAATACATGCTGTCTATATGTTAATATAATGCATGAAAATTTATCTAATAACAAGTTTTTAATTATTTCTATTATATTAAAATACCAGTCTTTGCTGACAATGCTACTCACTGTGTGGAAACCCATGAGACAAATTATTCCATTAAGAAATTTCAGTCCAACTAAGAAAATGAATAATCTTTCAGAATTTCACTTTAAATAAGATGTAGATGCACGTCTAGTAATAAAAAAAGACACTCCACCATCCACATTTGACTTCATTCTCTCTGATGAAGAAAAAAGAATAGATTTTGTTTCTTTGATTTTAGTATTATAAAGCAGGAACTATCTCAAAATATCCTATGCAGTTTTTTTAATCTCCATGCGATAAAGGAATGTGAAGAGTCCTGTAAGCCTTACTAGAAAGGTGTTATAATACTTTTTAATAAAAAACTGCAAGTGTTAAAAAATAATAATTATCTGATTTCTTTCTAACATTAAAGTCACACACAAAAGAGGAAATCACCATAAACATCAGCTAAAGAACGGAAATGGTATAAGCAAGGGAGATCATAAAATGCTATTTTGATATATTCCTTCAATCATATTCATTCAAAAATGGTTATTCATCACCTATTTTGTTCCAGACACTGAGCCAAGCATTTGGTGTTATCATTTTCAAGCCTCACAACGAACCGGTGAGGTCGTTAGTTTTCTAATTTCATAGATGAGGAAACTAAGACTCAGGCACGTCTCACTTGCCAATATAATGAACTGGTGTGTGGAGCCAAGATTCAATTGGGAAGTCTATTGCCAGAGCGGATTAATTCTACACCATATTTTTTTCTTATGCCCAAGAAACACTGGTAGAGATAGTGAGGGGTTTATAAACGTAAGGCTTTGTCCTGTTTTGTAGGAACTGACTATGTACTTAAGAAGTAAGAAAGGGTGCTCAAAATTGCAAACCAGTGTATCTAACACGAAGAACCCACAGTGCACAAAATATGCGCTCTTGAATCTGAAGAGCAGAGATAGTTGTTTGAGGCAATCGAAGGGAAATTTCATGAATAAAATAGTTGCTTCTTTGTATTTTCTTTCTGCCCAAGGCACTACATCAAACGAAAATGTTCCACATCTTTCAGGAAGCATTATTTATAGATCCTCCTGTTAAGGGTTAATTGACCAACTGCCTCATAAAATGAAGCCTGTAATCATAGCAATTGTAAGATCATTGTGTGGACATTTACTGTTTTTACTGAGGGATCTTCCCTCTGTGGCATCCTACACTCCACACCCATATCACCCCACAGAGAAATATACAACAACCCTCACAATACGTTCAGACTCTGGACCATTCTGAGGAGAACTGAGGGGAGCCTGAAAGACGAGGAAATGCCACTGTCCATCATTTAAAAACACAGGGAATGGAAAGTAGGGTAATGGTTCTTAAGAACTCCTATGCCTTTCAGAGTGTCTTTCAAAAAAATGCACAGCTATATTCTGTCAATACCCTATAGATGCAGACGAGGAATTAGAGAAAGATAGGGCCGTGGTCTTCAGAAGTATGGTAGAGAATATTAGTGGACAATATTATACTAATATTGTGTAATATCCTACATGTGTTTTGCTTGTTTTGTGTTCTGTGCCCTCTGTAAAGACTGGACTTAATTGGGCTGTGTGGAATCAAGACTGGTTCTATGGACACAGGGTTCGGAGCTTTAGAGAGGAAGCAGTGTTCTTGTCAGAACGCCCCACACAGGACAATGGGGGGTTGCAGTGGCCATCAGCAACTGGGGAGTTCCTGGGGAGAATATGGTTTGGGATTAGGGTCAGAGTTCGTGTTGCGAATTTCAGCAATGATTCCAATATGAAGTTCTTTCACTGGCAAATTTAGGAACCCTTCGGTAAGGAAGATGGGGTTGTCTTTTACTGCTAAAAATAACCAGTGCTTTCTGGAAGATCAGAGTTTCCCAAAATTAATTTTTTTTAAGATACGCTTTTACCACAGTCAATCCCAGATCTTCATTAAGGAAAGAGCCATCGCTGTGCAAGATTTTCATGAACAAGTTTAGTATCTTTGCTCTAGTTTTTCTGTAAAAGATAAAACTGTAAAGTATTTTTCAGAAGCTGAGGGAGGATAACCTTGGACAGAGACCTTGTTTTTTTAAATCAGATTTTAGATGGAATTATCCAAAATGAATATGTGGCTCATTCAATGTCATGTCAGGGTCTGGCAAATATCAAAGGAAAGTTACGTGATCAACAGGGGTCTCCCAAAACTTATTTGTATCAAACTAAGATACTTAGGGAACTCCTGCTCTATGGCATTCACTTCCAAGTTTTGTTAATGCAGATTTAGATGGGCTCTGAAGCAGCACCTGGAGGTTTTACTTCTATAGACACCTAAACTAGACAGACTGACTTTGGAAGTAGCTATTGACTTTCTGTATCCTAGGCAGTTTCATATTGATCTTGAGGCAACTCAATTACCCACACCTGGAAGAGGCAATGAATTTGAATAGTGTTCATGGCTTTTTTTATACATCTTTTTCCCTCTTTGTGAAGGGCAATGAATTACGCTCTGCAAAATGAATCAGCAAGGAGATACTCTTGTTCTCTTCTTGAAGGTAACAGAAAAGAATCTTTAAGATAAAGCACTTGCTAGCCCAGCGTGGAGGTTATTTATGAATGCTTATTCTATTCAGCTTTCATAGTCTAAATGATTAAAGCATTTTCCTTTTTTAAAAAATTCTGGGCTCGTTAAATGTTAAACCTCAAATAGTTGAGATTTTAAAGGTAATAGCCCATTGTCCAAAATTAATAATAGAGAAAACATTATATACAGAGGAGAGGAAAAACCTATTGCAGGATAATTGAATTACTTTTTATTGAGCAATGGCAAGGTGATTTTTTTTTTTTTTTAGTATAGAAATGTAGCATTTCAGATGTTAGAAGATATTGAAGAGTGAACTTTCTAATAAGAACTGAGATGCATTCTTGGTGGTGACTCCATCAGATACTACTGGTGTAATGTCTGGAACTCTAGGGTTCCTGGAACAAATTCGGATAATTACCACACCATCTCATAAGGGTTGTTATGAAGAGTAAATTAAATAATGCATACAAATGCCTTATTCCAGTGCCTGGGACAAATTAAATGACCAAACATGTTATTAACAAGTTCAACTCCATTATTTAACGGGTAAAGTAAGGCACGGTAATGTTAAAATACTCGATTAAGGTAACAAATCTAATTAACAACAAAATGGATTAGAAGCACTGCTTCTAGCATTTTGAAATTCGTCATTTTAAATCAAAGTGTGTTTAATTCTCATATTCATGTCTATCGCTACTTTTCAAGTTAAGCATTATGCATATTTATTGAGCCCCTCTTCTCTTCAAAGCCTTGACCTAAACACTGGGGGAGATATATTCATAAATCAGCACTCTCATGGAGCTTATCATTTAATAGAAAAAAATAAGAATATAAGATGAGGATTATAAAATAGGCACAACATTCTATAAACAGAAAGATCACTTTTAGTGATCTAAAGGCAATTGAAAAAGATTTCCTAGATGATTTGTTATTGAGAAGTATTTTTTAAATGGATTTCTATTCTCCTTGACAAAAGCTTATTATAGCTCATTGGGCTCCTTGCACTTCCTCCTAAGAACATATTACATTATACTGCTGTGCTTCCACTCACCCTATGCCTTACACCTTTTTGTTGTTGTCATAAATACTTTATTTCAGGATGACGATATAATCACCCAGGAGTTTCAGTGTTTAAAAGCCACAATCACATCATGTTGTGAAAATGTTAAAAAAAAATGAATCATAAAATTGCTTGGTTTCAGGAGGTTTTCTAGCCTTTTGTTTCATCATACTGATTTTTACACCACTATTATTTAATCCTCATAAAAGAAATAACCTTTCCTTTATCTCTGATTATCTTTCCTTATATCTGAATAGCTCCATATTTCATTTTAAAATAATTTTTAAAATAAGAGGATTTTTCATAGTACCCAATTAACTTTTTAATTGTTCTCTACACCTTAGCTCAGCTTTAACCATCTGTCCATATCACCCCTCCTCCAGAGCTGGTGGGGACACATCTGAGCACTCTCAGCTCTCTGGACCACGGTACTTGCCACAATAAATGGTCATCATAAGTATTCCCATTTTCTCCCTACTAGAAAATGAGTTCCTGGAAGGCTAAATCTGAGTCCTTTACCTCTGACATTCAATAAATGTTTTCTGAATGGATCAATCAAAAGGAGCTCTTTTACAAGGAAGAGAATTTACCCTGTATAGCTGGAGTACAAAAGAGGTTAAAAAAAAAAAAATCAAGAGTAGTCAAGGGAACGATTTACACATTATCTTGAGAAAGAACATAGAAAAATACATACAAGATTGACTATCCTGAGGTAGGAGAAAAAGAAGACCAAAAACATGAAGGAACCTAAGGTACCAGTAAGAAAGTCATTAAAATGGTTTGCTTGCTTTAATTTTCTCATTTAATTATAATATATCTGTTTGCTCAGTATACTTGGATGAATAATATTGTTTAAACATGTTTCATAAATATGAAAGCAGAAGATGAGAAAAGGGAAAAAGTTTAAAAAAATAAAACTCACTTTAAAAGGAAATTTCTAAAGATCTGAATAAAAGCTAGGATGCCCTCTGGTGTGCATACATTTTAAAAACAGTCTAATATCTATTTTTCATATATATTCTCTAAGCACTAATTGCTAAAAGAAATTCCATTAGTAAATGCAACAATTCACAACATATTTAACTTCAAAAGACCCAAAATACTAACGTAAAGATATTTAATGAATTTAAAAAATATAAATGCAAATCAGCCTAATCTTTTTTGTTTATGTGTGAGGGTAGTAATTTCTGACTGAAATGCCAAAGCCTTAAGTTTTCTATGAGCTTGTCTACAACTCATCACAGGATTATGAATAAACATGACTGGAGGAGTATGCAGATTTCCTAATAGAAAAGCCATGAATGTTTTAACACCCAGGGGTTCAAATTATAATAAAGGGATAGCACCTGTCACTGGAGGCAAACTACAAGATCACCTTCGCAGTCCCTGGAGCAATTAAATCACTGACAATTTAGCCTTTCTCTGGCAAGTAGAGTCTCCAAAGACTTCCAAATATATATATACATATATAAATCTCAGAGGGCCACATGTAGTACAGTTGCCTTACATTACACTTGTTCATTTTTTAAGCACTTTTTCCCAAATACCTTATTAATTTTTTTCAAAGAAGCTTATGGTGATTTCCTGTATTTTATTAAATTATGAGAGGAGAGATTACATGTCCACTTCTAATCATTACAGTTGATCACTAATATGATATGACCTTTCTGTGTCAATAAAATATCCCTCTATGTAGTATGTATGCAGATGTGACTTCTGCATTACTGCTCTTGTAAAAATATTTCTATTCATTTACCTAGTAGCATACTTGTACAGGAAAAATATAGAGAAAGATTAGACTGAATGCTCTGGAGGAATTAGGTAACATTTTTACTACTCATGTTTATCCATCTCAGAAAATACAGGAGCTGGTCCTGCTTACAGCCTGATCCTGAGGGCTTGTTTCTGCAGAGCTTCCTATGCTTTCAACATCAATACATCACCATCCTGACCACAGCTTCCTGCTCTAGGGAGACATGGTACAGAAAGAGCTTCATGGGATGGAGGCTGGTAGCTGGCCTCTCGCCTGCTCATGGCTGAGTGGTATGAAAATGAAAAACGCAGGAAGCAGAAGTTCAGGGTGTCGGAATCCAGAAGTAAGTAGAACCCTCCGGTAGAAAAGACAAGACCCACGGCACTAAGCAAAGACATATGTAGTTTAAACATCTCAAGGAGGAACACTGCAGGAAAGAGGGGAACTACCTTCTTCTGAGGAAAACCTCTAGAGTTGCAGTAGGGTAGCTGAGCTTCTAGAATATGACATACACCTCTGTTCCATTCATAAGAACCTCTACTCTAACTGCTGGCTGGCTGGCTGTGCAATAGTTTTCTTTTTTTCTTACCACCCTCAATAAACTCACATTAACTGAAGTTACCTTAGCAACTACCCATTCTTCATAGCCTAAAATGCTTAGTTAGAATCCTTCACTGTACTGAAGCGACTTCCCTGTTTGCGCATCATATATTTAATAGTGTCATTTTCAAAGATGGTCCATTACAGTGGAGAAAGAAAAGAGAGAGAGAGTCTAAAATGTCAGGAAGTTAGTTCTGTGAGAGCAAATAATTAATGACTATTCCACAACATTTTGTACTGAGAAGATAAAAGTTTTAAATCCAGTGCTGCTAAATTTCCTGAATAGATGATGGAAGTAAAGAATGGCAATTGGGAATGAATCCATATCCCCCATAAACATTTTTTAAAGCTCCTCCCATAACCAGACTCTTTGTATGAGCTACTGGAAATTGAAATATTAAAAGATGATGCCCTACATTATGAAAATTCACATATTAAGAATAAGATGTGTAGAGAAGTATGCAAAATGTAAAAATGAGTAGTAAAAGTAGCAAAGGCATAATAGAAATAGATCTTGAGGTCAAATTTGGATAAATAAAGCTCTATGTAAAAAAGTGTAAGAGTGATACCTAAGAATAGGCCTTTCACATAACTAAACAATTTTCATTTCTTTTTTTGAATAGAAGCTACAGCTTTTTCATAGTAAGTTGAGAGGCTGGTAACTTTAAATAATTGCCCTTTTAAACATTGTCATTTAAGAGAGGAATAAAGCCTTGATTAAAAAAAGAAAAACGTGTGTGTGTGTGTGTGCACATGCACGTGTAGATGAGTATGCAACAATAAAACATGTTCACATGCAATTGCTGTTAGTGGGAAGTTACAGATTTTGTTACTTAGAAATGATAGTTTAGCTGAAAACACTTAGCCATTATGGTTGTAAAATTTAACAAAGACATGCCTTGTGATGTATATTACCTACTGTCTAGTCAAAATGAGGAGTGTGGTTATATATGCCAACTATATCATTAAAAATGCTATTTGGAGTATAATTCCCCTGGTTTATGGGCCATTATAAATTCCTAAGATTTCTACTAAAATTTCTTATTTCTGTGCTCCACTTCAAATATACTGAATGAAAATTTTCCAAGAAGGGATTGTGATTCTGTATTTGTTATAATTTCCCCCAGTAAGTCTTAGACTCAGATAAATTTGAGAAATATTTTTCCAAGGGAAAAAAAAACATAATGATTACTTTTATTGTGGTTTCTTCAATTGCTAATAATTAGAAAGGTGCTGGATGAGAAGGGGTATGTGCTTTACAATATTGCTTCTTAAATCTGCCTGTTCATTAAGAATCACCTGCTATGTTTTTAAAACACAGATTTGGAGACCGTGTTTCAGATGTATCTGCTTAAGAAACTGTAGGGATTTTCATCTTTTAAAAGCTTCCCAGATAAAAGTTTTATTAGCACTATCTGGGGATCATCACTCTGAGGCTTCTTTGAAGAGCTGAAGGTGGGGGAGGGGAATGTCCTGGTAAACAAATAACTAAATTTGCATTGCCTAAGATCCTAACAGTTTTTAATTTATTTTCATCTATTTCTTTTACTACCTAACTTATGTCCTATTATTGTGCCTTTAATGTTTTGTACTCTATGCTACCCTTAAAGTTATCTTTGTAAAATACTAAGCAGCTCAGCTCATTCTCATCCCCTCTTAAAAAATTTCCAAGGATCCTCAAAGCTTACGAAAAAGTCCAAAAACACCTGTTTTTGCTCATTAATGTATTTATTCTTTCTTCCTTTCACCAAAGACCTATTAAATATCCACTATGTTCCAGACAATGTTCTGGGTGCCACATATTGACTGGTACACATACACATAAACACACACACAAAACAGGCCCGTGGTGTTTTCCTTATAGAAGCAGGAGACAGAAAATCAGATAAACACTACCAGTATATAGAGAGCACTATTTCCATGATTCACCAGATAGCAGTAGCCAATGCAATGATAGACATAGCATCTAAAGTACACTGAAGTCTAGGAAGTCCCTACATGGGTATGATTAGGGCTCTGTTAGCCTCTGAAACCAAATGCAAAAGTTTGTGCATGTCCAGAACTTTTGGAGCTGAATATGCATTGTTTTTATCAGGTTGATCAGAGGGGTGGTCACTGGTCCCCGAAAGTTTAAGAACTATCTTACTGCAGATGTGTCTGACAGATTCAAAAGATTTCAGATCTCAGAAGGATGTATGAGTTTCCTATTGCTGCTATAACAAGTTACCATAAACGTGGTGGCTTAAAACTACACAAATTTATCCTCTTATAGTTCTAGCAGCCAGAAATCTGAAATCTGTTTTACTGAGCAAAAGTCATGGTGTTAGCTAGGCTAGTTCCTTCTTGAGGCTCCAGCTGAAACCTATTTCTTTGCTTTTTCTAGCTTCTAGAGACTTACTTATATTTCTTGGCTCTTGGCTCTTGCCTCCACCTTCAAAATACATTAGTCAAATCCTTTGTTTCTGTCATCCTATCTCTTATGATCCACTCTGATTTTCTGCTTCTGTCTTATAGGGACACTTGTAATTACCTTAAGGGCCTACCTGAATAATCCAAGATAATTTCCCCCGTCCTAAGATCCTTAACTGAATCACATCTTCAATGTATTTTTTGCCATGTATGTAACATTAACAAATTCTTTGAATTAGGATGTGGATATTTTGGGGGGATACTATACACCCTAGGGAAGTATTTAAGAAAGGTTATTAGAGTATGTGTAATCCCCGAAATCATAAATTCTAAGTGGCCATTTCCTTCCTGTAGATATAAAGTCACCCAGTCCCTTTATACACAGAATCTTATATAGCAAGCACAATACAGTTTACATCAGGGGTTTGCAAACTTTTTCTGTAAAGTAACTATTTTAGGCTTTGTGTTGTAACTACTCAACTCTGCCACTGTACTGGGAAAGTAGCCACATGCAATATGTTAATAAGTAGACAGAGATTTGTTTGAATAAAACTTTATTTAAAAGAAAACAGACAGTGGACAGAACGTGGCCCAGTCTAAAGGTAGATGACTCCTGGTTAAGACAGTACAAACATAGTAAGCATTTATTAAACACCTGTTTTATATGAGGTTGTTGGTTAATAAGAGTGTAACGTGTTGTGTGTCTGGTATTTGGACACAGATGGTTTCATGTATCATTTCTCTCATTTATAAGTGTTATAAAATTAGAGAAATTAATCTCTCTTAACAACCAGTATAATAGTTGCATTTACTTAATTAAGTTGTTTTTAAGATATGATATCATATGTAAAGCACATGGCCCTAAACTTGGCACATATTAGGCACTCAATAAATATTATTTTATATTATGTCCACAAATAGTTTCTCGGGTATCATCATTATCTCATTTGACTATAGAGACATACCTACAGACTTAATCAATAAAAAATAGAGTAAATGTGTATTATTTTAAACATGGGTAGGTATTAAAAAGTATTAAAAAGAAGTCACAGTTAAAATTTAGTTGTATGTTTGAGATCTTAAATGATTTTAAAATATTACTTAATAATTACTAAAAATAAAATTAAAAACTAGATTTTTTACTTATTATAATAGTAGAAACAATTTATACATCTAATTTAAGGTTAATTCAAATTTAAATAGCATGTACACTTGACTTAATTAAAAACCCAAAATGTACCATTGTGTGTTTTCACTGCTCAAGAAGTACTAATGACATTTTGACAGATGGACTTGGCAAACAATTAAAAGTCAAATTAGCTTTCTTCTTATTATGAAACCTTTCAGATGCTTTCAAGGAGGATTCTATTTGGATTAGACAGTGCTGATTGGTGATTTGATATTTTAATATGTACTCTTTTCTAATTCAAATGTCATAGTCCACTTATTCAAATTATGGCATTATTCCTATGAAAGTCCATTTCACAAAGCACCAAATGAAATGAAATATTGGCAGAGCCCAATTATTTTCCAAGTTTATAATATGAATAAACTTACAGAGAAAATACTCACCTTCATAATAACATATGAAATTATTTTGACCAAACTATCTAAAACATCATGACTGAAGAGAGTAAATTACTTCTCCAATTTGTCCTGTAATAGAGGGCTATTAAAAAATTGTTACTATTTTGATACTTAATAATCATAAAAAACAAATGGAACTGCTTTAAACTTACTTATAGCAAACATTTTTCTTAATAGAAAATTTCATATCACGTAAAATCTGGTTTGAAATATAAATGATGTGGCATTTTTTGGTTGTTTTATTTCAAATGCCAGATTAGAGAGCTACATTTCCTCTTTTGCTCTCTAGTGTTTTATATCATTCTGATAAAGAATCCTTCATTTTAAAACATTATAAAATATTTACTATAACTTAAATCCAGTTCAGAAAAAATATGAATACATTTAAGTATCTTATAAGAGAGAAAGTACTTGCTTTAGATATTAACTCTAAAATATCACTCTGACAATATTTACTTTCTAATAATGGAAAACTGGTAATTTTAAATAAAGTTTTATTTAATTTTTGTGTGACTATCAATAGTTCTAATTTTATTAGTGATCATTCGTTCTAAGCATGTAAAAGTTACTGAAGTACAAGCTATTATTTTGATACTTTATTAGATGCTGTGGATAACAAAGAGTTGAGTAAGTCATGATCCTTTCCTTTAATTCAAAGAGATTATAATATAGTAGCAGAAAACATGTAAATTGTGCATTATTTTTCATTCATGGTTCATCTGTGAATTGTTTAACATTGAATGAATCTTGGCATTCATTGTTCAGCTATCCTGTGCTAGAAATACAAAAATGAGAAAATTACATCTGCTCATGGAACAGTTATATTCTTTTTTTAAAAAAGAAAAGATTTTATTTATTTATTTGACAGAGAGAGAGAGCACAAGCAGGGGGAGCAGCAGCAGAGGGAGAGGGAGAAGCAGGCTCCCCACTGAATGGAGAGCTCGATGCAGGGCTTGATCTCAGGACCCTGGGATCATGACAGATGCTCAACTGACTGAGCCACCCGGGCACCCCAGAAAAGTTACGCTCTAAGTAAGGCTCAATTACTGGTACTTGACAGGTGAATTAGAATTTTATGAAAATAATTTGTTTTTAGCACAGTTACATAGTTATTCATATATGATAAGAAGTATGCACCTATTATGAGTATAATGATGAGAAATATTAGAAAAGATACAGTTATTTGATGTGAGAGATAAAATATGGAAGATACATATGTATGAATATATGCATGACATATATAAACATGAAAGTCACATGCCTCTGGGAGATTTTTGGTATGTTTCATGGATGAGAGGGCATTTGAATTGGGGCTTAGAGGGTAGACAGTATTCTTATAAACCAAAGTGAAATTGAGAGATCTTCCAGAAAGAAAAGATGGGTCAAGCAAAGCAATAAAGGTGAGGGGAAAAAGGTCAAATTTGGGGAAAGTTAAATGGTTCAGTTTTATTTGAGTAGAGTCCCAGGGTATATGGTGTCGAGTCAGGATGCACTTGATTAAAGGTAGCTCCTGAAACAAATTTGCACTTCACTCCATAGAGAAGAACAATTCTTTGAACAGAGATATGACACAGAAAGACTATTTTGACACCGTTTAGTAGGATGGGTTACAGGTTAAGAGAAATTAGAGATTGAGAAACAATTTCAAAATAAGATACACAATGAATTAAGTTAGTGATGAAAAAAGAATGGAGAAGCACTATAGATGGAAGAGAACAGTTTTGGTAGGATCCCTCCACCCCCCTGCCCCCAGTACAGTATTGCATAATGGTTCAAACCACCTTGGAGGGAGAAAGGTCAGCATTCAGGGTCTTGCTTTTCATTTATTCTCCATGTGACCTTTAAATTTCATTTTCTTCTCTGAGACCAAGAACTAATAACAGGACCTACCTCATACACTTGGGAGAATAAAATGAGATGTATGTGGAAAGTGCCTAGTACAATGTCTTTTAGAGGAGGGTGGTGAAGATAGTGGTAGAGTGTCTAATGGCTGATTAAATGAACGGGAGAGGCAAAAGAATCAACTGAATGTGATTGAGGTATCCAGTCTGATTGAGCTATTAACAGAAACACAAAAAGCTGGAACAAAAGAGAGTGATAAGGCATTGAGCTAATCATGGGACTAAAAATCTACACCTGTTCTTCAAATATCTTGCATTGTTAGTTCTCACTGTATATTGACGGTCTTCTTTTAGACTTTGCTAATGTTTCCTAATTAACTGAGTTATTCTATCCTAAGACACAACTGTTTTTATTAAAAGCTTCTGATATTTCATCCCACTTTTCCTACCATAAAGAGCAGTTTGCTTGCTTCTGTCCCCACAGGTTTACTTTTCATTCATCGCCTTCTGCTATATTGATTAAATGACTTTTTGTGAATTTGTATTCAATCTAACACCTCCCTTTCTAAAAGGTAGGACCTAGAAAAAAGATGAAGTTTCTGGGGCCAAATAGATTGTGGCACAGCTGATGCTTTGTTGAAAATCTATACTGATTGCAATAACTGGATCGATCATGTGGCCATCTGCATCGATTGGTAAGAATGCTGACAATTTGAATAAACTGTCATTTTGCATTGAAAACCGTTGCCAAATCCTCTATGATTAAAATCAACTTCCTTTTAAATAGAGGGCAAAAGGAAAACAAAAACCAAATCAGGCAACAAAAAAGGTATCTATGAACAAGAAAAATAATATCACTCCTTTACCAACATCACCATGACCACTAAACACACTTTTATTGCTAATACTCTGGTACTGCTCAAGGAATTTGAATATGTTTAAAATGATAGCTTTGAAAATATGTGGATAGATAATAACAATGAAAAGTATTTAGAAACACAGAGCTATACAGAAAACATAGTGAAATATATGCAGATAAGACTTATCAATTATGAACCCCCAATATAAAATTGTTGAGGAAAATACTGCAGTTGTGCTTGTGTCTTTTTCACTCACTAATATTCAGCTCATGTTCTACCTAAAACTATGTAAGTGTATGCCTCAATTCTAGTGTGCACAAAGTATTTTTCTTATAATATTCTAAAGCTCAAAACTAATTTTTCAGAAAACTTGGGCTCATATCTTGGTTTCCTCTATTGTTTATTTGTGAGAAATAACACAGCTGTGAAAGAACTTTTGAGTTTATTTAGTTTAATACAAAAAAACTGTTTTATGAGCAATGGGACCAGAATGGCATTATTAATTTTTATTCGGGATGTGTGAACTTCTTGTTCACTACTCAGAGGAAAATATCTACCTCTGAGAACAGCAATGTGAATACATATATGGTTATGCCTTAAGTGTTGCCGCCAACATCTTTAAAATAACCAGGTATTTCAATCAACAATGCAAATTATTTCCTTTGATTTTAAACTGTTTCAATCTCTATTTGGATAATCCAAATGCTAAACCTTTCTTTTTCTTACTTCTAAAGCAATACTTCCATAAATGTTTTGGTTGACTTATCAGCAACTCTTTTGTATATAGACAGAACAAACGAACTAGTTAATCAAATATTCTAGATGTTCCAGGTGTTTGTGACAAAAGTTCTCTGTTTGAAAACTGTCCAAAGCTACTTAATCGTCAATATTTTAATTTTAAGCGCACAAAAACCATAAATACTATTACTGTATAAATGCTGTAATAAATAAATGCTATAATCGTAACTGAGAACTAGAAGACACACATTACCGACAATTTACAGATTTTATCAAATACTAATTTGAAAAAGGGGTGCCTCAGTCAGTTACGTGTCTGACTATTGGTTTTGGCTCAGGTCACAATCTTTTTTTTTTTTTTTTTTTAAGATTTTATTTATTCATGAGAGACAGAGAGAGAGAGAGAAGCAGAGGGAGAAGCAGGCTCCCAAGGAGCAGGGAGCCCGATGCGGGACTCGATCCCAGGACCGCAGGATCATGACCTGAGCCGAAGGCAGACGCTTAACCGTCTGAGCCACCCAGGCGCCCTCAGGTCACAATCTTAAGGGTCCTGAGTTCTACTGATCTGGGCCCCTTGCTCACTGGGAAGTCTGCGTGCAATGTTCTCTCCCACGGCTTCTGCCCCTCCCCCCGCTCACGCGTGCTCTCTCTCTCTCTCAAATAAATAAATCTTTTGAAAAAATACTAATTTGGAAAATTAAAATAAACTATAAATATTAATGAAAATAAATAAAAGAGAATTTGGGTATACAATATTAACTAAATATTAACTATTGATTTCTACTGAAGTTTGTGTATATTTTCCTTCTCTATTTTTCTCAAGAAACTAAATTCAATTTCAAAATTAAAAATTAGGTGTGCCTGAGTGGCTCAGTCGGTTAAGCGTCTGCCTTCAGCTTGGGTCGTGATCCCAGAGTCTTGGGATCGAGCCCCGCATCGGGCTCCCTGCCTCGCGGGAAGCTTGCTTCTTCCTCTCCCTCTGTTTGCAGCTCTGCCTACTTGGGCGCTCTCTCTCTCTCTCTCTCTGTCAAATAAATAAATAAAATCTTTAAAAAAAATTAAAAATTATATATTTAAGAAATTTTCTGTTAAAATTAATCTAGGTTATTCTGTAGAGACCTTTATATTAATTTAATCCCTTAAAAATCATCACATTCTAGATGAAATATAGCACTTACCACATTTACTCTTAATAAACATAAATTTAAATTTAAGTAATTTTAAGTAATTTAACTTTTACTCTTACTTAACATAATTTTAAATTTAAATTTTCCTTAAATTTTAAGCTTTAAAGAAAAACATTTTCAAACATTTATATTTTCTGTTACAGATTATGTATGATTATCATTAAAGGTGAATTTAATTCCTTTATTTAAAAATCAGCATGAAATATAGAATTGAGTATTAGAAGATTACTTAGTCACTGTTGCTAAGACTGGCAAAGTATGAAGGTCCCAATTTAAATATTCCTATATTCTTTCATGTGATCTGTTGTAAACAAAGAACATTAAATACTCTTGTTTATCTTCTTCTGATGAACATATATTACTCTGAAGTCTAATGAAGAGATTAAACATCTTTTTCATTAAATATTTATTAAAATAATATTTTCTATGCTCACCAATGAAGGCACACAGTTTTATTACAAAAGGATAACAGGGCAAATTCCAGAATGCTAAGAGGCTGAAATGATTCACATGATGGAAGCCTTATGGTTATCAGATCAGTAATATTCACTCCTATTCTTTATCAGAAAAATACGAATAAAATATGATGTATATCCTACGATTTCACTCATATATGGAATTTAAAAAAACAAAACAAACAAACAAAGAAAAAGAGAGACAAGTCAAAAAACAGACTATAGAGAACAAACTGATCTTACCAGAGGGGAGGTGGTTGGGGAATGGGTGAAATAGGTGATGGGGATTAAGGAGGGCACTTGTCATGATGAGTAGCAGGTGATGTATGGAAGTGTTGAATCACTATATTGTACACCTGAAACTAATATAACACTGGATGTTAACTATACTAGAATTAAAATTTTTTAAAAAATGCTGATGTATGTAAATAAAGGCCCAAGTTCTTGGCTTGGAACACTTGAAAAAAATACATATATATAATGTAAATTGAAGGCAGTTATTTAAACTTAAAGGCACAAATCTTTACTTCCATATTAAAATCAAAATCTTGATTTTAGTGATTTGCTAAAGTCATTATTTTCATTAAAGGCCCCGTTCCTTTCTTTTAAATATATTTTAAGAAAAGTCCAGTAATATCAAACCATCAAAAACAGTTTAACATTGTAAAATTCTCTCCTCCTTCCTCTCTGTCTCTGTCTCTCTCTCACACACACACGCACACACACATGCATGTACACAAACACACACACATACATACTCATGTGGACATACACAGTTTTAGCTATGCATAATAAATAAGTATAATTATCAAAATTAAAACAAGTCATTTTTATACAGTTGTGCTACATAATTTCAAAGACTATTATCAATAATTATACACAGGAGCTAAACCTAAGTAACTAGTTCTAGATCTACATATATATATATAGAGAGAGAGAGAAAGGGTGATTGATAACTTATAGACAATAGAAAAATGATCGCTAGGTAGCTAGACAGATGACAGTGAGCCAGCTAGCTGGCTGGATGATAGGGAAACAGATTTTGTACATATATCTCCTTGTACATTTATTTTCTTTAAAAACTGTTCACTTTAATTTATGAGTTTAATTTTCTTTCATAATTGCCTCCACTTCAAATATTTCTCAGTTCAGTTTCTGCTTTGGGGAAAAAAACACATTTCCTTTCTTTTTTCTTTTCTAAATAAACTGACAAAGCAACACATGATTATGGAAAAATGTACACAGGTTATCAGTTCGGTTTTTCTTCATAGCAGGAAATGGGTGCCCTCTGCTGTCGATTTGCAGATTATTTTAGACTGCATTTTCCTGCTAACTCTGAATCCTCGTACCATGGAATGGCATGATAATATAATATGTATATGTAATCTATACAGTGTAGTATTTAATTATGTAATTTATTATCTAACTTATCAACTCTATAAATACTTGATTTCTAAAATCAAGACTTGGTCTAAAAATGTGAGGGGGACAGGCTGAAGAGGTAGATGGAGAGACAGTTGATTTTGTGTTGATATTTACACGATAGTAGGCAAAGAAGACACAAGCACAAACTTTTTAAATAAATGAAAAAGCAAACAATTGTTTTAAATGAGTACTGAATTAATTTTTAAAAGAATTCTTAATTTTCCACTATGATCAGCACCTTAAATATTACATAGAATATAGAGTATTTTTATTGAATAATTTATTAAAATAAAATAAAGGGATATTATCAGACTGATTTTTTCTATATTTCTTAATTCTTTCCCCAACCATTCAAAAGTGCTTTTAATAAAGCAATGTCAATGTTATATAAGTTGTAAACATAATGAAAACTTTTTCTCATCATCTAATTTTCAGATTTCACAGTTTATGCTCAGATTTTCTATTGCCTTCAAATTATATTATAGATAAGAAAATATAATAAGTCAATAAATGCTCACATTTACTGAAAAATATCATAAAAATATTTACACACGTTAAAACAATTTTCTCCTTGTAATTACACTTCTTTTCAGATTCTTATGTATTCATTTAAAAACTATTTATTATATATCGATAGCCTATTACTCTGTTAAACCTAAGCATAAAACCATGTGCTAAGGAATTATCCTGGCTTCAGTGAGCAGTTATTACTATCATATAGTTTATCTATGCTACTTAAAATATCACCAGCCATTGTAGGTAAAAAAATTAGAATTTTTTTAAGAAGGTTTATTCTAAAAGTTTTATTTTTCTCCCCCAAATTACCTACACTCCATCTAAAGACATATGGATACATAGATGTATGTAGATATGTGTGTACATAGAGACAAAGAAATTATGTTTGAATATAACTTTCTACCAAGAATCAGAAATTCAAAACAAAAGATAACATTTATTTTCATAATACCAATCCACAAGCCGTTCAATAATACGAATCTTTTTCAATGTTGTATTTATGTACAAGTTAGGAACAAATATTCTCCCCTTACTGATCCAAAATGATTTGCCACACATTCTAATAATTACACTTAATATGTATCTTTAATAACTTATTCATTTTTGAGATATTTTCTAAGACATGTTTCTTTAAACCCAGAAGAAACTGTTTCCAACATGACCTTAACTCATCTCTCTTCTTTTTTGTATGTCCTAAGAAAGATGCCTTCAAAAGTCACAGCCCATTTATTTTGAAGTACTTATGTCTTGAGATACATTAGCCCCAACACCCTGGTTCGATGCACTGAACAATTCATATAAGAATTATGGACTGTGAGTTAAAATATTTCAAATAAGAATCATTTTACAAAGATATTTCAGTAGCAGTGGAGAGAATTTAATTGTTTCTAATAAGATAGTAGTGAGTGTTCTAGCAGCATAAATAATGGTAAACTACCGGCAAAAAGATGTATGCCTCAGAAATTCCATTAGTGACAATCCAAAGATGATCTCATCATGTTTTAAAAATATTTTTTAAGAAAAAAAGCATATTTGAATGATGTCCCATTATACCTGTAGAACTAAAATTGTGCCTTCAATACAGATTTTTTAATTCCTCAAAGGGTTCTCTGAGAAAGATAATTGTGTGTGTGTGTGTGTGTATGTTTAATAGGGTAATATTCTTTATTTAGCTTCTTGATATTATTTAATGTGGTCACACTAATATAGTTTATGGTATAAAATAATAATTTAGCTTCTTTTCTCTTAAGTTGCTTTTGAAATGTGTCATCAGCTTTTTATTGGTACTTATATAAACTTTGTTCCTTGTACATGAATCGGAAAGAACGGAAAAAAATTTTTTTTTAATTTCTAACAAATTATTTTATTATTACAAAATAAGTATCCTTTAAGGAAATAGTGTCTTAATGTAACAGCTCATGCCTGTTTCTAGCTCCTACTTTCTATGACAGTAGGAGCTAGAAGTAGAGTACTATTCCAACGGCCATTATCTCATATATTTTCTTTGAAAGTCGATATACAATGGCTTAAACAATATTAGGCTTCATATAAGAAAGAGTAAGAAATTTTGCTTCATATATCCATTTCACAATCTCTTGTGTCACTATTTCCAAATATAATTAGCATTTAAGCAACTTCTTTAGTTTTCACTTAAATTCTTTTTTTTTTTTTTGAACCCACCTTCTGATTTCTAGCAGTCTTGGGGGCTGGTGGTCAAGATGAATACCCAAGGGGTGCCTGGGTTGCTCAATTGGTTAAGTGACTGCCTTTGGCTCGGGTCATGATCCCAGGGTCCTGGGATGGAGCCCCATGTCGGGCTCCTTGCTCAGGGGGAGCCTGCTTCTCCCTCTCCCTCTGTCTGCTATGCCACCTGCTTGTGCTCTCTCTCTCTCTCTGTCTGGGTAAATAAATAAAATCTTAAAAAAAAAAAAAGATGACTACCCAAGAAACCCTATCAGCAAAACGCAGCACGGGCTAATCTAAGGAGGAGGGTGAGGCAGTGTCCTTCAGAGACAGAGGTGGTTATTTAGATGCAAAATGAAAACAAAGCACCTTTTTGTCCATGCCCACTGTCTCAAGTGCAGCCGGGCGGGGCTCTGGCCTGACCTCCTTCCTTACTCCCTCTGCCCTCATCTACATTCTCAATGTCCTGAAGTTAAGTAGCTGTCCTTAGAGAGCCAACTGTAGATCCCGATTGTGTGTGGGGGGAGAAAACTTTACATACAAACTTGACATCGTTGGTACTACAGTGATATCGTTAACAGCCTGGGTGAAGAGTCAGACTGCCTGCTTCAGAAATCTAGTTCTAATGTTTACTAGTTGTGACTGTGAACATTAAAAACAAAAAACAAAACAAAGAACACCTTTCTGAGCCTCATTTTCCATTTTTGTAAACTTAGGAATTGCCATGTCATTCAATGATATATTTTATGTAAACCTTTGGACACAGAATAAGCGCTCAATATATGTTGGCCATTATTAATTAGTGTTTCTTGTACCAGACTTGTAATTTACTGAAAAGGACAAGAATGATTAAATCAACTGAGGAGATTTATTTAAATCTCAAATATGTGGTAGAACATAAAGACTTTCTGAACTACTAGATGTGAGAAATTAGAAAGTAGAGGAGACAATAGTGTTTTCCAAATTTGTTGACTGGTTTGCTGTTAATAACATTAAAAGAAAAGTTGAAGGAGGCCTTTGTGTTGGGATAGAAACAAAATAAACATGTTTGGTATGGACTATTTTGGGCTTGACAACATGATGAGACAACAGATGTCACCTGTGGTAAATACTGGGAATGCTTGACTAGAATTTGTGCAAGTGTTATGTTAAGGTGATAGTAAGAGAACTCTCCATGGCTAATGAGTTGCTTTCTTTTGCTACACCGACAATATATTTCTACTTGAATTTCTACCGTATATCTCCAACTTTTTATTTTTTAATGAATTGTGAGTTGTCATGCTTAAGAAAAAATATCCTACTTGAACTTGATTAGAGCCTATTTTATAGGTAACTCCAGTATCCTCTGGGTTCTAACAGTTGCAGCTGTTCTTTCTGATACGACGTAACTGTAGGAACATAAGCTCTCCAGGCCTCCAATTCAAAACGTTTTCCAAGTTTCTGTTTGGGAGTCCCTTGGGGTGTTTCATCTGTCACTGGGAAGAAGGAGACAGAAGAACCTCCACTCTGGTCTCCTGCTCAAGTCTCCCACCAGTGTTTCTTCTGACCAGGCCAACTGTAAAACAATTACTTTGTCAGGAAACATAACCTCTAAATTCTCAGAATATGAAAATTGTTCTAAGATGGGATGTTGAGGAATGGAAAATCACCTCCTCTCTGGTCTGTGTTACAATTTCTCCTTTAGGCTCCAGAACTTTACTGTTTGAGCCCAGAATATCATAATCTTTTATGAATACATAACCTTTTCTAGGTCCTAACAAAAATGTTTAAACACATTAAATTTCCAAACAATGATTCATTTTATAATGAAAACATTATCTATAATGATTCTGGGTCTCTGATAAGGTCTGGTTAAACAATGGTAAACAAAACACAGTAAAAGACTGTTGTTACAGGACTAGCCTTCTAGAAATAAAAAAATAATGCTAAATAATACTCCTTAAATGGATGTACTTATCTCCTCAATTTACTCAGCAGATACTTATTCATTCCATTTAACCCATATTTATTTGGCTCCTATTCCAGATACTGCCTATTGAGATATGAATAAAGCAAAAAAATCCCTACCTATGGGGAGTTTAAATTCTAGTAAAAAGACAATAAACAAATTAACAAATGACAGAGTGCTGTAATGAAAAAGTGTATTTTGAAAGAAAAAAGAAGGACAAAGAGAATTTACTCATGGGGGAGGAAACAGTCTATTTTTTCTATTTATGTTCAGACCACGAATCCCTGTAAACCATTGCTTATCATGTTATCTCTGTGACAGTATTCTTAAAAGACACATAAAAGTTCAATATCTTTTGATGCTATGGGGAATTGTGAGGGCTAAACACAGTAAGTAGTCATTTGAGTGCAGCACTGTTAGCTAGGTAATATAGGTTGCATACTCTTGAGTTCTCCAACGCAGATTTCTTGCCCTAGTTCCTCACCTGTTGTCGAATGTATCCAGACACTTCCACTAGTCTCATAGCTCTCCTCTCCCACGTGTCCAGCTATAGCTCAGCACTCAGACTCAGTCTAGAGTCTTCTCTAAGCTATCCTATTTCTCATTCAAAGCTGTTTACCTGAACTCAATTTCTAATTGTTTCTTCGCGGCTTCACACTTTTGCTTCCCAAATGCAACTCTGGCTCTATCCTTAACAGAGTTGGTTCTTCATAATCATTAATGAGATTGCCCATGTGATAATAAATCTGAAAGGCCTTGGATTCTGTGGTCATAAAATGTCAAATTTTATCTACATTGGTTGAAGAAACCAACTCACCTTTCATCTCATGAATTATTCTCATTTTTTTAAACATTATATTCTACTCCTATCTGGCTTGAGGCCAGATAAATAAATAAATAAGTTTATTTATTTAATTGTAAAATCCCAAGACATACAGTCCCTGACTGTCCAGGGAGAGGATGTTTGCTCCAATTGCATTTTACACAAAATCCTATTTGATTCTTCATTATAATGCTTTATAATTACTAGGTTCCAACTTTAAAGGCTGAAATAAAATAATTATGTCTGCAATGATAGGTGACAGATAAATGTTGTTTAAATTGATAGATGAATAAACCAAATGCACAGAAGAAATGAACTGCCTCCAAAATTACCGCCTCTGTAGTTTGAAAGATTATCTCAAATAACTCATTCCACAACGTTAAAATTCTCCCAAACAGATTTCTCTTATTATGGCTACTTAGTACATTTCTGTGTTTTATCAGTAAAGTTTAGCAATCAATTAAAAGAGTGTGAGGATATGCCCCTGCCTATGAGTCTAAGCTTCAGTGTCTAGAAATCCAGTGTGGGACAGGAAGGTTGGAAGAATATCACTGCTGCATTTTTACAGCAACCGCCCCCCCGCACCCCATTCTGTCCCTACATATGAAGGCTGTCTGCTTAAGCTAGGTCAGGGGAGATAGTTTCTCTGTATTGTCAGTGTGTTTAAAGGAGCAGCCTGCATGGGGAAATTGTGAAGATCTGTCATTTTAAGTGATGTTTAAACAAACTTTCAATCTTTTTAGTTTCATATCCTCTCCCTTCAGAGGTACTTAGGAGTTCTATTTGCTGAGAAATTCTATTGTTTTCTGTGTAAATAAGCTTGCTTTTGATTGGGTCCCTATATGCAAGCAATTTGCTTTCAACTTTCTCTTCCCTGCTAAAGTAGATGCCACTTGTTTGCTTGCTCCCAACCTTTTTTTTGACACCTTTTATTCGCTTTAATAATTGCTAATTTTATCTTTCCTTGGGGCTTATAATGCTTATCTTGCATATATTTATTTTTCCATTTTAGCTAGAGGAAGCAAAGCTGTAGGTGTATATCCAGTCCTCTGTTTGTACAGATGTAGAATATGATCCATTAACAACCAGTTAACTATCTGTGTGGGTTTTAGCCATCACATCTCATTTTTGTGAGTCATTCTCATAGATGTTTAAGAAAAAAATACCCTCCCCATAACTTTTTCTCATTTTTCCTCTGAAAGCTAATTTTATGGGTCAACTTGACTGAATCACAAGATGCCCAGATACCTTGTTAAACATTATTTCTGGGTTTGTCTGTGAGGTGTCTCTGGAAGACATTAGCATTTGAATCAAGAGACTAACTGAAAGTACATTGTCTTCCTCAGTGTGGACGGGCATCATCCAATCCTTTGAGGACCTAAATAGAAAAAGAAAGTGGAGGAAGGGAGGATTTACTCTCTCTCTGCCTGCCTGGTTGAGCTGAGACATCCATCTTTTCCTGTCCTCAGCCCTTCTGGTTATCAACCTTTGGAATCTGACTGGACTCTACACCATCTGTACCCTTGCTCTCAGGCTTTTGAACTACACCACAACCTTACTTAGTTTCCAGCTTGCAGAGGGCAAATCATGGGACCTCTCAGGCTCCATATTTGGATAATATAATACCTTATACTCATTCTCTCTCTTTCACTCTTTCTCTTCCTTCCTCCTTCCCTCTTTCTGTCTAGAGAGAGGACATATATATATATACGTATATGTCTTTTATTGATTCTGTTTCTCTGGGGAACCCTAATTAATATATTTGCCTTCTGCCAGTACTAGAAAGAGAAACTCAACAGAGATATTTGTATAGTTACCAGCAGTTAGGTAGGCATTACCAGACAAATATAAATACCAAATTTACTGATTTTCTTTCTTCTCTTCTGAGAATTTCTGGCAATTCTGAAACAAGAGTAATGAGGATTGCTCTTTGTTATCTTTTAAGGTATCCAAAATACAATATTTTTATTGTATGGGTAGATGTAAAAATAAATACGAAACATTTAGGTGTTCAGTTCTTATTAGTATACTTGTTTTATTATATATATAATATATGGCAATTAAAAAAAAGTATTCCAGTGAAGACCATAGTTCTGATTTATTAATTTTATTTCTAAAATAGAAAGGAAGAAGACTTACAGAATGGCATTCCTGTCTGTTTTTCTACAAAAATATAACTTATTATCATTTTAAGTTACAACGTGCCTTAGCTCAGGAGAGACTTAACAACAAAGCATTTAATAAGGCTTGCTGCTTATTTCCATGTGCTATAGCATGCTAAGTGAATAGTCACCTTTTTATAAATTTGTATTTTTCAGTTTTAAATTATTTCAATTTTCAGTTCTCCATAGAATTCTTTTTTTCTGTAAATTACCTCAGGTGGATATTTTTAAAAACCTACTTAAAAATTATTTTTGTAAGTAGAGTTTATAACATTACCTGCAACCCTGTGAACTTCAATTAAGGCAAATCCATTTTTTTGACAATAATATATATGTGTAGATTTTCTTTACATACACAGTTACATTCCAGATTATATTTTTGAGATATGAGCATATGGTGTTATAATAAGAGAATTTGAAAGTTACTGGTGCTTCAAACTTTTAATTTGTTTTTATGCTCACAGTAACAAAATAATGGTTTCATTCCTGCTCTTTGGTTATTCCTCCATTGAATTTTATTGCATTAGAGAAACCTTATAACCTCATTTTGGTTACCTACAGCTAAGAGCTATTCATGTGTCACAAAAAATATTTTTTGAACATGTCAAACATAAAGTGATGAGGTACAAAGGAAGAAATTGGCAGTGGTTTAGGCTATGGGTCATAGTTCCAGAAACTGCTGAGTCATGAAAAATTTAAATTATGCAATTACATTGTCTTATCCATGTCTCTAGTGTTATTCATAAAATGAACATTGTTTCAGCATTATAATCGTTTGAAATTTAATTCTCATGGTAGATACCAGATCTGTATTCTTTTAAAAAGTGATGATTCTTCTTCAGAGGTGACTTTATTTATTCTCTTATTCTTGTTAGAAGAATATATCAATAATCTCAATAATCAAGGATCTTTTAAAATCCATCCTCCACTTCCAAATGCATAATAGAATGAGAAATGAAGCCATCTCCTTCCTAAGATATATTTTTAAATTTCTTTCTTTTTTAAAATTGATACCTAGTCCTATTTTCTGATTATTTCCCTCTAATTTAAATTTATCCATCATGCAGTTTAAAAACAAGACTGGGGGCACCTGGGTGGCTCAGTCGTTAAGCATCTGCCCTCAGCTCAGGTCAGGATCGAGCCCCGCATCGGGCTCCCTGCTCTGAGGGAGGCCTGCTTTTCCCTCTGCCACTCCCCCTGCTTGTGTTCCCTCTCTCGTTGTGTCTCTCTCTGTCAAATAAAGAAATAAAATCTTTAAAAAAAAATAAAAAAATAAAATAAAGTCTGCCTTAAATAACGAAGATATTATTTCTATTTCAAATCCTTTTTTTACAAATATGTATTTGACAATAAATATATATTTGTGAACTCTATCCCTCATATTTAGTGGGCTCTGGAAATGCAAAAATAGTATTTCACCCAAGCCCTTGAGTATGTCAAAGCATAGTGTAGTAAAGAGTTTTCCAGAATGCTATTTGTGGAGGTAATGGAAGCGCATCACACATCCTTCTCATCAAGCTGTGATGGTGTGTAAGCTGGCACAGAGTCTCCAGGTATCTGTGGCACTTTTGGATCCACTACAGTGTTCATGTTAAGGCCATAGTCTTCCATGGATGCCCCAGCCAATGAATAAGCATGGCGGGATTAATAGAACTGGATTATGTCTGCTGAATGTAGGAATCATGTAACTGGAAATCTTTTCTTCTGGGGCCCCTCGCAGACCTGGAAAGAAATTCCATGGAGCTGCCCTACAGAGTAAGGTTACTCTTAACATTTTCTCCTTCGTTTTTTCCTTCCTTCATACATCACTGTCTGAAGGTCTTCCCTGACTCACTGTCCTCACCCTTTTATTTTTCAAAAACAATTCTCCCAATAAATATTGTGTTTGTTTAATGTCATCCTGGCATCTGTTTATTGAAAGATCCAAACTGATGCACTAATGTTTTATGTAGCGAAATTATAAGTTATATTGAGATAAGAAGGTATGAGGGTTATATTGAAGAAAATCTGTCCTTACTAAAACTCTGAAAAAGACTGAAATTGAGAAATAGGTATAGCACGTTATGGAATATTGGGAGAGGACATTTGAAAATTTCATTTCATATTAAGGATGTGAGGAATACTCACTATCTACATCTAACTGGGATTTGGATCACCACCATATTTCTATGGGTCCCTGGGCTTTGTTTGTTAACCCCTTTAGCCTCTTTAAAATTCCTATGAACATTTAAGATAAGGTATATAGAGTATTAAGCTCAGTTAGACAACTAATACCAACTGTTCTAATTATTTCTCATTAATGAATGCAATCATAATTTAAATTGCTTTTATGTAAATCAAACACAATTATTCCTAAGTACATATATGTGCAAAATTGAAAATATAAAGAACAACAAAAAAAACAAATGAAGGCAGTAATTTTCAAACTTTAATATATGAAAAAAATGTATCTAGGGAAACATTTAAAATGCACACTCCTGGGTCCTCATATATAGATTTTGTTCATCATTTCTGGAAAAATTTTCAGGAGTTTGCTTTTTCAAGAAGAATCAAAAGTGTTTCTGATGTTGGTAGTCTGTGGAACAAATTTTGACCCAAAAATGTGTTCTGTGCATATAGTATATTGAAATGCATTAATTCGTATATTAATTTAACATGAATACCTAAATCAGTTTTCAAGTTTGGAACTACCTGGAGTTAATATATATTTTTTTCATAGGTAAAACTTATCTTCAATAAGAAAAAAAATCACATCATCAAGTGTAATGGATCTTGCAGCACTTGTCATACTCTTTTTATGTGCACAATTTCTCTCCACTTAGAAACTCAAACAGAATTTGAATGTGTAACTTACTCATTCCAGGTAGCATAAATATTTTTCCTTTTTTTTTAAATTAATTTATTTATTTGAGAGAGAGAGCATGGGCAAGGGGAGGGTTAGAGGAGAGGGAGAGGCAGAGAATCCCAAGCAGACTCCACGCTGAGCACAGAGCTTGACACTGAGCTCAATCCCACGACCCTGACATCATGACCTGAGCTGAAATCAAGAGTCAGACACCTAACTGACTGAGCCATCCAGGTACCCCTAGCATAAATATTTTTAATTGTCAAAATCTACGACTTAACATCTATTTAGTGAAATGCTAGCATCTCATGATATGAAATTCAACAATTTATATCACTATAATTTTACTTCTGTAGCTATAAGTACCTAAAAAATCTATTTAATTTTTTATTTTAACAAATCATTATGGGAATTTAGAAGTTTTAATTTAGAAGCTATTAAAATTACTCTATCGCCATTCCTAAATTTTTCTTTGTACAGGTAAAAACATTTTGACTTCAAAGTTGTAAGTAAAGTGGCTCAATATTAAATACCAAACTATAACATTGAATTATAATAAACTATACATTAATTATGAATTCTATAGAGATGCAAAGATTCCCCCTAAAAACCTGTAAATGAATTTACTAAATAAACAGAATCAACTATAATTCCAAACAGAAATATAGAAAAAAATTCACCCTATAAATAAAGCAAACCAAATATTACACGGTATGGGGGGACGTGGGGATGATTTGAATGGAGTTTTCCAATACTGTCAACAACTTGCATACATTAACTATTTGTCACATATGTCCTCTTTGAGGCACTCTGATAAAACCTGTGGAGACAGGAGTTAACAATGTAGTTTTTCGTTAAGAGGAGTTTGGAAAACAAACCTCTAAAGAGCACATAGAACTATTTTGTGTCAGGCAATGCTATTTATGAAACTGGGTTTTTGAAACTGGGTTCCTTTAGTGGTTTTTTTAAATTATTTTTTTAATTTAAATTTTAGATAGTTAAATACAGTGCAATATTGGTTTCTGGAGTAGAATTTAGTGATTCATCACTTACATATAACACCCAGTGCTCATCATAACAAGTGCCCTCCTTAATACCCATCACCGATTTAGTCCATCCCACCCACCTCCCTCCATCAACCCTCAGTTTGTTCTCTATCATTAAGAGTCACTTATGGCTTGTTTCCCTCTCTTCTTTTTTTTTCTTTTCCCCCTTCCCATATGTTCATCTGTTTTCTTTCTTAAATTACCTTAATGTTATCTGATGACAGGTTTATGCTACATTCGTGGTCAGTAGTTTCTGCTTTTTTTTCAGGGTCAGCAACACTCACTGCAGATTCTGCAAGTAATCTACAGGAGGAGAGATTCAAATTTTCTTATACACTGTCACAAGCTTGTCAAATGAAAAACAAGTATGAACACTAAGAAATGTTTGCTGTTGGTGATTCTTTTCTCTACAATTGTATGAGATGATTATTAATGTTGACCAACATATTCAATATAATAGAATGAAGCCTGATACTATCGTTTAGTAATGATATTCTTAGTGTGGGCCATGTTGAGGGAAGTAATGAGAGACCGAGAATATTTCTAAATGAAACAATACCTAGACAATCCAGGTAATGGTCTGCATATACCGTGGCATAGAACAGTATAAGCTCTCCTTGCATAGAATAGTATGACTATTTTTTATATGAGTATATTCATCATTACTTGAAATTTAATTTTTATAAGCCACAAATTCTAAAATAAACTTGTAAAATCATACTAATATCCACCAAATATTTTTAAAAAGGACTTTTATGGAACTTATTTTCATAGAACAAATAGAAGAGGGGGAAATATGTGTGGTCTACAATGATAGATTTGAAAAAGAAGGAATATAATTTCTTGAATATACAAAAGCAAAAAGAATAGTTTAAAATATGTGCCTCCAGTCTGTGTTAAAGTGTGACATTAAACTATTACCTTATGAAGAGTAATCTACAGATAATCCAATATTGGAAAATTAAGTTACTGAAAAATCAGAACAGAGCTATTATTCACTTTACAAAATACCACACTGCTTACCACAAAACACCTTTTGACCTATGGTCCTTGGAGTAAGGCTGAAATAGTTATTAAAAGAAAAAAAAAACAAAGAAACAAGGAATACATCAGACTTTGATTGTGGCTGATAAAAACAACTGATAAAACAGAAAAACTGTGAAGAGGGCATGGATGCCCATTCGGAGCAAGTTACAGAAGTACACAGTTTATTTGTTTATTTATTTGTTTATTCAGTTTATTATGGCATTAATAAATAGGTTGTTGCATTTCTGGGAACCTACTGACATTAAATATTTGTCTGATTATGTATGATGACTAAAATTGCAGAGAAGGGACATAATTTGCAAAGAATTTACAAATAATTTTATTACCTGTAAACAATTTTGCTTCTAAAATTATCAATTTCTTTCAGTCAGTGCTCTTCGCTAAATGTCTCTTTTATGGCTTGAAAAGGTTTTTTTTAGCTTACTGCAAAAATGCAATTTTATGGTTGTAGTTGATATGAAAGAACAGTATGATATTCATTCCAGTAAAAATTAATTTGAACTTTGAAATATAAATTGAAATTTTAAATAATCCCCTTTATATAAATGATTTTAATTATTATGAGGCTATATTCAATATATTTAAATGATTATAGGTTCAGTATTACTGCTTATAATTTCTCCTATCCAATATCTTCTATTCCTTTCTTCGGTCTCTGTTTAACATGGGACTGAACACGGGTCATAAATTTATCCTAATAAAATATCATTTAATCATAATTTTTAGGTTTCTGGAATGTACCTTTAGGAAGCATAGCCAGAACGAATCTCTATTATTGTTGTACAGGAACCAAATATTTCAAAACCTGTCACCCTCCCAAGAATAGAAGCATGAGAAACATGCAGATTGATTTTCTTTCCTTTAAATTTAACAAAATAAGGTTAATTGTTAAAATAATAAAATGAAGAGAAGGAGTGAAGAGTGGCAATAGAAAACCTCTTAGAGGTAGTCAATTTAACAGATGATTTGTAAATTACAAAATCTTTCATTATCAAATGTATTCGCCGTATGTCCTGCTGTGGCATAGCCATTTGAAAGTAGTGGCTTTTGAGAGTCTGCCCTGTTGGTGTCATCCCTGCAATCACACAAAAATAAGATCCTTCTGTGATTAAGAACCCTAAATATAATTTACTTCCGAGAGTTGTTTTGGGAAAAAAAAAAATATTGGAAGAATTTCATGTGAATATTCAAGAGGGAACAATGATGCTGAAAGATTACATAGAGAGGAGAAAGGAGAATTTGAGAATGCTAATTAAGGACTTTTTGATTTGCATATTCTGTAAACAACTCTACCCAAAAGATCAGCCCAAAGTGTTATTACTTGCAGAACTCTGATTGCCATTAGCCTGCTCCTGGCATCCACCCTCATTAGTATACAGATGGCCTGGGAAAATGGCATAACCAAATGCTCATATGATTGTGGCCACCACTGGTCTCTACCAGTCGGACCAATGGTGTAATTAAGATAATGCCCCTCCTGCCATGACTTCAGCTGTTGCCTGGCAAAAATATCTCATGTTTCTATTTCTACAATTAAGCAATGCTGAAAGAAAAAGAAAATTTTATTTTAAAGACAACCTAAAGAAGGAGGGATATATTCACTTCTGGGTTCAACACCTCCTGAATATCTGTATCTTTACCTATGTCTCTATGTATCTTATCTCTAAACATAGACGCACACACATATATCTGACACATGCACACATACCCTGATTTTACTTTTCTGAGAATCAGTTTTTCCAAAGTAAAAAGCATATTATAACCAATTTCTACTCCAGATCCTATGTGAAGAGTTCATATTAACGAAAACATGTAACAAAACCAATTCAAAAGTGTAATGTGTTATCTTTTTATTATGTTATGTTAGTCACCATACAGTACGTCATTCGTTTTTGATGTAGTGTTCCATGATTCATTGTTTGTGTATCACACCCAGTGCTCCATGCAGAACGTGCCCTCTTTAATACCCATCACCAGTCCAACCCATTCCCCCACCCCCCTCCCCTCTAGAACCCCACACCAGTCAGAATGGCTAATGTGTTATTTTTGTATAGAGAAATTTTCTTCAAGTTCTACAAATAAGAATTATCAATCATTGTATGTTTGCTGCAGATGTGTTTTCAAATTTCCCTGTTTCTAAGAACAGGGAAAAATGATTCCTTTTAACTCCTTTTTAAGGACATTTATGCATGCATACATTCCTTTACTAAATAATTAGTGAGTGATTTCTATGCTTCAGCTACTGATTGGTCCTGGCATACAGAAATGAATAAGACAAAGTCCTTGTCCCTATGGAATTTACTTTCTAGTGGGGGAAACATCAAAAGACAAAATAACAAGTATGTACTAAAGTGTCTGGTCATAATAATTACCGAGAAGAAAAATAAAGCAGGGTGAATGAATAATGATAAACTGGGATAAGATTGAGGAGTGCATATTTGAATGGATGTTCAGGAAATATCTTTCTGAGGAGAAAGCACTGAACTCAATAAGGTTGAGTCATTTGTCCCAGGTCAAATTCAAGGAAATTGTAAATCTGACTACCACTAAAACAATGCCCTAACGGTTGTGTGGCATTGGACCCCAACACAATATTGATAAAATATGAATGGCCATGTGAATATTTATTTATTTATTTATTTTGGTTTTGGGGGTTTTTTTTTGCATTTTTTTGTTTTATTATGTTATGCCAGTCACCATACATTACATCATTAGTTTTTGATGTAGTGTTCCATGATTCATTGTTTGCGTATAACACCCAGTGCTCCATGCAATACGTGCCCTCTTTAATACCCATCACCAGGCTAACCCATCCCCCCACCCCCTCCCCTCTAGAACCCTCAGTTTGTTTCTCAGAGTCCATAGTCTCTCATGGTTCGTCTCCCCCTCCGATTCCCCCCCCTTCATTCTTCCCTTCCTGCTATCTTCTTCTTCTTTTTTTTTTTTTAACATATAATGTGTTACTTGTTTCAGAGGTACAGGTCTGTGATTCAACAGTCTTACACAATTCACAGCGCTCACCATGGCACATACCCTCCCCAATGTCTATCACCCAGCCACCCCATCCTTCCCACCCCCCACCACTCCAGCAGCCCTCAGTTTATTTCCTGAGATTAAGAATTCCTCATATTAGTGAGATCATATGACACATGTCTTTCTCTGATTGACTTATTTCGCTCAGCATAATACCCTCCAGTTCCATCCAAGTCATTGCAAATGGCAAGATTTCATTACTTTTGATGGCTGCATAATATTCCATTGTATATATATATACCACATCTTCTTTATCTATGTGAATATTTAAATGGTAAGTCCCAAAATAAGAAAAAATAACATTTCTATATCATTGCTTTCCCTTGCTATCCATTGATGCCTTATTTTGCCAGATATTAAAAAATACATTACTTAGGATATGAGTTTATATTTCTCAATGTATTTTCTTGCACACTATTTTAATATTAAGCACTAACAACAATGCATTAATCTAAATACTGGTGCAGAATCAGTACAGTCCTATTTATGAGAAAGTATGTGACCTCTAAAACTTAACAAAATTCCATTTAAATTTAAGCTTATAAGGCAAATCATCCTCCTAGAAATGCAGAGACCAAGGTAAAGAATGTTCTGAATGCCTGTAGCCCAAGATTTTTGTACCATTTAGGAAGACTATATAACTTTAAAGGAATTATTCACTCTAATATCATATTTGGGAAGATTTTTCAGGTATTTTTCTTCTGGCTGGAGAATATTCACTAATAATTCTTTCAAACAAGGATTTCAAATCATACTCTTTGATTTCCCAATTTCTATAAAAAATGGTTATTTTGTCCTCATGTTGCAGTGATAACTTTTTTTAATTTAGTAACCTATGTTCAGAATAATTTCCCCTCAACTTTGAAGATGCCATTCCATTCTCATCTTGTGTTATTCATTGATAATGAAGTCTGTTGTCATATGTTTGTAGGCATTCTTCCCCCATACGCATTTCCCTGGCAATTTTTAACATTTTGCTTTCTTTCCTGGTGATCTGAAATTGAACTATCATTCACCGTGGGTGTATGTGCATGTTTGTGTGCATATGTGTGTGTATGTGTGTGCATAGGATATGTGTGTGTGTGTATATACATATATATATATATATATATGCATGTGGATGTGTATATTTGCATTTATCTGTATTACTGTTCTTTCTTTGGGGCCTAGAATATACTTGACTATTACTTATTCAAATATTAGTTTTCATCTATTTTCTATATTGTCTATTCTGGGAGTCCTTTAAGATTGCTGTTTTTAAGTGTCTAGTCTATGCTGATTAGGGACGATGTTTCTCCAAAACTTTGACATGTATTTCCATGTCGAAGGAACTACATTTTTGGAATGTGCCTGGACATCTTCAACACTTCTCCCAGGAGCAATTTACCTGATTTGTTAATTTTAGAAAAAGACCTGGTAATCTCTTCTCTTTCTACTTGGCATCTAATCTGCCTGCAGAAAACAGGTTCTTTGATACTTTCGGGGTACTGTCAATGAAGTTGTGTTTAAAGGAGATGGCCTACAGGGGTCAGTGTCCCCTGATTGCTTATTATCTCTATTTCTAGTGTGTATTCTTCAATTTTTGAGCTTGTTCTGCTTTTCACAGCATTAACTTTTCCCTAGGAGTTTATGCCTCTTGCTTTTGAAATTTTTTTTTAAGATTTTATTTATTTATTTATTTGAGAGAGAGAGAGAGCACAAGCAGGGGGAATGGCAGGCAGAGGAAGAGGGAGAAGCAGACTCCCACTGACCAGAGAGCCCAACATGGGACTCAATCCCAAGACCCTGGGATCATGACCTGAGCCGAAGGCAGATGCTTAACGGACTGAGCCACCCAGGCGCCCCTTGCTTTTGAACTTTTAAGATCAATTGTTGGACTGTCCTCTTCATTTATGTATGGAATTCAAGGACAAACCCCTCTGGGGGCGGGAAGCAAATACCCACGCCCACAAGTCAACAATTTGAATTACCTTGCTGAGAAGAAGAAATCCCCCGTCCTCAATGTCATAAAAAGACAGTTGATGCCAGTCACCTGCAGCTTCATTCTGTCTCTTTCATCCAAGTTCTTTGTCATTGTTTCTGCTTGGTGACAGACCTCTTTCCTTTTTATTAATGCCTCCCACCACAGTAACCAAACTGAGTAATTTATTGGGCTTTTTTTTCCCCCACCCATCCTGATGCCATGTTTCATCACCTCCACACCCAAGGCTCCCTGGACGTTGAACCTACATTATGTGGCAGGAACTAAAATGTTTATCCTCTCCGTACGGTTTCCAACAGAAATGGTCAGTTTTCAGTCTTTCAAGGATTACTCGCAATTTCTAAGGCTCTTAAAGGTTTCTCCTTTTTCATTTCTAATGTATCCATTTCTTTATTTTTATTCCTTTTACTTATTTCTAGGCCGTGATACGAAACAGAAGGACTGAAATGTACACTTAGTTTACCATCTTGAAATAAGATTGCTTCAGATTCACAAACCAAATATTATGCTGATCAAATTAAAAAGTTTTTATTCACTGGTAAAAAAAAATCACATCTTTTAATTCGACAAAAAAATGAACAGGATATATTTATCCATCTCATGTCATAGTAAAATCCAATATGAGCATATACTTTTTTTAAAGATTTTATTTATTCATTTGAGACACAGAGATACAGAGAGAGAGAGAGAGAGCATGAGCAGGAGGAGAGGCAGAGGGAGAGGGAGAGGCAAGCTCCCCGCTGAGCCAGGAGCCTGATGCAGAACCCGATCCCAAGACCCCGGAATCACTACCTGAGCTGAAGGCAGACACTTAACCGACTTAGCCACCCAGGAACGCCGAGTATATACTCTTTTAACAATGTTATGTCAATGACTTATATTCAGCTACAAAATAATTAAAATACAGTCATATATATATATATATGAATTATGTAATAGTGTCTCTCTCACATCATTTTTTATTATCTTTTAAAATCTTTCTATAGAAGAAGTGTCTCTGTTACATGCTTAAGCATACATTATATTTTTAGCTGCCGAATTCGGCAGCAATCCCAATTAATCAGGTTTAAGATGCAATAAAAAATGTGCCTCCAGAAAATAAGAATCATTCTAGATTTACAATGTTTGACAGCTGATCTGTGTTTTCTATTTTGTACTTGTTGTCCTTTATACATTTGTTTTTCCCCTTATTACAGGGAAGAACCTTGAACTATATTTTCCAGAAATCCCTTTAATTCTAAACTTCCTGGTTAGGTGCTGCCAACCAGAAAATTGCACACAATTTGGAAGTTAGAAGAGAAGGATAATTCATTAATTCATTTTCAGCAGGTAGCTAAGATCATTGGCAGTGGCTTCCAGTGATTGAGTCCTCTGAAAATTGTCTTCAGATTTTCCGGTGTAGATCATAGTGGAAGGTTTCTGACAATGCTTGGACTTAGGACTCTCCTAAAAGTGGCCTCCTGATATTTCTTCCACATCCCTTCCAACCCTTGCGTCTGCTTCTATTCCTTATGCTGTATTAAATGCCTGTCTACCAGAAGTACTTAGATTTTTGTATCCTTAATTGAGCCCTATATATTATAACTGTGTACAACTTGTACAAAACATCAGTATCAGGATTATATAGGATTACTAAATCCACTGATTAAAGTAAATATTACAATTATATTTTCACTGCTTCTACCTTTCTTTAGTAGTAACCTACAGATTCCATAGAAGGACAAAGAACACTGACGCAAAGTTGACAGAGGACAAGCACAGGATTGCACTTAGCTTCACATTCACCCTGCATTGTGTAGTTCAATTAAAGTAACATACAGCTCACACAGATCTTATTTGGACTTCAAGGACTACTATAAAACCATCATACTCCTAATTATAATACCTGGAGTTATTTATTCAGAAATTTCATTCATCTGATGATTATTATAAAGCCAGTGAAACTTAAAACATGTTCATATAGTGCAATTGAATGTGAAGAGGACTTATTTCAGGAGTAATTTATAATAAACTCCTCCAAATAACAATTACTAATGAATGCTGACAACTTTAAATGTGTTTAGCAATATGTTCAATAATATATGCAAGACCCAACAATAATTTCAAAATTTGTCCAATGAGGAAACATATAACAAAATATAAACTTTAAATGGATGTTTTTCTCTCTCTTTTTTTAATTATGTTAAGTTGCCACCATAGAATACCTCATTAGTTTTTGATATAGTGTTCAATGATTCATTAATTGCATATAACACCCAGTGCTCATCACAACACGTGCCCTCCTTAATACCCATCACCAGGCTACCCCATCCTCCGTCCCCCCTCCCCTCTGAAACCCTCAGTTTATTTCCTGGAATCCATAGTGTCTCATTGTTTGTGAAAATATATGTTTTCAATGTTGAATGAAAGTAGCAAAAGTATCTATATAATGATTTTATTTTATTAAAAAATATAAGATATCAAAAAATGTGTAACATAAAACCACAATGAGTATAAGTGAATTCAAAAGTCAAGGGGTTAAAACAATGACCTCTGGGGCACCTAGGTGGCTTAGTTGGTTAAGCAGCTGCCTTGAGCTCAGGTCGTGATCTCAGGGTCCTGGGATTGAGCCTCGAGTTGGGCTCCCTGCTCTCTTTTCTCTCAAATAAATAAATAAAATCTTAAAAAACACACACACAATGACTTCTTAAGAATTACGAATTGTTATTAAATAATTTATTTTTCCTGTTATAAAAATAAGAGTAGAAGGGCACCTGGGTGGCTCAGTCCTTAAGCGTCTGCCTTGCCTTCAGCTCAGGTTGTGATCCCGGGGTCCTGGGATCGAGCCCCGCATTGGGCTCCCTGCTCATTGGAAAGCCTGCTTCTCCCTCTCCCTCTGCCCTCCCCCTGACTCCTTTTCTTTCGCTCTTTCTCTCTCTAAAAAAATGAAATCTTTAAAAAAATATTTTAAAAAGGAGTTTTCTAAAGAAAACATCACATTTCAATATTATCAAACAACAAATTAGACCTGATTTGAGGAATAAAAATAACAAATAATATTTCCTTTTCCAAAGCGACTTGGCAGAAGCAGCATTCACATTTCATGAAAGAAACTAAATAATTTCCATTACTATTTCTTACAAATAAACGTTATGTTTTTAACAAAATTTTAGGGGTTAAGAGATATAAAATCAATTTGATATTAATATTTTACTAAAATCCTGAAATACAGTATGTGTGAATACTTGCACTCACACACATAATGAAGAGCTGCAAATAATCTGTATCCATTCAAATCACCTTGCTGCCTTTCCTCAATAAACTGCATGGCTGAGTCCCCAATAACTCTGTGAGGAGTAGGCAGTTCTAGTTGCAGGTCTTTTCTAATTGACTACTGCTATGCTCAGTTTCACCTAACTGAAAAGCCTATGAGAACAATTTTAAACTCTTTACAACATTTATTGGATTTTTTTATTATGATTTCTCAGATTGTAACACTTATGGACCAGAATACATTGTCCAGATATGTAAAGCCAAAGCTTTAAGTGCTTTTTCAGAAAAATTCTTTCTGTAACATCCTGATAGAGTAAGTGGGTCACGGGGATTCTTAAGAAAAGAATTTTCACTATTACGTGACAAGAAGTATTTAGGCCTATGCTCAAAGGTGGTCTCAGAATTTAGGTAAACTAAGATCTCATTTTCCCACATTCTTTTCTTTTTAAGATTTTATTTATTTATTTGAGAGAGAGAGAGCGCGCACGCATGAGCAGGGGCAGAGGGAGAGGGAGAAGCAGGCTCCCCCCTGAGCAGGGAGCCCGATGTGGGGCTCGATCCCAGGACCCCGGGACCACAACCTGAGCCCAAGGCAGACGCTTAACGACTGAGCCACCCAGGGGCCCTCATTTTCCCACATTCTTGCCTGAAAGGGGAGAACAAGAAAAAACTCTTCTATTGTGGGGTTTTTTTTTTTTTAATTTTTAAAGATTTATTTATTTATTTGAGAGAAACTGTGAGAGAGAGAGGATGCCAGTAGGGGCAGGGGCAGAGGAAGGGGCAGAGGAGAGAGAGAGACCAACTTGGGGCTTGATCCCACGACCATGAGATCATGACCCTGAGATCATGACCCAAGCCGACATCAAGAGTAGAACGCTTAACCGAGGGCGCCTGGGCGGCTCAGATGGTTAAGCGTCTGCCTTCAGCTCAGGTCATGATCCCAGGGTCCTGGGATTGAGTCCCGCATCGGGCTCCCTGCTCCTTGGGAGCCTGCTTCTCCCTCTGCTTCTCTCTCTCTCTCTCTCTCTCCCCACCCCCGTCTCTCATGAATAAATAAATAAATAAAATCTTTAAAAAAGAATGCTTAACCGACTAAGCCACCAAGGCACCCCTCTGTTGTGGTATGTTTAATGGTTATATTCTATAGCTGCCTTAAAGAAACACATTTTGTTTGTTTGTTTGTTTTGGTCAAACAGTACCAAGTAGAAAAACTTAATGGTATCAGTGCCAAAATATATGTCACTCCTCTTATTGACATTCCACAACATCCAATTTGATCATTGTTGACATATTTCATGAAGTTAATATATAACTTTTAAAGTATAGATCAACCTGTGTACAAAAAATATGTTTATATTAATATATATTAAAATTATTTTTAGCGGTTCTACCTAAGCATTGGCACCAAATGCCACTGAAATCTTCTCAATGTACTTTCCTCTATACTTTTTAACAGATTCTGGAGTTTCAGGTGAGTATATGTCCATCACCTATGTCCAGAAAAAGCACCTTCCCAAGATCCCAAAGGACTTAATATTTTTCCCAGTAACAATCCCTTTTCACTACCCTAAAGATAGCCATTGTCCTGGCTTTATGAATATCATTATTTCTTTTTTCTTAGTTAGCAACCATGTTTCCATTTCTAAATACCAAATTTGATTTTGCTTATATAAATAAATAGACACATATGGTTTGTATTGGGGGTTGTTTTATTTGATCAATTTTAAATTTTTAAGATTTTACACTTTTTTAAAAGATTTTATTTATTTATTTATTTGACAGGGAGAGAGAGCACACCCAGGGAGAGTGGCAGGCAGAGGGAGAGGGAGAAGCAGGCTCCCCGCTTAGCAGAGAGCCCGACACAGGGCTCGATCCCGAGATCCTGGGATCACAACCTAAGCAGAAGGCAGATGCTTATCTGACTGAGCCACTCAGAGCACCCCCCCAATTCATTTTCCTGGAAGATTTTATCAAGAATCTTGGGACTAATTTATGGTTAACCACATGACTTTGCAACACAGGGTTTCTCTCTGTGACAGAGAATATAGGTATTAATGAGATTTACAGTTAAAGGCATTTGATTGATCAGGATTCCACGAGGGAGAAATAAACCACTATAGTTATTTCAATGAAGAGAATATAATAATAGGAATTTATTAAGCAGGGCAGGGATAATTGGAAAAAAAACAAAAGACTGAATCGACAGAAGTAGTAATTGCAAAAAGCAGCCATTTCCCAAGGTCCAGGAGAACAACGGAGTTGGGGTTGTGGTATCTGAATCTAGGAGACTGGAGAAGGGGACCTATAGGTTGGGAATCGGATCTCTGAGGGGTGTTGTGTGGCAGCGTTTGGAGCTTGGAAGCAGGGGTTCCCAAACTGAGACTTGGACCTCTAGGTGGCAGCACTGCAGGGGAGTCTCTGGGGAACTTGGGAGACTGGCTTTGTTAGACTGGAAAGAAGCAGGACCCTGGGGCCAAGTACTGCTGTCAGGGAGACGGTTTTTGCTGGGGCAATGACAACAGGGACAGAGACAGGAGGAAGGAAGAAGCAAGTCCCCTTTCACTTCTTCAGCCTTCCGGTCTCGCTCCCTGCCCTCAACTGGCAGATCCTAATAAGAAGTCACCTGACAAAGAAATGCCACTTGTAGACTCCAGTGCCCACACGACAAAACAGAGTATAGAAAGACATGTTCAGAGCTGGGAAACCATAGCTTAATAAATCACCTAAAAACTTTAATTTTACAGCTGTGCCTGGGGTGCTCCCCTGATGTAAAGCTGAGGGTGACTGGGATTGATAGAGGCAGTAATCACAGGTAAGAATAAATTTAAATGAGGAAAATATCAGTACATTAGGATAGAGCATAAAGTTTAAAATACTCAGGAACAAAGTGATATATCAACTTCCAGTTTCACGTTGATTTTTTTCAGTTCTTTTATGTACTAATTCTACAGAACAATTGATTCACAAATTTTAATTATGCATATAAGTTATAAGATTTTGTTGTACTAATGGAGAATAAAATTTATACAAACAGAAGAATAACTTTATTTTATACTTACTAATTCATGAAAAAATCAGTGTGTATGAAGAAGCAAAGTGCATATATGTGTTCTTGAGATCATGTGAAACATGAAACAATTTCATATGGAACAATTTTACCTTCTGTATATAGCTGGAGTCCCAGAGAAAATAAAGCTATTTTTTTTTCCAAAGTCTCCACCAGATGTACCTTTATTTATGTGGACAAGCTTTCCCTAGAATTTTCTTTTATAGTTCCCGGAAAAGCAACTTTTAACCTTGCAAAGGTAAGCATAATAGTCGTCATAGCATTCCTGAGGAAAAGGCTACCAGAATTTCTTGTGAAGTTAGCAATTATAAACCATCATATATCAAACTGTTCACTGAGGAGAGGAGCACAATTTCACGGAGGCCAGAGAGCTTTCTCAGAGGAATGATTAAAACCATTTCCTTTTTAAACTTTAATATTACTACTGCAGACTCAGATGAATTGAAGTGGTTCCAACTGGTACTAGCAAGAAAGAGTCAAAAAAATCCCAAAACAGGGCATACCAGGAAAGAAGATTGTCTATACTGACTTTAAACACAATTCCAAGCTTAGCGGTCTACAGGGAAGAGCTAGTTCCAGCCCACGGTGGTTGAGGTAGAAAACCTGCAACATCCAGATATACTGTCACTGAATTTGAGGTTTGGGAATACATGCTGAGCATGAGTGCATAAATTAAGAACACGTTCGAACCTTGGTATCCCTGAAGCCTGAGCAAGAATGAGGAGGGAAAAGAACAGTGGATGAGTCAGAGGTTGTAAGTAACAGGTTTTCAACAGCAAAAAATGAGAGCACCATAAATATGAAAGCATCTAAAAATCAGGAGCAAATATATTGATAAAACTTTACTCTCTATATTTGGAAATTAGATGCTGGACTAACACTATTGTCAAAGAGTTCCAGTATTTTTAGATAATTTTGGATTGTGAGGACTTCTAATAAAATTATATGGTAAGGACTGAGTGATTAATAGGAAACAAAAGAGATAGACATTATATTTCAGTCTGATGGAGTATGCCCTGCCAGCCAGGCTACCTGTGTCCCCTCATAGTTTCAACACTGTAAGTTTGGGTTGTAGTGACTTAAGATATAAAGAATCCCCTTATTTTCCAAGTTTGTAAGTAGATACACAGAGGTTAAAAGCTTGGCCAAGAGTCAAATACCCAATCAGGGACCAGGATGGATTGAAAAACAAAAACAAAAATAAAAACAAAAACTGATGTCATCTATAATTTATTCCAGAATAGTCACCCAGAACTCAATATCTTCAGCAGAAGCATATAATTTAAAACTGCCATTCAGAGCCATCACTCTTGGATAGCAAGATGAAGAGTGATGAGGTAATACCAACTTAATATTTTCTGTGTATTAAAGATAGAGGATATGTCCCATTTATCTTCTGATTTTATAAATGTTTAGTATGTAGAAAGTAATCAATAAATATTTGTGGAAGGAAGGGAAGGGAAAAGAAAGGTTAAATTGCAGGTTTATCACTGCCAATTCAGGATCAATCCACAAACAAAAATAGGTGCAATTAAGAATTGCTCCCTGACGAACCATGAGAGACTATGGACTCTGAGAAACAAACTGAAGGTTCTAGAGGGGAGGGGGGTGGGGGAATGGGTTAGCCTGGTGATGGGTATTAAAGAGGGCACGTTCTGCATGGAGCGCTGGGTGTTATATGCAAACAATGAATCATGGAACACTACATCAAAAACAAATGATATAATGTATGGTGATTAACATAACATAATAATTAAAAAAAAATTGCTCCTTGAATTTACATGTAACTAGAAGCACTAAATCCTTACACTTAATGCATTCATGTGCATCCAATTTCATTTTATTTTTTTTAATTTTTTAAAGATTTTTATTTATTTATTTGACAGAGAGACACAGCGAGAGAGGGAACACAAGCAGGGAGGGGTGGGGGAGGGAGAAGCAGGCTTCCCACAGAGCAGGGAGCCTGATGCGGGGCTCCATCCCAGGACCCTGGGATCATGACCTGAGCAGAAGGCAGACGCTTAAGGACTGAGCCACCCAGGTACACCAAATCCAATTTCATTTTAGAATTATCACCTTTATTACGCATTGAATAGCTGAAGAAACAATACCAAAGGCATATACCATAAAGGAAAAAGTTGATATACTTTATAAAAATTCATATTTTTTGTTCATAAAATTTTAAATACCATGAAATAAAATTAAAGATGAAAATAACAAACTGAATAAAGATAACTGCAAAAGATATGAAAGGTAACATGATAGCGTTTCATATATAAATAACTTTTCCAATTCAAGAAGACAAAAGAAACAAAAGAAAGGGTATGCAGAGGAACTTCCTCATGATTAGTAGATACAGATAGGTATAGCCTGGTTGGCTCAGCTGTTAAGCATCTGCCTTCGGCTCAGGTCATGATCCCAGGGTTCTGGGATCGAGTCCCACATCGGGCTCTCTGCTCTGCTGGAAGCCTGCTTCTCCCTCTCCCACTCCCCCTGCTTGTGTTCCTGTTCTCGCTAACTCTCCCTCTGTCAAATAAATAAATAAAATCTTTAAAAATAAAAAAAAGAAAAGAAATATTAAAAATTTGTAAGGACATATATGATATACTGTCAAGTAAAAAAAGATTGCTAAGCAGTATCTACAGCATCACACATGTATACACTCACAATAATCTCTTGAAAGATCAAATTCAAGACTGAATGAGTAAACTTAAAGCTATCATCATCATCACCATCATCAATATCATTATTACATTTATGTTTATTGTCCCTCTCTCTACCCCTCCTCTGTCTTTCAGCAAGTTTTCCTTTACTAGGGGAATATAGTAACAGAATGAAAACTTTATGGAAAGAAAAAATGGCTGAATAATAAAGAACTTTCAAAATGTGGCCATTTATCAGTATTGAATCAATATTTATAACTCAAAGGAATGGACTAAACCTAAAGAGGGAGAGCTGTATATTAGAGGAGCATTGTGCTCTAATTAGAAAGAGTAATGGATTTGCTATCAGTTAAAACTAGACTCAAAATATATTTTGTTCTACCCAACTATATGGACATTGGTACACATCTAAAGTCCCTGTTGAAATATCACTATGCCTCTAAGATTCATCATTTGTATGGGGTGGGGGGGCATGGGAGGGTGAGAATGGTATATTCAACTTTTTGGTATTTTTTTCCTGTTCTTTGCATTTATTGTGTTTCCTTAAAGTTGTTTTGTTTTGTTCTTAATTACACTTGTTCCAGTCTCTGTTGTCTATAGGATTTTCATTATATGGCAGTAGAGTCTCCCCATATTTTTCTTTATAATTTAGTCTTTTACCTTTTTTGTTATTGTTATTTGTTGTTTTAAGGAAGTTTTTCCAGTTTGAAAAATAGAAAAAAAAATAGTTGCAGCGCACTATGGGGATTTCATTTTTTACATTTCCCTTCAGTACAAATGTAATTTATTTTTCTCCATGTTTAGGGACCATATAGTTCCTTGTTTAAATAGAAAAATTGTTTCTCAGCAGCAATTTTAAATGAATCTTAGTGATTTCAAAATGTTATTAATAAGGAAGAAAATGATGCATATCTTTTAGAGTAACAGGATTAAATAAGATAATGTATGTAGGGCGCCTGGGTGGCTCAGTTGGTTAAGCGACTGCCTTCGGCTCAGGTCATTGTCCTGGAGTCCCGGGATCGAGTCCCGCATCGGGCTCCCTGCTCAGCAGGGAGTCTGCTTCTCCCTCTGACCCTCTTCCCTCTCGTGCTCTCTATCTCTCATTCTCTCTCTCTCAAATAAATAAAATCTTTAAAAAAAAAGATAATGTATGTAGAGTACACATTTGAGTGCCTGGTACATAATGTCACTCAATTAATTTTTGCTGTATGTGAAAAACTTTAATAATTTTACAGTATTCAACTAATTGTCATTGGTGATTAACAAAATGTGTTATATCTGATATCTAAGTCTTTGGAAAATAGTAGTCCAAATTCTAATATATTATTATTTACTTAAAAAAAACAATGTCTAAATTCTCTAAAGATAATGGAGTAGCCTTTTACTAAAATAATTCTGTTTCCTTTAACTTGAGGATCTATAATTTTATAATTGTTTTGACACCAAGACTTTGACATATTCTGAGATATTTTAATGAGTTTATTTTTACATATATTTATAATGAGGCAAAATGTGCCCTCTATACTTCCCTGTCTGTGTGACTATTGATAAGCATTTATCAGTGGCCATGACAATACTATAGGTATGGGAATGCACTCTCTAATAAATGTCATGAGATAAATCTTTCCAATGACATTATTGTTTAAGTTAAAATAAAAGAGAAAAAATAATAAATGAGTTTAACTTTTTGGGTAATAAAGTTATCTTTAATCATAGAATAGGATAAATTCTTTTAACTGTATTTAGATTTTATACACATTTCATCTTATTTTATTCAACAGAGTAATTACCAAACTGTATAACTTGAAATAAAAATCTTTTGAGATTTCCTACTGATAAAAAGAGAGCCACAAATTCTTTGCCACTCCTTCTATGAATAAAAGTGATCCTCCCCTAACTGTTATGTTCAATAGTTTGGTGAGACAGACACCATGTCAATTCCAGGCTAGCTTTGAAAACAACAGGCAGCTTCAGCATTGGGATCTTAGATACCTTATCTACCACGTAAGAGACAATATGGAGAAACCTAGAGATGACATTGACAAAGAAACCTTTCAGCCATGTCCACCAAAGCACTAGATATGTGAAGGAAAAAACCATAATGGAAATGGACCTTTTACTTTTAGGCATAGTTTATGACACACAAATTAAACATAACCCATCCAGCCAAGCCTTCTCTGAATTCCTGACTTCAAAAAATTGTGAGCAAGGTTGTTGAACCCTAAAGAATGTGTACCACCAAGACAGAAATGTGATGTGAACTATGGACTTTGAGTGATTATAACTTGTCATCGTAGGTTCAACAACTGTAATAAGTATACTTCTCTGGTGAGTGATGTTGATAAAGGGAAGAGGCTATGCATGCATGGAGGCAGGGGGTATGTGGATTTATATAGAGGGTGTATGTACCTTCCTCTCAGTTTTCCTGTGAACCTAAAGCTGCTCTAAAAAAACCCAAGTATTAAAAAAAAAACAAAACATTGTTAGCTAAAACAAAGCGATTCTGAAACCAAATTTCTAAGGTGTGCATGATTTTAAAATAGTCTATTCTTGTTAATACATACTAAGGGGTTAAATTTTGAAAATAAAAAATAAACGAGAATTGATTCTTGATATAAATGAAATATTTGAGTATTTGAAACATTTTTAAAATTCAAAATCTGAAATGCGTATATTACCTTGCACACATAGAATATCTACTCTTATAATAATGTAATGCAAATATTTAGATATATGAAACTAAATGTAACTAGTTTATCTGGTATAATTAGATATATTTACTCTTACATAATTATCAAGCTAAGTCAAACATACAAATCATATATAAATCTACAAAACATATACAATTGCAAGTAATATTAATACCATAGTTTCCAGTTTCCAAACTCTATGTGGATTCTAATTTGAGAAACTCTGTTCCAACTAATTTAGTTGATTTACAAAATGAAATTATTGTTATTATATAACATTTTCCAAATAAGCAGAATATCAGTGTTTATAATGCAAATTATAAATCAACATGAATACTGAAATGTTTCCAGGCAGTGACCTATACGTATTGGACAAAATGTCCCATCAAAGTTTTTTTGTTTAACCTCTTGTCACTGACAAGGTACTGGAGGACCTTGCTGAAGGTAGTTGCCGAAGGCAGATGTTTATTAACACGGAAAATGCATGTAAATTGACTGGCAAAAATCAGAGTTTAAGAATGTGGTCCATAGGGTGTCTGGGTGGCTCAGTCATTAAGCGTCTGCCTTCGGCTCAGGTCATGATCCCAGGGTGCTGGGATCGAGCCCCACATCGGGCTCCCTGCTCCGCAGGAAGCCTGCTTCTCCCTCTCCCACTCCCCCTGCTTGTGTTCCCTCTCTCGCTGTGTCTCTCTCTCTCTGTCAAATAAATAAATAAAATCTTTAAAAAAAAAAAAAGAATGTGGTCCATAGAGAAGTGACCCTATATGACTGTTAAAGTAAGTAGAGATCGATAAATATCTGATCACTCCGACAAGAACAGGATGGCAGAGAAACAATGAGAGAAATGTAATGTGTTAATCTTAAAGGCTGCTTCTACCCTGGAAGGGAAATAATATCTGTGTCATTGAATTTCACATGAATATTTATGTCAAAGAAACAGTGCATTTTTAAAACATTGGGAAATCCAAAATTTAGACATTTTGTATAAAAGAAATTATCTTTGCATTATTTTATTAGAATGTATTGTCCTAATGAGTAATGAAGTAGAATTGTTTTCACCAATTCCTTTCCATCTTAGATAATATTAAGACCATAATAAAATTTTAACTATATTATCTATATGACTAAGGGTCATAATCACACAATTGCTTAGTTTGCATAAGTACATTATTAACTACTTTCTGATGTGACATAGTGCCTTTGACAAAAATATTTTGACTAAAGATATTATTTATCTTTTTTCTTGGAGAAACTAATTTGCTATCATCATATATGATGCTGATAGAAGAAAGTAATGTAAATTATCAATGTGGGTTTCCTAAATATGAGTATTTTTTCTAAAAGAAGTCATATTCTAAGTACTTTGGAAAATGTATTTCTCCCTTTAGTTTTCTTCGTAACAGCTAACAAAACACATTTACCCACAAATTATTCCTGGAAGCATTATGTATCTAGTCATATGATAAGGCAAGCTGCAGCAAAGAGATACATATTCTAATAAGGTGTTTAGATTATATTCCCATTGCATACATGCAAGTGTTTGCCACAGTAAATTAAGCTGGAAAACTATCATTTTCTTGTTACTGATAGAGTTCATCTATATTCAGTTGCATTTTCTTTTTAATATACATTTTACTATCAAATTTCTTCAATTTGTTCCCTTCCTTTACACTAATCTTCCTTTACTCTCTCTCGCATTGTAATGGTCTTAGAGGGTAGAGCATATTTTATGAACCTTTTAAGAGTGTTCAGCATGATAATAAACTTCAAGATCTTTTCTCCCAAATGTTAATAGCCATTTTAATAAACACAAGCCAAGACACTATGTTTTATTTTCTTTTAATTATCAAATATCTCCCAGTCTTCCAGAGTGTCCAATTAATGTCCAACATCAAGGGCACCTCATTTTGCATAAAGCTTTACAAGCATCACGAAAAACAAGAGAACTAGGCAAAGTACTGTGTGTATAATACAGTTATATTTTTTTAATTATTTATTTGTGTTTCACATCTTCACTACCTCTGACCTCTCCAAAGAAGAGACCATATGTTATTCATAATTGGTATCACCATGGCAAACCTCAGTGTCTGCCACAAAGGTAATTCTCCAAAACTATGGCTGAATAAATGGGTGGGTGGATGGATAGATTGATAAGTGAATAGGATAATGCATTTATTCCCCCAAAAGAAAATTATGATAGAAAACTACATACCAGACATAAAAATGCTTTATAGCAGTATATATTGTCAGAGAAAGGAAGTGTCATAATTCTTAGCATAAAGTTGGCCCATTTTTGTTCAGCATAAGCAGAATAATTATATATAAGAAGTTATCTGAAATAATTTTGAAAGGCAATCTAAAATAAAATCTTTAAATTCATTGGTGTCATCTCAAAAAGCAGTACTTGGACATGCAAGCAATTATGCAAGTCAATCATCTACATGAAGAGGCATAAAAGCATCCTGCAGTGACAGAAAATTAATAAGAATCAACAATTAACTTTATTTCATCTATTCAAACATCTCAGATATTGACATACGTTACTACACTGCACAATATCATTTGGAAATTAGTTAGAGTGATGGCATCAAGGAAAAAGACCATTATTCTCTCCATTCAAATGTACGGAAAGCAAGAGCAGAAATCAGAGTTAAATACGGATTTAAAACATGTTGTCACATCAGTGCATTTCAGCTGACTGTTGAGCATTCTTTTTACATGCAATGTTGCCTGGCCCTCTTAATCACTTTCACCTGTATTCTCTTACTCCTCACAACATGACCTCTAGGTAGAGTTGCATTCTGCCATGATAAATATTCGTTAGTGACAATACTGGCATTCACTGAAAATGTGATCTCTCCAGATCTTACCAACAGAGCAGACTTTAAAGTTGTTCAACTTTATATCCAAGGAGAACACCTATTCCTATTTTTATGTCAAACTGTGCACCAAGTTAACACTATTTTGCCTCTATACCTGACAGATTACAATTGGCAGCCCCCACCCCCAAATAACATGTTCATTTTGTTCATGAAGCTTCTTCTCTGTCTAGAGATTGTACACAAGTTCTACAAAGTTTGGCTGGAGAATTAATTACTGAGAAAGACTGTGGGACCCTTTCCCCCAATGTTGTTTGTTTCTTTGTTTTTTTGTGAGCTATCCTCAGACTAAACAACTTTCTCATCCTCCCTCAGCTATAATATTCCGATGCAACTTGATTCATAAGAGGTCTAATCACCACCTAAATTGACATACACGTTTATTTAACAAACATTTAATGTGCTATGCCCTGTATTAGGCACACAGAACACAACAGTAAATAAGAAAGACAATGTCTTTGCTTCCTGGAGCTTACATTGTTGTGACAGAGTAAGGGTGATAGTTAAATTAATATACAAAGAAAATATGAGATAGTGATTAATGTTTGGAAAAGGGAAACAAAAGAGTAGAGTATCTTTGAGAGAGACAATGTATATACTATGGTCTAGAAAATATAAGATTTCTCTGCCCTAGCCATGAAGGAAGGGCTATCCCAGACATAGTCAACCCTCAGGAATACACATGGAGAAACAAAGTTTAACTCAGAAAAGATGAAGAAGGGCTGTTTGTTGGTCGGGGAAAAAAAAAGAACAACCCAGTATCGTTGCCAGAATATGAGAACCCTCAGCCACAGGAATGGAGAAAATATTTGTCTAAAGAAATAGACGGCAAGTCACTAGCAAAGAGCCTTGCTTTCAGATAGCCAATGAACGTAGGTCGGATTACAAATGTTCAGACGTATGAAAGAGGAATATTTAAGCTGAGAAATGCATGACTAAAAAGAAGTTATACCTTTAGAAAATGAGAAAAGACCTTTCAATAGAGAAAGAGAAATACAAGGAACCTAAATAGGAATAAACTCTGTGGTTTCAGGAGCATAAAGAAGACCAGAGTGCCTACCATGTGATTCTTCAGAATGGAGTGGTATTAAAAAGGGGAAGAGAGTCAGAATAGGCCCCAATATATCAGGTTAAAGGGCTAGGGGGTTCATTTTAGCAGGATGGGAAGCCACTGGATAATTTAAGCATTGTGTCATTGTGACATACATGGATCACAACTCCTTTTCTGACTCTGATTCTGACATTACAGCCTCCTTCTTTCTCTTAGGATACTCCTTTTGATTACATTGGGCTCACCCGAATAAACCAGGATAATCTTCCCATCTCAAAATCCTTAACTTGATTACATCTGCAAAGTTCATTTTGCCATATAATTTATTCACAAGCCTGGGAATTAAAATATGCACATCTCTGGAGGTCATTACTCTACCACAGACAGGTAGTAGAGTCTGGATTCAACTGCATAGATGAACTTCGGAGTCCACATACCAAAGTCTTTCTGGATATCATCACCCTTGGAAATTACTGCAAAGAGGTGCAATTTGGGTAAGAAAATGTACTAGAGTACTAAATTTATTCTCTCTCATGCGTTGTTATTGTGGCCAAGTTGAACTCAGAACTATGTAAGAAAGGGGATTCTGGGAAATATACTCTCCAGTTTAATCAAGATACAATTAAAAAGCACTTTTCATTTACATTGTCATGCACACATTCTCTTACAAGGGATAGTCTAATAAATTTGATGCAAAATCCAATTTCAAAATTGATCTAAACTGTCAATAGATGACATTCTTTATAATTCAAAAGACCACTTAAAAATAACTTGTATATATGTGTTGTGGTGAGTGCTGTGTGTTGTATAAGATTGATGAATCACAGACCTATATCTCTGAAACAAATAATACACTATATGTTAATTAAAAAAGTAGGAGAAAAAAATAACTTGTATATAAGGCACAAATACATCTGTATCTAAATGAAAAAGTTTTTCCTGAGAAAATCAAAGAAGACAACTATTTGTATGTATAATAACATTGTTTAAGAACTGCTTCATACTTTTTGGAAATGCGTACTTACATATAACTCTGCCTTTTTTGACTAATTTCTGTTTTAAACAAAGCACATTTTTTAATCAGGTGAAATATTTTAAAAATCTCAGTTACTAGAGATATTTAATGCTAAGTTATGCATTATATTTGATGCTCCAATATTCTCTATAGTTTCTCCAAAGGTTATTTATTTGCAATTCACTTCTCTAAATATAGAATGAAATTGGACTGCTACAATTTTTCTCCAAGGGCCAATTTTTGTTCTAAAATACTTTGATTTTTCTATGAAATGAGAGCAATATATGAATGTTCTATTCCTCAGACACAATTTTAATAGGCTTGTTTTCTTGTGATCTTTTTTAACCATAGGTCTAGAATTCTTTCCAATGGGTTATCACAACCTTAATAAAAGTAGTTATCTTTTGTAGTACTAATTTTAGAATATTTCAAATGGAAATGATCACTTTGGGATTTAAAAATTAAATATGTGTTTAGATTCTGAAATCTTGGTAAGTTATTGGTCATATACAACACTGATTTTTAGTCTAATGGTTCCTAACACAATTTTCTTTCCAGTTTCTCGTTTTGTTCCTAACGTAATATCATTACTGCTCAGATAACAATAGAGCAAATAAATGCTGTGAAAATATTATTCCTAAAATTCATTTTATGTAGAATCATTATATATTTACAATATCTATCTTTTTATGATGAATTACATTTCCATAATTGAAATATTATCATTCTTTTTAACAAATACTGAAACTGAAGATAAAAATGCTCAAGTTTCCTTCTGGAGAGTATGGTCTGGAATGTCAAATACAAAACAGAATGTTTGTAATACGTCCAATATCTTTTATATTGTGCCACCTGCATCTTTTGTAAATTTGGACTGTATTTTTAAATGGATGCTTTGCTTCCATCATAATTACATTGGCCTTTCAACTTACAAAACAATACTTCCTCTACAGACATTTTTACATAAGGAAATTCAGGCTTCATTTCTCAGTATGTATGTACTTTCAGGAGATATATTCACAGCTCACTGAACAACAGCCAAGTACTCCTCTACATTTCCTGGTCTCACTTGCAGTATTAAGAAATGTTTTAAAATGTTTAATATAGCCAAATGCTAATTAGTGTACTATTAGCTGTGAAATTGGTTACGTTTAGCTGATAATATTGTGGTTCCACAAACATGAATCTCAAAAGTTATCATTCGCTTATTTGGGTATTTCTGAATAGAAATGGAAAATGAAAGAAGGAATAGAAATCATAATTAAGTAAAAATAAAGAATATGTTGAGTGGGCACTGTTCTTTACTGCAAGAATAATCCAGAGGACCCATATTCATAGCTGCTTAGTCAGTATTTTTTTTTCTTCCAGAGTATTTTGTTATGGGATATAAAGAAAGGAAAATAAGTATTCTCAATTACAGTGTGGAGAATTCTATTTTGCATTTCTCTCTGCCATAATATTTTATTTTACTTTGCCCAATACTATAGAGCTAAAATTAGCCTGGGGGAAATTTTCTATGTGGAAACATGATAGAAACCAAAGATTGGAAAGTATGCTAAAGTCTTCTGGCAGAATATCCTTGCTATTGGAAACCTACATTCTTAGTACAGCATTGCTACCAAGTGGCTATCCGGCATGTATTAGAGTATTTCAGGGACAGAAACTCACTGGCTACAGAAAAAGACTTCTCTCTGTCTGGTCAGATAAATTTTTAGAAACACTTTGTAATTCAAAATCTGAGCTATTTTACTCTGTTTCCATAAGTCTTGTTTCTATCCTTGCAGATATATAGAACAAGATAATTCTTTTTCTTCCTCAGGGTTACTTATAGCAGAAATGAAATAATATGTGTGTGTATATTTCTCATGACAAACTAGTATTGATATGTAGGCATGGCTTCCTGTAATCTCATCTGGTCTTAATAAAAAGCTCTAAGCAAAATTTCAACTAGTCTTTTCATTTACCACCTAGTTAGAAAGCCAGAATCCTAATGCTGATCTTTCATTAATAGGCTGCATTAGCAATTGTCTGCTAACAAATATGAAAGAATAGAGTACTCTGCTGTATCCAGAAACCTACGCCAACAAGAAAAATGAATAAATAAAATTCTTAAAAGACAGAACTGAGGTAGAGAATTGAAAGTAGGACAAATTCATGAATTCACTTATGCTTTTGGCTAAAATACCTCCCTCCTCAAGTCAGTTTGAAGCTGATAGCACAGTGGGGTGTTTCACCTACTAATGAGTTCACAGCTGTCACGTGCATGGCATCGATGTTTATTGGCAGCCTCAAAGTCAGTTATTTTTAAGGAGCTCTCTTCCAGGCCTCTGAATAAATTATCTATCAAGTGCAGCAGTGCATGATAACACCCAAAATACAATTTGCAGTCTTGCACAGGCTCTCATTATTTGGTGTAAATGAAATCCCAAGTCATTAGACTTTTTAAAAAACGAAGGCCCCTTTTATTAAAAATATAAGCAATTGAAAGACCTCTTAGGTCATTCTTTCAGTCCACATGATGCATAGTAATGAGCCTGGAAATTCGATCAATCCCTCCACAATTGTTTACTTTTCTTTGAAAGACAAAAGTTTCTGTCAAACACATCACAGAGAGAGTTCAAGCAGGCTAGTTTCATCTATTCCACTGGGAATATGCCTAGAAAATTGGCCAAGAGAAAAGACAACACAAGCAATGATGATAAGAAATAACATACTCTGAAATTTACAAAGTTATAAGTCAACAGAATACGTAGGATGTCTGCTGAATAACTATCAGCGATTCACGCTTCTTTGTGTCTGAAGGTTTCTTCCCCCATATATGCTGTAAACTTAAAAAAAAAAAAAGAAAATAAATAAATAAATAAATAAATAAATAAATAAATAAATAAATAAAGGAAATGGAAAGAGCTTTTCCTTGATCTGCTTATATGAGTGTTATCAATTTCAGGCAAGATGGCAATACTTTCTTGACGAGTTTTAAACATATCTGCAGTCTCTCCCGCTATGTTTACCATGAATTTTGATGATGCTTCATATGCGCCTCAAAGCTATTTGATGTTGCTATACTTTTAATCCATGAACTGAGACTCATAGCCCATCAAAAAGCATTTAGTCACAAACCAATATGGAGTAAATGTTATCTACCACAGCTTGTTTTGTTGTTGGTTTACTAGCGCAGTAAACACATACTATGATACAGTGTAACATCTTAATAATGTGAATGTCCAGAAAAAGCATTAAACACTTGTAAACTAACCAAGCTTAGGTGTGATCTCACTCTGCATTGTCAATATGTTTTAAAGACACAGTTTAACCCCTGTGGTGTGTCAGAATCTGTGGAATTAGAGAAGTAGTAGCAGCTGCCGCCGCAGTAGCAAAAGAAAGAAAAAGCTCTAGTGGGTTTATCCAGAAAAGTCTAAATGCAATTAAACATTTGATTAATGTGGTTCTCTCCCACTATTATTAAGTTCCATGAATGCACACACTTTCATTTTTTTCTTCTCTAGAATATTTTCATTAATTAACATCTTCTTGGCATGGTAGATACTCAGCAAGTATTTGCTGAAGGAAGGAAGGAAGGAAGGAAGGAAGGGAGGGAGGGGGGAGGGAGGGAGGGAGGGAGGAAGGAAGGAATGTAACTGGTGTATTCAAATTGTTGAGTCTTTCTGGGTGCCAATCACCCTACTAGAACGGGGTTACTTTGAAAATGTGTCTCAGAAATAATTAAAAAGCTTTTTGTTGTTCCAAGTATTTCAGTGACAAATTTAATAAAAAGTACTAGCACTGAAAGAAATTTAATGCTAAGCCAGTGTAAGCTGCTAACCGATTCTAGAACTTTTTTTTTTTTTTTAAACAATAGCTCTGACTGTAGTGGAAGGATTCTGAGACAATCCCAGTCTCTTGGTATTGATGTTCCTATGTAATATCTTCCCCTTGAATGTGCAGTGGACCTAGTACTCGCTTCTAATTTGGCAAAAGTGATGGAATGTTAGATCGAGTTAGGTTATAAAAAGAATATTTCAATCTCCCTCTCTCAACCCCTTTCTCTCTCTTTCTCTATCACAAACACACACACACACACACATAAACGCACACACTCAGACTCTGAGAAACAATCTGCCACGTAGTGAGCAGCCTATAGAGAGGCTAAGCCTCTTTCCAATCTTGAGATGATAAAGCCCTAGCTGAAAGTCTGGCTGCAAGCGAGAGACAGAGTCAGAACTACCCAAGCTGCTCTAAAATGTCTGAACCACAGAAACCATGACACAATAAATGTCTTGTTGTAAATCACTAAATTTTGGGATGATATATTATGCAGCAATAGATCACTAATACCTTGAGATATAGCACCTACGGTTTGACATACTTATCAAAAGGGAATCCATGGATATGGGAGATCTTCATTAAGAAATTTCTTAATTTTAGGGGCACCTGGGTGGTTCAGTCAGTTAAGTGGCTGACTCTTGATTTCGGCTCCGGTCATGATCTTAGGGTCATGAGAACAAGACTCAGGTGGGGCTCTGCACACAGCATGGAGTCTGCTTGAGATTCTCTCTCTCCCCTTTGCCCCTTCCCACCCAAGCATGCATTTTCTCTTACTCTCTCTCTCTAAATAAAAAATTAAACCTTAAAAAAAAGAAATTTCTTAATTTTAAGTTGAAATATACCACTGTGCAATTTCCACCTCCTGGTTCCTAAATGATGGTAAACCAAAAAACCAAACAGACCATTTTTCTGGAATTTTAGAGATTATATTCTAAGCAGATTTTAAAATGAACAAAATAATTACAGACTCTTTATACATTAGGAAAGAACAAACAAGGTAAAAGAGAGGGAGTAATGGAAGAAGGTCCCATTGGTTGTGTGAGCAAGAAAGGCATCTCTGAAGAGATGATGTTTAAACTGGGTTTAAAGAATAGGAATGAGCTAGTCATATGAAGATCTGGGGAGAGAGCCAGTGAGGCAAATGGAGCAATAAGGATCATATCCAAGAAATGAGAAAAAGGATGATAATATTTAAGAAATAGAAAGAAAACCAGTTAGGTTGAGGCATGGTGAGAAATGGGACAAATGGTTGGTTAATGATGAGTAGGAAAGGCTAGCAGGGGACAGATATTGTAAAACCCTGCGAGCCAAGAAAAGGGGTCACTTTTTTAAACACAATTAAAAGCCATTTCAAGGTTTTAAGCAGGAGAATATCATGACTTAAGTAAAACCCTTATCGTTGGGCCAATTAAGACTGTTCCATAGGTGTGCGTATGACTCTCTTGGGTATACGAGGTGCTTAGGAGTTAACGCTAACTTGGATTACCACATAGAAGTTAAATTCTCTGCTCTGGCTGTTAGGGGAACTTTTGGCTCTCTTTCCTGAAATAATTCGCAATCAAATTATCACACCATATTCAGAAAGAATGGTGATCTCCTCTCTGGAATCTCCTCTCTTCCAGTAAGCTCTGGGAAACCTCATTACTAGATTTAAATCCTGAGCTGAGGAAGTACTGCTGAAGCAATTGTTACAATATCAGCAACATAAAATGAGGTGTAGGTTCTAGAGAGAGCACCCTAGACGGGCGAGAGGTTCTGAACCTGGCACCAGAAAATATCAGTCTACAGCAGTACAATATAGAAGATATTCTACAGTTGAGTGGTATTCCTTGGTTTCTCACATCACTCTTTAGTCTTTGGTCAAACATAAGAAAAATGCAATAAGGTTAATATATCTGGGTGCTTTGGTTAACTATTACTGTTAACAACAACAAACATATGTAAAATCCCAACAACATAAATAGTAACAATTATGTAGGTTGCTTGGAGAAGCTTTGCTTCAGACTGTGGGTCCATTCCATGTATCTCTTTCTGGAACCCAGACTTAATGGATGGAAGTTACTTGGGACATCTACTCATTGTGGAGATTGGAAGCAACACACAGGTAGATGAAATACATGATACTTCCTAATGCTTGCGTTCATAACTGACATACATTGCCTTTTCCATTGATCAAATCATGACATATGGCAAAACATTATCAGAAGAACTGTGCACTCTACTTCCCCTATGGAGAAGAAGGTGAGAGAGGGAAAGATTATTTTCTGAATATCAGTCTAATGTACCACACTGTAGGTGACTCATAAGGAAAGCATCATCATTTTATAAGACATTTTGACTGGGTATAGGCAGCTTTTCAGGCTACAAAAAAGCTGAAACCTGAAGGTTTTCTGGGACACATAGGTATAATGTTCATTCTGGCCTCTTTCCTTTGACTTTGTTCCCCAGTTCTTCTCTTTGTCCAAGTCCATATAGATCACTGCCTATGTTCAGCACAGTCTTCATTCTGTATCCTATATAGTGCCAATGATATGGATCAGCACATGAATTGTTGGCCTAGGTAATGAGCATCTCTAACAATTCTAAGCTTTAAACAAGAAATAATAAGCATATGGTTTACTGATTAGATTCTCTTTATCATAGAAACAGAAAGTGGTGTTGTCCACTTCCTAGCAGAGAGAGGTTCTACATGTGTAGTGAGCAGACTGTATCTTGAGGAAAGTATCCTGAGATCACACAAGCACTTGCCCCTCTAATCGTGGGTAAACTTATTGCCATATCACTCTCCAGAATTGTCATTGAGGTTTTGGTAGTGTTGCCACTGAACATTGTTTTGTGTCAGGAATAGGAATGTGGTAATAGGGTATGTACCACTTTTTAAATAATAAAACATCTAGGGCGCCTGGGTTGGTTAAGTGACTGCCTTCGGCTCAGGTCATGATCCTGGAGTCCCGGGATCAAGTCCCACATCGGGCTCCCTGCTCAGCAGGGAGTCTGCTTCTCCCTCTGACCCTCCCCCCTCTCATGCTCTCTATCTCTCTATCTCATTCTCTCTCTCAAATAAATAAATAAAATCTTTTAAAAAATAATAAATAATAAAACATCTAAAGCATATATGTTGTTTCTGGAATTAGACATACCGTATCATATATATTTACGGCTATATTTTTTTCCTGAAACTTCCCTCTATTTTCAGGAGAGAAAATATTTGGAAAATATATGAGAGAATCAGAAATATTTGCCCTTGACATCAAACTTTAGGTTAGTTAGCACTTAGGTCTCTATTATTAAATCACTGCCTTGTAATAAAAATCATCTTAAAATGTCTCACATGAAAATTAATTTTTATGTGTAGATAAATTTCCTGTTTGTAGAAAATTAAAGTCCAATCTGTGCTCTTAGTATAATGCAGGCATTATATAAGGTTTTATTAAGCCATCATCATATATAACAAAATGGCCATATGTAAAGCACATAAATATGAGGGAAACCTTTCAAACTTCTATGTTACTATTTGATGAAAATTGTTTATGTCATGAGCAAATATGTCATATTGAAAACCATGTATTTGTCTCTGAATATCGTTTTAAATGAAAAATTTTAAAACTATTTTATATGTAGAGAAGAAAATCTACCCATGTTTTCATATAAATGTTAATGGTGGTACTTAAGAATGTACATTATTTCTCTTAACAGTTTCTTAACATAATTTACCTTCAATGAACATACATCAAGTTATCAAACATTGTACACTTTCTATGGTAAGCTATCTAGTGTTTAGAAATGGTAAAAGTGAATTATAAAGAAAACTGACATGTATCCATGCTATTAAAGGAGACTTTAGATAAATTTATCTGGCCTTTGCCTATAAAGGTTAATTTGAAAAAAAAAATCAAATTTGTATTTGATAGTTACTTCAAAAGGTAGTAGAGATCAGCTAAAGGGCTTGCTTATGGACACATATCTAGTTTGCAGCTGAGCTGTGACAAATGGAAAATTGTGCTTCTCATTATCATGTGCTGTTTACAGTTTCTGCCATTCCATCTCTCCCACATTCTGGCACCATCTTCTGCCACTCTTATTATATTCATTAGCTAACAAGGACTTCCTCAGTTGAGAAAGTGATAGGAACACTGATTATATTTTTATCAGATGCTCTCAATAAGGAGTGGAAAATACGATGCGTAACTGTTCATTTAATGAATAATTAGATCTCATGTATGTAAAAATATGTGGCCAGGTCTCAAGCTCTGGACATTCCAGTCCTTGAGCCTGCTTCAGTTATCCACGTTGATATCTACAACATTAGAATCTCTTAAAATGTCTTCCACATTTTTTACTCTTACCTCAGAATTATTTATTGGATCACCCTTTTTCCTTCTTTACAGCCAGTCAACAAAGGAACTCTCAAGGAATGAATTCCCAGCTTTCTTTTCTTCCTTGTACCTGGGAAGTATAATCTAATAGCCAAACTTAAATTCTCCCATTTTTGTGAATTACTTCCATTTCTCTATGTCTAGCCTTCCACTTTCCTATGCTACCCCTTCATTTCTCATTGAATTATCCATTATAAATATTCTGAAAAGTTATTCTACCTGTCTAAGTCTTCTCTCTCTGTCACACACATACACACACACACACACACACACACACACACACACACACACACACATAAGCATATATACCACTACCATCACCAAATTTGTATCTGTTAATAATTAGCCCCACTATTCCCTTTGTCATGAGGATTGAATTTCCCAATCACTTACTTTGTATCTCTTTATTGACTATCACATCTACCAATTGCTAATTCTTAACAATTCACACAATATCTTGCCTCTCTATCCCTATGATGGCAACTTTAACTTAGGAATGAAGTAATTTGTCATTCAGTTGATTACAATATATTAAAAAATACATGTCTTTCTTTAACCTCTCTTGACCCTAGAATATTTTGCATATTAGTTTTCTTAAGGAACACATTACTTTCTTGCTTAATATCCTCTCTAGCCATAAACAATTACTAATCTACTCTTTGTTTATATTAGATTTGCATATTCTAGACATTTCATATGAATGCATTTCTACACTGTGTGGTCCCTTGTGATTGGCTTCTTTGACTTGGCATAATGGTTTATAAGGTTCACATATATTGTAGAATGTATCAGTACTTCATATCTTTTTATTACCAAATAATACTATTTTGTATGGTGTAGCATACTTTACTTATCCATTCATCACTTGATGAACACCAGCCTCCATTTTGATTAAGGGCCCAGTGGGGAAATGATAGTGAGAAAAAATTATAAATGTTTAAATATTGATATTTTTAATTTGTTTATTTACCCTCAAATTTTATGAAGGTGTCTTAACAGCCTTTGACATCAGGGTAAAAAGAACAAAACAGATGAATGAGTTTCACTTTCCGTTATTGGTAGTTATAAAAATAACTTTACATGATTGAAGAGATATGGAAACTGGAGAAATAGTGGGGAGATTCGGTATAAAGAAGTATCAATTATTCACTGCCCCCTGTTACAAATAAGAGTTTTTAACAGACTAGCCCTTTTTATAAAATTCCTTTTTATCTTGGAAAGAATAAAGAGCAATACTAATAGAGCAATCTCTGTAATAGAGGATTGCATTAGTTCTTAGTAGCAGCCTGAGTCATATGAAATTGCCATTTTTGTAGATGAAAAAATATTGTCTAATATATATAAGTCTTCAAGAAATGACTGAAATCCATTGATGGGAAGATATGTTTCTTCATTTACTTTATTAAATGTGAGAGACTGATAGTAAAATGAAAAAAAATTTAGAAGCACTGCTGTTATAATAAACAAATAGTGTCACAAATCACATTAGAGATATTTCAAGTGTCTTTTACTTTTCACTTCTTTCTGAGAAAATTCACAACCCAAACTCCTTCTGTGTGGAATTCAACCTTCATAGCATTAAATTCTCCTTAACTCCAAAAGCCCTGGCTGATAAACCAAAATTGGTTTATTTATAGGCTAGCTAGTAACTTATGACTTGACTCAAAAAGATAACCTTGGGTAAATAGATTCACTGACAAGAATTTAAAATAAGAGAAAAAAAGTAATGATGAAAGAATAGGCAAGAAGAAAGTAGCCCATACCCAGACCACTGCTGTCTCTCTACTATATGAGCCTATTTTCAACATCTTCTAAATTCCCATAAAATTTTATGTATCCCTCCCCAAACAAACAAACAAAAAACCCTACATTTTCTTGATTGCCTTATCCTCATAAACATCCCAAAGTACCTTAATTACAAGATGGTCTATATAAAAAGCATAAGGGAAATTTTACCATTTCTTAATACTTTGTCAACCATTAAGTCTGAAGAAAAACAACCTCTGCCTTCAGGTGTGTTTGTATCATCCCTTACTGCTTATTTAGATGGTTTATAAAAAATTTTACCCCAATTTTTTTTTAGAAAGAAGTCTTACTCAGAGAAATTATATTGAGAAATCCTATTGATGTTACATTGTAGTACATAAACCTTCTGCATAATCCACAGCCAAAAGTACCCCACTGTAAAGTTCTCGGTTCCTTTCAACTTTGTATGCCTTAGAGCTCACTTTATGAACATGAAAATTAAAGTAAAATATCCATTTTTTACCATTTTTTCCTGTTTGAAATTATTCTTTTGCAGATGAAACATGAATTAGTTTAGAAAGGTACTAAAAGGTAAACCTGTTGCTGGATAGCAAGAGTGAAAAGAGATGAATACCAAATACTTTTTTAAAAAATTAAAATTAAATTGTTATAATAAATATTTAAGGTATCTCATATCAATCAATCTTATAATATGTAAACAATAATATTTGTAATACAATAATAATCTCTTGCAAATCTTTTATTATTTCCTTAGAGAAAACCTAAAGGGGACTTTATGAGTCAAAAGATAAAGACTACATTTTGTTAATATATCACCAACCAGAATATATGTATAGGTTTATATTTTAAACAAAAATGTACGTCTAGAATAATCCATTTCTTTATATTTCATCTATGATATTCTTTTCTTCCCAGTGATGAAACTGTTAAGCACTGTTGTTTTTCCTTTTTTAATTTTTAATAACTGATGAGATTATTCATTTCCTTCTATTATTTATTGTGTAATTTGGTGCAACTTTATCTTAGAGTATTCATTTTATTTAGTTTACTCATAAAAACTCTTTCCATATGAAATATATTTACCTATCACATATTTTTGAAAAATAATCTGACTGTATTTATCTTCACTTTTCTTCTAGAAAACATTTTTAAATTCATGTAGTCAAATATGCCAAATTATTTTTTATGGTGTTTACACATGGAATCATGCATACAAAGCTTTCCATTTTCCAAAATTATATAAGTCATCATTGATAAATTTTTGAGTAACTTCATGATTTCATACATTATAACAAAGTCTGAATGTTTATGGAATTTATTTTGATTTTTTTAAATTAGGACCTCATTTTATTTTTATCTAAAAAAGTCAGATCCACCAATTCTTTTCAGTCCAAAAACATGTTATTATTCTTTTCTGATCCATTTGAAATTTCAACTCTATTTGCAGTTTCAACTATATAAGAATATGTATGGTCAGTTTCTGTCCTTTATAGACTATTCCACTTATCTTAGCATTTATTCCTGTGCCTATAATAGATTATGATTTATAGTTACAATTTAAGATATTTGTGAATGCATAACATGGAATACAATCAACAAAGATTTAATTTACATACAATTTTCTCATCTTCCTTCTTTTCTTCACCATTATGAAAATGGGATACTGAAGTTGGGAAAAAATTAATGGATTAAAAAAAGATTTCTGTGTGTATGTGTGTGTATTACTTTTCCTGAATCAACTCTGATAAAACCTAAATACCTCACTCTTCTATTAAACCTTGTACTAAATATGTTCCAAATACTCTTACTCATTTATAGATTTGTTTCTTTGAGTTACGGATAATAATTCATCCACAGTAAGGGCCAGGTACATTTTCATAATGCCAGATTCAAAAGAGTCTTCAGAGGCCACTTCTTGTCTCTACAACTGCATTTAAAAAAAGACATCAAAGTTTTGCAGGAGACAACATTTTGCTTTCCATTCACACGATCCACTTAAAATTGACTGTACCTTCTTTGGTTAGAAATAATTAGTTCAGACGCTATTGAATTTTTGACATGATCAAAAGAATAGGGCCTTTAAGATCCAAACAAATTTATTCTTAGTAAAAAGTAGTACAAGAGTAGGAAAAACTTATATTCCCTTCAAACCTCTTTTTCTATTCCAGGATTAGTTTTCTCAGAGACAGAAAAATAAGAAGGATTATAAATAAAATATAAAAGTTGAATAAAGTTCTTTGGACAAAACATCTAAAGTTATAGAGTTTATAAAGAGTTTGGAGTTAAATTAGTAGCTAGTACTAGTTTACAAAAGACCTATAATGTAAAAGTCACCGAAGGACAGACATTGTAGAAAGTGTAGAGAACAACCCATGGGAATTTTGTCCCTATGAAGGATTGAGTTCATAATTATCTATGGAATCATCCAAAGAGCTAGGATTAAAATTTTAGATCATTACATTAGCACAGATGATCAGAGAGCTCATGTTTTTTCATCTCATAAGCAACGGACAGAAAATTCTTCAGATAATTTGTATTTGGCTCTTGGTGTATTTTGTTTGTTTTGGTTCATTTAAATGAATATTTCTAGTGTCTGAATCATCACTTCAAGTATAATAAAGAAAGATCAAAAGGAAAAGATGACTCAGGAGGCATTAGAAATGTATCTATTCTGTCGTCACTCCTATTCATCATCTCTATTTGCCTAATTACATTATGAAGAGGATTGCTCATTTCCTACACAATGGCAAAATCTTTGATAAAGCTAAACTGCATTCTCTCCAAACTATTATTTAAAAGCTTAAGAACTTCCAACTGGAGGGGCGCCTGGGTGGCTCAGATGGTTAAGCGTCTGCCTTCGGCTCAGGTCATGATCCCAGGGTCCTGGGATCGAGTCCCACATCGAGCTCCCTGCTCCTTGGGAGCCTGCTTCTTCCTCTGCCTCTCTCTCTCTCTCTCTCTCTCTGTCTCTCATGAATAAATAAATGAAATCTTTAAAAAAAACCCACATTTAAAAAAAAAAAAAAAGAACTTCCAACTGGAATAAAGGCAGAGAGGTTAAAAAAAGGAGGGGGTGTTGAAAATAAAATACAAATAAAGTAAGCAATAATTATGAGTCTGTAATTCAGTCAATTTTAGATTAAAGAGGCAGCACACATATTTTAAACAACCAATGAAATATTATGGTATAGTGAAATAAAAATTTCAAACTTAAATTTTTTGAAGCATGCAATGCTTGAGAAAAACAAAAACTAAGACTAAGGGTAACTAATGATCAGTGTGGTATCTGAATAAGTGTACAGGCATACCTTTTTTCCAGGGTTTTGTTACATACCATAAAACAATTTCAAAGCATCACTGTGAAAGATTTAGTTGGCGTTTGATTGTGTTGCAGGCTGCAAACACCGATTAGAATTTCCCAAGCTAGTTATTCAATCTATTGTTTGTGCACTAATCTATGAAATTTCATAATGAGTTTGCATTTTTCAATCATGTTAACTTCCTGTTTTTTTTTTTTTTTGGAATGTGATTCATCCAGCTAAGGAAAAGAAAGCTGTTGTTATAGTAATGTATTTAAACACATTTTAATGGGTGAAATGTATATCATGAAGATAGTATACTTATTGTCATTTCCTTTGCAGAAAATTGTTTCAGAGACATTTGAAAAATCATTCTGGTTTCTTTTCCCAAAATGATCTGAACAACGGAAAACATCAATAGAGGGCACTAACAGGCTGTTCTGGAAAGCCTTTCATTTCAGTGCTTGTGACAATGAAACTTTTTAGCTGCATAAAGCAGCAGATGTATTGGAAAGAAAAAAAAAGCATCCACGTTATCTTTGAGCCAAAAGACTAATTCACAAACCTAATCCATTAGAATGTGACTCACTTTCCCTTTCTCAGAGCTTAGCTACTAGCTCTCTATATTCTCTTTCTAACATACTTTATTTTGTCTGTGGCTTTTTCAAGTGAAATTTATTTCTAGTTTTAGACCTCACTGCAGATAACCAAACTCATCCAAGAGGGTATTTAGTCATGCAGTCAATTCTTTGGTCATTCTTTATGATGGAAGTATACAGGGATATTACCAAATAAGAACAATCTACAAATAATTATTAGTCTTGGCATCCTATGTCTATATTTTGCTTTTGAGGCCATTTTTGATATTCAGCGTAAAATGGTTATAGAAATCTATGGTCTGTGGATAATTTTTAAAACAAACAAGTAAGAATGCTGATCCAGAGAAAGTTATGTAAACATTTTGGAGCTCTAAAACATGGGCATGCTAAAGAATAGGCCCTACTCTACAGGCTGTATTTTTTTGGACTTTGGGGAAGTCTTTCCGACTTCAAGGAAGCTGAGAAGTGCAATCCAACTGTGTGTCCAGAAGCAGGAGAAATTGAACATTCGTGAACAGTGTTGGTGACAACTGCAGGAATATAAATATAAAGACTACAGGGAAGTTAGGGATCACTATGATGGTGCTAGAGAGCAGCTGAAGTTTATACTTCCCTTTATTTGATAAAATCAGTTTATTTTGATTTATTTATTTATTTATTTTTTGCAAATTTAAGCAACTTGTTCCCATGTGTCTAACTTAAAGGTTGTCCCTTTCGATAAGGACTCCTAAGATATTTTTTTTCTGAAAGTTGTGAGTAATTGTATAAGATTTCTTAAAAAAAAAACAACACATCTTAATACAATACCAGCTTCAGAACTATACCACACTGAGAAACACATGAGGAATCAGAGAAATCTGCATGCATACACTACCTCCACAACTTTCCAGTAGTATGAGACCTTCACAAGGATAATGAGCCCACTTTTCCTGAACCATAAAATGAACACAATTCCAGCCATTTAAATTGAACTGAGGTTTTAAAAAAATAATATATATACACATATATACATTTATACATGCATAAATATGTATATATAATATGTAAGCATCTGGTATATTTTGAGTGCTCAGTAAGTATCAATTCATGTCCCTTACATTCTTTTCTTCTAGATATAGTCCCTTCAGCTATACCAATTTTTAATTGAATATAACATGAGTTCACATAGACAATCCTGCTTCTATGGTCACCTTGCCACAATGTTTGCCATTTGGTTTAAGCTTATTTTTTTCTCTCCTATTGTCTCCTAGGTAAATAAGAATAGAAATAACTTTTATATTCATTACCCAAAGCACAATATGAAAATTGAGTATAACTGGAATTAGGAAAAGGTCTTCAACTGAATAATCATCATTAGTAAGTCTTTAAGAAAATATATACATATATGTATGGTAAATCCCATTTAAAATCCTGTATATAGGTGTGTTCCTTAATAATATACTGAATAATTATTGAGGGGGCAACAACATATTGATGCCTATAACTAAATACATTTTCTAAAAGTTCAATAAGAATCAGTCAAAAAATTTGTCTTTATGACTTGGTAATGGTTTTTAAAGTTATAAATACATATTAAAAGCCTTATTTCGAATATGAAAAACATGAAATATTTTGGATATTTGCCTCAGGTAAAGGGTATTATGGTAAAAATTTTTATTTTCTTTGTTATGACCTAACATTTCAATTATAGCCTGCTGGTTGTTTGCAGGTAGTATGTCAGTATGATTAACCTTACAAAAATTTCTCTCATTTTCAATCAGTATCTTCTTTTATGTGCAATCACATTAACAAAGAATTACATATTTCTCTAAAGGTGTTCTAACTTTAAATCTTGAATTTCTGGGGCGCCTGAATGGCGCAGTTGGTTGGGTGTCTGACTCTTGGTTTTGGCTCAGGTCTTGATCTCAAGGTCATGAGATTAGCTCTGCTTTGGGCTTTGTGCTCAGCGGGGAGCCTGCTTCTCCCACTCCCTCTCCCTCCCTCCTTTCCTGCTTGTGCTCTCTCTCTCTCTTTCTCTAAAATAAATAAATAAATCTTTAAAAATACCTTGAATTTCTTTAGCATTTTTTTCTATATCTATATCACCCAGTTTCTTCCTATATTTCTGCCATTATCCAATTCTTATATATTTTAACTTTTAATTAATTTAAGTAAATAAATGTTTAGACAGGCATATATTTTTAACCAACTTTTAGATTCTGTCACCTTCTAGTGTCAACTCTTAAATACTTAATAGGTGGTCTTGAAATGATAATCAGATACCTGCAAATTCTTTTTGGGGGGAGATAGGTATGTGGAAATCATAACCACAGAAATGTACTTAAACATTCAATAGAATGTTCACACTAGATCACACTATAAAGTACTCTAAAAATTAAATGGATGCCACCAATAAAAAAATTAACATTAGAAGCAATACTTTTTCTCTTCAGTATGTATCTAGTTGTTCTGGCAGACATTTTTCCTTACATTTATTTAATATATATATACATATATATATACACACACACACACTATTCATACACTCAATAGTATACATTAGTGTACAATAGAGTAGATTTATACACTCAAATAGTATATATATATACTATTTATACACTCAAAATATACCAGATGCTTACATATATATACATATTTATGCATGTATAAATGTATATATGTATGTGTGTGTGTGTGTATATATACATATGTATTTCTCCAGACATTTGGTCAAACATTATTCTGGGTGTGTCTATGAGGGTGTTTCTGGATGAGATTAACATTGGAATTGCTTGACTGAGTAAAGCAGATTGCCCTCCCAATATGGGCAGGCTTTATCCAATCAACTGAAGACCTAAATAGAATAAAAAGGCTGAGTAAGAGGGAACTTCTGCCTGACTGGTTGAACCGGAACATAGATCATTTCCTGCCTTAAGACTCCAACTAAAACATTAGCTCTTCTTGGATCTTGAGGTTGCTGGCATTCAGACTAGATGCAAACCATCACCAGTCCTGTGTCCCCGGATTCCTGACTGCAGATTTTGGGATTCATGTGAGCCAATTCCTTCACCAGAACAAAACACAAAACAAAAATATATGTCTATCTCTAATCTATACCTGTGTCTGTCTACAAATCCTGCTGGTTCTCTTTCTCTGAAGAAGCCTATCTAATACACTATATTACACAATTAAAATAGAAATCGAGACAACATAAAATGTCATAAAATGAAAACTCTTGAGATTTACTAACCACAACTATTTTATTCCTTAATCCATATTGTTATTTAAGTGGAAATGAAATTTGGGGGGGAAATTAAATGCTGGTAATATTCATAAGATAGTAAACCTGTTCTAATTTTGTATGTTGCCTAGCTCATTTCCCTCATTCACGGAGTAGGATCTTGTGGTATGGAGAGGACAAGTCACTTCCCAAATATCATACTTTGGGGACCAATATCACCTTATTTCCTTTAAATTAATTTTACCACTCATAAAAACTAAGGCAAGGGAAACAAAAGCAAAAATAAACTATTGGGACTACACCAAAATAAAAAGCTTTTGCACAGCAAAGGAAACCATCGATGAAATAAAAAGATAATATACTGAATGGAAGAAGATAATTGCAAATGATATAGTCAATAAGGGATTAATAACCAAAATATATAAAAAAACTTATAAAATTCAACACCCCCAAAGCCAAATTATCCAATTAAAAATGGACAGAGGACCTGAATAGACCTTTTTCCAAAGAGCACATATGGATGGTGAACAGACACATAAAAAGATGTTCAACATCACTCATCATCAGGGAAATGCAAATCAAAGCCACAATGAGATACCATCTCACACCAGTTAGAATAGCTAAAATCAAAATGACAAGAAATAACAGGTGTTGACAAGCACGTGAGCAAAAGAAACCCCTGTGTACTGTTGGTGGGAATACAAACTGGTGCAGCCACTGTGGAAAACAGTATGGAGGTTCTTCAAAAAATTAAAAATAGAACTACCATATGATCCAATAATTCCACTATTGGGTATATACCCAGAGAAAATGAAAGCACTAATTTGAGAAGATATATTCACCCCTTTGTTTATTAAAGCATTATTTACAATAGCCAAGCTATGGAAGCAACCTAAGTGTCCATCAAAAGATGAATGGATAAAGAAAATATGGTACATATATGTGTGTCTATATACACAATGGAATACTACACAGCAGTAAAAAAGGAATGAGATTGTGCCATTTGAGACAGCATGGATGAACCTAGAGGGTATTATCTTAAGTGAAGTAAGTCAGACTGAGAAAGACAAATACCATATGATTCCACTTACAAGTAGAATATAAAAAAAAGATTATACAAAAAATCAGACCTATAAATAGGTGAAGGGGAGAGGAAGATACAGGCTTCCACATATGGAATGAATAAATAAATGAATAAAAGGCACAGCATAAGGAACACAGTCAATGATATTGTAATAGTAATGTAACCAGACAGATGGTAGCTACACTTGTGGTGAACATAGCATAATATATAAACTTGTCAAGTCACTAAGTTGTACACCTGAAACTAATGTAATATTGTGTCAACTATATTCAAAAAAAAGAAGGCGGAATCAAAGAAATCTCAAAAATACCTTCGTATGTATGATATTCTAGGCATTATTCCAAAAGATATTTTAAAAGAAGTATGACAAAACAAAAAAGTATTATTTAATTATAGTATATATAGAAATACAAATTTATTAAAAAAGATTAAATGAATAATTTATAGTTTTGGAAGAAACAATCCCTGAGAATTGAAGTGTTAAATGTTCTTTATTAGAGAATGTCAGTAAAATAATGAGGGATGAACTACTGATGACATTTATAAACCTTGGTTAATATCTCTATATTTCTGTTTCAGAAAGTCTCAATGTTGATGTTGAGAAATGTTGTTTGTTCAGAAATTAACACATACTGTGTCACAAACCATAGGAAAAAGGATTTTACATATTCCTTCATTCAAATGTTTTCGTCAACATACAAAAACAATTTTGTATTCTCCTAAATAATTTTCAGAAAAGATACACTGTCAAAAATCATACAGTTGGGTTAAAAATGTTTACTCATTGTTATTTTAGTGAGTACACCTTTTTTTTTTAAGTACACAGGAATAGAGGGAGAACTGTGAAAGAGACACTGAGGAAATAGAACCATCATATCTATGATGTTAGAAATCAAGTCATAAAGTTACAAAAATAATCCTTACAGTTTGAACCATAAACACTCCAACAATTGAAAAATTAAATACACTATTAATCTGAATGAAAACTGAGGCTATATGAACTATCTATTGTATAAAATATGGCTCACAAGAATCAGTGTAATTTTTATTTATTTCATTTTTTTTAAAGAAGATTCTATTTATTTATTTGAGAGAGAGAGAGAGAATGAGAGAGAGAGAGCACGAGAGGGAAGAGGGTCAGAGGGAGAAGCAGACTCCCTGCTGAGCAGGGAGCCCGATGCGGGACTCGATACCAGGACTCCAGGATCATGACCTGAGCCGAAGGCAGTTGCTTAACCAACTGAGCCACCCAGGCACCCCGAATCAGTGTAATTTTTAAAAATATTAAATGCTGTAGATATAATACAGGAAGAAAGCATAAATTAGAGGCACAATCTAGCAACTTCCCAAGACACTTTTCTAGGCATCAAGATTTTATGACCAAAATCATATTATGAGGAAAGACTAAAAAAAAAATTTTGAAAATTACGAAGGAAACCATAGTAAATTTTTAATTCAAGAAAAAAATGTCAACAACATAATTATTCTTTAAAACTTCATAATAAGATTGTATAAAACAAATCAGAAAATTTTATTGTGTTTCTCTCTGCTGGCCTCTTTTTTTGCAAACTGAATAACAGATGGCATTTAAGAAGATATATCCACCATTGTGTCAATAATTTCACAGTCGAGTTGGCAAGATTAGAAAAAAGCCAGTTTTCATAATGGCTCTGCACCCAGAGCTACTCTACAGAACTCTCAGGAAGGAAATTTCCATAGTAAGAAGCCTGCTTTGATTTTGTCTTTGTAATACCATGACTGATTACTTTAAATAAATGATCTACAGTCTTACCATTCAGAACTGATGACTTCCCTATTTGGAATTGTTCAGCTTTAAATATGTTTAATAAATCTCAAATGAATTAGAATATGAGTTTCCAAGTTTTAATATTTTTATTCCAATGCTGTCATAAAATCAATGTGTTAAATATCACTTTAATGACTCTAGGAAGAATAACTTTGAGAACATGACTTCCTATTTTTATTCTTTTCTAACTTACATTTTTAGTAATTTACATTTTTAATATTTTCTTCATGTTTGTAGGAAGAAAAAAATCACCTTAGAACATAGAGTACAAATTTATGACCCCTATTCTATCATCTAACTCCTCTACTTTCTTTGAAGCAAATACTCTTAATTATTTGTTGCATACCTTCCTAACTTGTTTCTAACATTTATAGTCACATAGTTCCTCCTTAAAATCAATCATAGAAGATATGTCACAGTAGATATATTTTTGTGTAATCTTTTTTCCCCAGATGACAAAATATCTGAAAAAATCTTCCATGTAATTTCACAAAAATCTACCTCATACTCTATTTTATGTATGAACACTTCCCCATCTTTCTTTTTTTTTCTTTTGTCTAGTAGAAACAGCAAGCACTATGAAGGGTATATTTTAAAATATACATTTGCACATCTATGTGTATATTCTTGAAGTCTAGATTCTTAGAAGTAAGTTTACGGGTTAAATAATATGCATACTGATACTTTAATAGAATCTGTTAAGTTGCATTCTCAAAAGCTCATATAATTTTACATTCTCACAGCATTCTTTAAAAGTATCTATTTCATCTCAATTTAAAAACTTTTAGATTGGCATCCGAATCAGCAAAGAAGAAGTCAAACTCTCACTCCTTGCAGATGATATGATACTTTATGTGGAAAACACAAAGACTCCACGACAAAACTGCTAGAACTCATACAGGAATTCAAAAAAGTGGCAGGATATAAAATCAATGCACAGAAATCAGTGGCATTCCTATACACCAACAACAAGACAGAAGAAAGAGAAATTAAGGAGTCGATCCCATTTACAATTGCACCCAAAACCATAAGATACGTAGGAATAAATCTAACCAAAGAGGCAAAGAATCTGTACTCAGAAAACTATAAAATACTCAGGAAAGAAATTGAGGAAGACACAAAGAAATGGAAAAACGTTCCATGTTCATTTTTGGAAGAACAAATATTGTGAAGATGTCAATGCTACCTAGAGCAATCTACACATTTAAAGCAATCCCCATCAAAATACCGTCCACTTTTTTCAAAGAAATGGAAAAAATAATCCTAAACTTTGTATGGAACCAGAAAAGACCCCGAATAGCCAGAGGAATGTTGAAAAAGTAAAGCAAACATGATGACATCACAATTCTGGACTTCAAGCTCTATTACAAAGCTGTCATCATCAAGACAGGATGGTACTGGCACAAAAGCAGACACATCGATCAATGGAACAGAATAGAGAGCCCAGAAATGGACCCTCAACTCTATGGTCAACTCATCTTCGACAAAGCAGGAAAGAATGTCCAATGGCAAAAAGACAGTCTCTTCAACAAATGGTGTTGGGAAAATTGGACAGCCACATGCAGAAGAATGAAACTGGACCATTTCCTTACACCACACACAAAAATAAACTCCAAATGGTTGAAAGATCAAAATGTGAGACAGGACTCCATCAAAATCCTAAAGGAGAACACAGGCAGCAACCTCTTTGACCTCAGCCACAGCAACTTCTTCCTAGAAACACCTCCAAAGGCAAGGGAAACAAGGGCAAAAATGAACTATTGGGACTTCATCAAGATAAAAAGCTTTTGCACAGCAAAAGAAACAGTCCACAAAACCAAAAGACAACCGACAGAATGGGAGAAAATATTTGCAAACGACATATCAGATAAAGGGCTAGTATCCAAAATCTATAAAGAACTTATCAAACTCAACACCCAAAGAACAAATAATCCAATCAAGAAATGGGCAGAAGACATGAACAGACATTTCTCCAAAGAAGACATCCAAATGGCCAACAGGCACATGAAAAAGTGCTCCACATCACTCGGCATCAGGGAAATCCAAATCAAAACCTCAATGAGATACCACCTCACACCCGTCAGAATGGCTAAAATTAACAAGTCAGGGAACGACAGATGTTGGCGGGGATGTGGAGAAAGGGGAACCCTCCTACACTGTTGGTGGGAGTGCAAGCTGGTGCAACCCCTCTGGAAAACAGTATGGAGGTTCCTCAAACAGTTGAAATTAGAGCTACCGTTCGATCCAGCAATTGCACTACTGGGTATTTACCACAAAGATACAAATGTAGGGACCCGAAGGGGTACATGTACCCCAATGTTTATAGCAGCAATGTCCACAATAGCCAAACTGTGGAAAGAGCCAAGATGCCCATCGACAGATGAATGGATAAAGAAGATGTGGTATATATACACAATGGAATATTATGCAGCCATCAAAAGGAATGAGATCTTGCCATTTGCAACGACGTGGATGGAACTGGAGGGTGTTATGCTGAGTGAAATAAGTCAATCAGAGAAAGACATGTATCACATGACCTCACTGATATGAGGAATTCTTAATCTCAGGAAACAAACTGAGTGTTACTGGAGTGGTTGGGGGTGGGAGGGATGGGATGGCTGGGTGATAGACATTGGGGAGGGTATGTGCTACGGTGAGCGCTGTGAATTGTGCAAGACTGTTGAATCACAGATCTGTACTTCTGAAACAAATAACGCAACATATTTTAAGAAAAAAGAAAAAGAAGAAGATAACAGGAGAGGAAGAATGAAGGGGAGTAAGTCAGAGGGGGAGACGAACCATGAGAGATGATGGACTCTGAAAAACAAACTGAGGGTTCTAGAGGGTAGGGGGGTGGGGGGATGGGTTAGCCTGGTGATGGGTATTGAGGAGGGCACGTTTTGCATGGTGCACTGGGTGTTATGAACAAACAATGAATCATGGAACACTGCATCAAAAACTAATGATGTAATATATGGTGATTAACATAACAATAAAAAATTTAAAAAAAAAAAAAAAGCTTTTGCACAGCAAAAGAAACGGTCAAAAAAAGCAAAAGACAAGCGACAGAATGGGAGAAGATATTTGCAAATGACATATCAGATAAAGTGCTAGTATCCAAAATCTATAAAGAACTTATCAAACTCAACACCCAAAGAACAAATGATCCAATCAAGAAATGGGCAGAAGACATGAACAGACATTTTTCCAAAGAAAACATCCAAATGGACAACAGACACATGAAAAAGTGCCCAACATCGCTCGGGATCAGGGAAATCCAAATCAAAACCTCAATGAGATACCACCTCACATCAGTCAGAATGGCTAAAATTAACAAGTCAGGAAATGAGATGTTGGCGGGGATGTGGAGAAAGGGGAACCCTCCTACACTGTTGGTGGGAATGCAAGCTGATGCAGCCACTCTGGAAAACAGTATGGAGGTTCCTCAAAAAGTTGAAAATATTGCTGCCCTACGACCCAGCAATTGCACTACTGGGTATTTACCCCAAAGATACAAATGTAGTGATCCAAAGGGGTACGTGCACCCCAATGTTTATAGCAGCAGTGTCTACAATAGCCAAACTATGGAAAGAGCCAAGATGTCCATCGAGAGATGAATGGATAAAGAAGATGTGGTATATATATATATATATAAATCATATGCAGCCATCAAAAGGAATGAAATCTTGCCATTTGCAACAATGTGGATGGAACCGGAATGTATTATGCCGAGCGAAATAAGTCAATCAGAGAAAGATATGTATCATATGACCTCACTGATATGAGGAATTCTTAATCTCAGGAAATAAACTGAAGGTTGCTGGAGTGGTGGGGGGTGGGAGGGATGGGGTGGTTGGGTGATAGACATTGGGGAGGGTATGTGCTATGGTGAGCACTGTGAATTGTGTAAGATGGTTGAATCACAGACCTGTACCTCTGAAACAAATAATACATTATATGTTAAAAAAAAAAAAAAGAAGATAGCAGGAAGGGAAAAATGAAGGGGGGCAAATCAGAGGGGGAGACGAACCATGAGAGACTATGGACTCTGAGAAACAAACTGAGGGTTCTAGAGGGGAGGGCGGTGGGGAATGGAAAAAAAATTTTTAGATTTTTTAATAAAATGTGTATCAATGCATTATATAAAATGGGGTAAAATACTCAAATATATACTCAGATATTTATAGAAAAGATATTATTTCAATATTTTGCCAGGTTTCCCTATGTAGTTATTTTTCCTGTTAGTTCATAGAAGTTTCTTGTAAATATGAATAAATATTCATGATATATTGTAATAGTGAGGTTTTGGTTATTATAATGCTTAATAAAAAACAAACCCTGGATTTTAGTAGGTTGTAAAAATAGCCATTTGCTTTCTTTGATTATAGGGCTACAGATTAGCTGTGTTTTGGCAAATTTTGCCTGGTCATAATTGGGCTTGATTCCAGTCTGGAGGTCAAGTTCAGGTGTCCTTTGCATGCCTTATTCCAGGAACCATTATCTACCTGGGTATATATTTCACTGGGCATATTTTTCTCATACTGATGACAAACGTGCAAGAGAACAACTGTGACCACATAAACACATTTAAAACCTCTGGAAAACATGAATTATGTTCCATCACATACCACGGACCAAAGCAAGTCTTATTAGGCCATGTTCAGTCATGAAAAAGTGGAAAAGAAAGAAATTTGTGAACAAGTGATCCTAACGTATCACTGTATTTTGAGTGCTTTTGCCACATCAATTGCTTATGCTTTTATTTTTTTTGCAAGTTTTTAAATCTACGTATTGCAATAATCTGTTTCTTTATAAATTTGGATTTTGTGTTCTACTTATGCTTTCATGCTGATCATGAATAAGTATTATCATCCTATATATATTTTTTATAATACTGACTTTTGCATGTTTCAATTGCAAGGTTTGTATGTGTACTTTTTAAACAAAAACATTTTCCTGTGGACTTTAACCTATCTTTCCAATTGCCACAACATAATTTTTATTAAATAATTTCTGTATGAGTTTGAAATACCATCTACTTCACATACTAAATTGCCACGTATAAATTGGTTTATTTCTTGTATTTTTTCCTGCTAATCTACTTCTGTATTTCTGCACCAAAACACATATTTCTCATTTCTGTAGCTTTAAAAAAATGTTCGACAGGGGCGCCTGGGTGCCTCAATTGATTAAGCGTCTGCCTTCGGCTTAGGTCATGATCCCAGGGTCCTGGGAGCCAGACCTGCGTTGGGCTCCCTGCTCGGCGGGGAGTCTGCTTCTCCCTCTGCCTGCCGCTCCCCCTGCTTGTACGCTCTCTCTCTCTGTCAAATAAATAAATAAATCTTTTTAAAAAAATGTTTGCATAGTAAATCAAGTCCTAGATCACTGGTTTTGATTGCATGTATGCATGTATTTATTTATTTACATTTATTTTTGGGCAATTTTCTTGCCTTTTTCTGTATATTTTCTCTTGTGGGTGATCTAAAGATTAAGTTTTCCTCAGTCAACTTAAAAATACTCCTGGGGTTGTGAAAAGAAAATAATGTAAAATATCTTATTTAGATTGAAGCACCTGAAATTGCCAATCATTCCCCTTCTTAGACCCAGTGGAACAGTAATTTATTATGATTCAACCTACTATAGAAAATTAATTTAGAATTAATTACCTGTATACAATACTGATCATTCCCATCCAGGAATATGATATATTTTTTCTCTTCATTATATATTTTTGTATAGTTTGGTTTCATTTTCACTTAGCCTTTTTTAAAATTAATTGTTTTTTAATTTTTAAGTAATCTCTACACCCAATATTGGGCTCAAACTCACGACCCCAAGATCAAGTCACATTCTGACTGAACCAGCCAGGAACGCTTCATCTAGTCTTTTCACCCCCCTTTTTTTTTCTCTTAGGTATAGTAATAAGGTCTCTGAGGTTTAATTTGTTGTTAAGTAATGGCAACTATTTTGCATTATATTTCTATATTGTTATTGCTGATTTACAAGAAAGATATTGCTTCTCATAAGTTGATGTTGAAAGGAAATTAAGCATAGTGGTTAATATAAAATTCTCTAACGCCATAGCACTTTAGTTTAAACCCCAACTCACTAATGAATGACACCAAGGAGTTAGTGCTCTTTGTCAGTTTCCTTCTCTACAAAAATGTCACCATAACACCATCTGCAATGAAGTACAGTTTCTCAGATTCCTCTCTTTTATTTTATTTTCCTCTTTAAAGATCACCTTCTCACATTAGCAGCACGTATGTGTGTGTGTGTCCAGGGGGAGGTCTGTCATTGGAAGGGATGTGGATGTGGGAAGCAAGCCTGCAAATGCAAACTTTGCTCCTGTCTATGAGATAATTTTATTTTCTCGATTCAGGAGGCCCTATTCTGTGAAACGACTGAGCAAAAAAGTCAACTAGCCGTATCTGAAAGCTTCCTTAGGGTCAAAATACCACACAATCTTTATTCAAGGGTTAATATACAAAGTCAAAAACATCATCCAAACATCCATCAATGCACAAATTTACAGAAACTCTCTGCTGCAAATGTGAGAAGGTTGAAATACCACATTAACCACATGTAATACATTCTAAGACAGGATAGCATAAAGAAAATTAATGGACAGGACTGGCATTAGTTAAGTAGGGAGAATAAGGCAATGTGACGAGGAAACTGGGAGACATTGGAGAAAAAAAAAGAGATGAATAGATGAGGTTTAATCTCACACTTTTAATTGGGCAAATAGAAAGTGTCCTAATTGATTTGAGTATATCTTTTTTAAATTACTTTTTATTATTATGTTTTTTAAGTGTATAGCTCAATGGTTATTATTGTATTCACAGGGCCAACCTAAATAAAGAGGAACACTAAGGTAAGCTCAAATTATCAGAAATTGAGGTGTTTTTTTTTTTCAGAAATAGCAGAGAAATTGTAATTTGGGACATATAAACTGTACCAAGCTACAGGCAAGTCCATTAACTTTTGGGGTGGGCTATATTTATGAGCAGGAAGTGCAAAAAGGGGAGTCCAAGCAGCTAGAGTCCAAGCAGCAAGATCATTTGCTTGAGGAAAGAGACAGGTTCCTGGTGGGCATTCATTGGTCAAGGAATAAGTTTTAGTTTTTTGTAAATCACACATTTATGAAAAATTAGTCTCTCAGTCCTTCAGTTTCCTTCTCCTGAGGGCACATACATGCTATTCTCTATTTTATATCCTTTAGTTCCATTTTACTTTTTTTAAAAGATTTATTTATTTTAGGGGGGAGCATGAGTGCACACATTGACTGTGGGGAGGGGCAGAGGGAGAGAATCTTCAAGCAGACTCCTCACTGAGCATGGAGCCCCATTCAGGGCTTGATCTCATGACCCATTCATCAGTTGATGGAGATTTACATTGTTTCTACCTTTTGGCTATTATGGATAGTACTGCTATAAACATTTATGCACAAGTTTTTGTTTGGAAACATATTTTCATTTGTCTTGGCATATACTTAGGAGTTGAATTCCTGGGTCACATGGTAACTTTGTATTTAATCATTTGAGAAACTGCCACCTTGTTTGCCAAAATGGCTGTACCATTTTCTATTCCCACCAGTAGTATAAAAGTTTTCTGGTTTCTCCACACCCTCACTTTTTTTCTTCTTCATCATTTTAGGTATCCTAGTGTATATGAAGTAATATTTCAATGTGGTTTTTATTTATACTTGTCTGGTAAATGATAATCCTGAGCCTCCTTTTATGTACTATTGGTGATTTGTATATTTCCATCAGAGAAATGTCTATTCAGATCAATTGCCCATTTTTTTGTAGTAGGGTTATTTGTCCTTTATTCGTGGAATTACAAGCATCCTTTATATATCTTAGATACAAGTTCTTTATCTGACATACGATTTGCAAATATGTTCCTACATTTTATGATTTGTCTTTTCATTTTCTGGATCATGTTCTTTGAAGCACAAAGGTTTTAAAGCAATTTTCTCTTTTCCTACTGGTTATTCTGTTTATTGTCTATAAGTAACTCATTTTATATAAGATGCTATATTAGGTTGCCAGAGGTGCTATGACAAAGTATGGCAACCTAGGTAGCTTAAACAACAGAAAACATTGTTTCACAATTCTGGAGGCCAGAAGTTCAAAATCCAGGTGTCTGAGGGTTGGTTCTTTCTGACAGCTGTGAGGAAGAATGTTCCATGCCTCTTGCCTAGCTTCTGGTGCTTTGCTGGCAATATTTAGCATTTGGGGCTTGTAAAAGCATTATTCCAATCTCTACCTTCATCTTCACATGGCGTTCTCCCTAAGCGCGTGTGTGTCCAAATTTCCCCTTTTCATATGTAGAGCAGTTACATTAAATAAGAGGCCCTTCCTACTCTAGTATGGCTTCATCTAAATGTAACTAATTACAACTACAGCAACCCTAATTTCAAGAAAGGATACATCCTGAGGTACTTGGGATCAGAACTTCAACATATGAATTTTTTAGGAATACAATTCAACCCACAGCACATGCATTATCAAACAAATAAATACTCACCTAATCCTTTCTCAAACATTACTTAGTAAAATCTTAAAATTAATATAACTATATATAAAGCTAACACTTTCCCATACATTGTCTTATTTTTCTCATAACCCCTGGTGTGATAAGTAATACTTATATTTTATCTCCATTTTATAGACGAAACAACTATGATATCTAGAGAGATTTTATTTGCCCTAGTTTATTATATTTCTATGTAACAAAAACAAAGGAGTACAATCTCCCACTCTACATCCTCACCAGAGCCTTTCATACTAAAGGTAATGCTTACGACTACATCTATCTATTTAATGGAAAGGTGACACCAATAAAAGCCACAATACTTACATACTTCTGCAAATATGCGAGAAATAAATGCTCTAGGAAAATGGCATAAAATTTTATGCAATGAGCCTGTGAGTTCTACTCAGCTAGATAATCTAGGAAACACAGAATGCATAAAAGCATTATCCTTGCTTTCAATGCACTTATTGTCTATTAGGAAAGTTAAGCATAATATAGAAAATAATGGATAAGAAAATAAGATCAGATAAAATATGATGAATTGTTCCATTATGTGATTTAGATAGTGGTCAAAGGAGAATTAAATTTGGGTGGATTGGAGTATTCTGAGATGCGTATATTATGAAAATTGGACTTGAATTAGGGACTGATGTCAGGAAATGGATCCTGAAGTCATGGAAAGGAGGAAGAACTATGGGTGGGGGCAAAAAACATGAACCAAACTAACAAATTGGAATTGTGAATCCTCTCTCTAAGGAAAAGGGGTAATTCAGATTATAGTGACTAGAGAAAACAAAAATTGTAGACAATAATAAAACTTGTCATTCTCATTTCAATTTATATGTGTTGATTAATAAATGACTGCACTCATACCTACACATTTTTAGGTTAATTCCAAAGCGTTCATGCAGCAAGAGAAGCACTCTCAAAAATAAGATCACCTCTTCACTTCATGGTATTAAGGACAATTAGAGCTTATTCAGAGTAATGCTGTGAACTCCTTAGTAGTGCTTCATTAGTCTTCCTACTGAGTAGGTATGGAGTGTGGGCCAGGAAAGGGCACAGTTCCCCTCCAAGGAAAGTCAACCCTAATCTGGCAGGTCAGTACTTTAACCTCACAGCCTACTCAATCCATCTCTATTTTTCTGGAACTACCAACAAGGCTGCCAAATGTGATCCATGCACTTGTCCACTAGAAACTGAATGGGAGCCATCAACTCATTTCACACAGGTCAGCAAACAGCAATCAAAGGCTAATGGTTTTCTGTCACCACAAGCCCAGGGTAGGTGCAAAGGCCGCCCTGGAGGTGAGAGGCTCTGCATCCCATTACCTATTCCAGGAACTATCTGGTCCCCTTCTAAAAAGCAATTTACTTGGTACAAAATTGAAAGTACTACCTGATTTGCTCTTTTCCCAGTGCTGCTTTCAAAAATGCCTAAAAGTTTCTAAAGTGGCAGAACTGATGGGCTGGCCTCTTTGCTAGGTATTTGGCACGTGTGAGGGAGCAGTGGTGAAAAACTAATAAAGAGAAATGTCAAGTTATGTTTTGCCAAGAGGTGAGTCAGCATTCAGTACATGGCAAAGACTGTTGACCTAAAATCCCCATTCAACTGTTGTTAAATGCAGAATATAGCCCCACAAGTCTTTCAAAGAAAGCTTTTCCTTAACAAAGTAACCATTAATTGGCACTAGTGATTAGAGATGGGTTTGTTGAAAAGAATAACTTTTCTGTCTACAGCATCAGAAGATTGGAATTGTGTAAAGAGTAGCCAACTTAAAAACATTTGATACTTAGGCACTATGACTCTAGAAATGTTTATTTTCAGAAATAGTTGTCCCAAACTGTTAAGTAAGCAAGTTCTATATATCTTGTCCTCAGTTTTTGTCTTAAAATTAATATGAAATTGCCAAAAATGCAAAATCAAAAATCATGCTTGAAAATACTCTGAAATTAATAAAGATTAAGCTTTGGGCACCTCCAAATGCATACCCAAAGCTCTAGGAAATTTTATTGATTTATGTTATGGTTTTTCTTTAGGAAAGTCCTTCAAATTATGTAATATTTGGATCCAAATAACTTGGTGTACCTCTATCAACTGACTAATCACATTATGAATCTGTAAAAACCTATAAATATTATGTCTATCTGTGCTTCTCATTCTACACAAAACTCACTAGAAAACAACGTTCAAAAAAAATTCTTCTCTGTGGGCCTCTGGGGGGAGACACAGCCCAAAAAGTGGTGGTTGCAGCATTTTTCTCACTCTAGTTCTTAGCATAACTACACACAGAGAGGCATACCAAATGCCAGTACAAACAAAAGTGCAAAGATAAAGGTGGGAGGGAAAACAGATACCAAGATCTGAAAAATGCTCAACAATTCTACTTAAGAAGAAATTTAAAGTGTCTCATTCACTTAGATGTCTAATTGCTTTCAGCAAGACATAAAATTGAATTTAGTTAACACAGAAATTATATAACTTTTAATAAAAAATCTCTAGCTTGTCAGTAATGCTTTGTAGGGAAAAACAATTCTCAGAATTCACAAAGGCCGTTTACAAGACCCTATATCACTTATTTTATTCTTTAGCTCAAATAATAACCATACTGATTCATCATAGTCGTTGACTTTCCCATACATTGTGCATATGTGTGCATACCACATTATTCAAAGTTAAGTATGTATTACCAGGAACACACCAGTCATTTTTCCAAGACATCATTGAAATCCAATCCTAGAATTATCTTTAAAATATTAATACATGGAAAATATCACTTAGAATCAAATAAAAGTTTAGGCATCTCCTGAGTCCTGTTGTTTTAACAAACAGATATAGCTTAAACTCTAAAATAACTTCCCTGAAAAGCTACGTTTTTGTTAATACTTCAAAAAATATTCTAGTCACATTTAGAGAAAAGTTGGGAAAAGTGCAGAAGTTTCTCATATACCTAGCTTCCAGAAATTTTTCAGTACCACATTTTTGCAGCTTTGTCCACGTAGATTCAGCAGGGGGCATGAATCCATGTTTAAAAATTGGATAAAACATTTTGATAAAAGATTCCAAACACTATTCCTTTATAGGGATGGGAGTGGAACCAGCAGTGCATCTTCCAAGGCACTGCTTGGGGTACAAACATGTACACAGCAATCAGGGTCTGTTTGCACACTTTGGAATGCAGAGCAGAGCGGCCATTTAGTTCCTACTCAGAAAAGTCGTGGGAGTCGTGGGATCCAAATAGTAAGCTCTATCCCTTGAACTAACTTGGGCTCCTTCTTGCTAAGCCCTGCCTTCCTTCAAGGTCCCCAAGCCCCACCTCCTCCATGAAGCCTTCTCAGACTACTTCTTCCGAAGACATCTTCTCTCTTGAATCAATTCATGCTCCTACGTGGGTTGGAATGAGGCCTTTCAGTCCAGCCTTGACTTTGTGTGCAACTTCTTGATTGGAACTCTGGAGAAGGCTGAAGAGAGAAGACAAAGATTAACAAACAAAAAAATCATGTTTCATAAAAACCCCTAATCATCTGCAATTACTATCGCCACACAAGGTATAAACAATTCATTGATTTGTGAAAAAAAAATTTTTTTGGTCCATCCATTGTATTATATACATCTGCATATATATATTACTATGTATATACACATCATATATATATATACACACACCTAAGTATATACACAAAAATTTATAGTACATTTTTCAAAATCAGGAAATTAACTGGGGTCACTATTATGAACTAAACTACAGACCTTATTTAAATGTTACTCATGTCTCCTCTAGTGTCCTTTCAAGTATCCAATCCAGGACCCCCCAATGTTTTTGGCTTTTGTCTCCTTATTCCCTTCCAATCTGTGACAGTCTTTCATTCTACTGCTTCTTAGGAATTTCATTTATTTTCTGAAGCAAAATGATAGATATTGATTTCCACCGGTTATCTATTATCACAATGATTTTTTAAATAACTGTATTCTTTTTATTTTCCAGTGAGTAATTTAATTTTTAATTTTTATTCATTTTTTTCAAATTTTTATTTAAATTCCAGTTAGTTGACATACAGTGTAACATTAGTGTCAGGTGTAGAATCTAGTGCTTCATCACTTACATACAACACCCATGGTCACAATGATTTTATTACTCTGTCAACCATTAGGTTAAGTGCGCAATCAGTAATGCTGTAAAAATGCATAAAGCTACACAAATACTTTGGGTCACGTAAGAAAGAATAATCTGAATGTGTATATTATTTTTTTAAAGATTTTATTTATTTATTTGACCGAGAGAGAGCATGAGCAAGGAGGAAAGGGAGAAGGAGAAGCAGACTCCGTGCTGAGCAGGGAGCCCCACTCAGGGCTCCATCCCAGGACCCTGGGATCATGACCTGAGCTGAAGGCAAATGCTTAATGGACTGAGCCACTCAGGCCCTGAACGTGTATATTATTCACATATAATCATCTATTTTTCCATTATCTCATTATCACAATATCTGCTAGAAGTAAGTATTGTTCAGTCTCATTCTATATGTGATAAAATTGAGGCACAGAAAAGTCACTTGCCCAAAATCACTTGGCTGATTAGCAGAAGACCAAAATTTTAAAACATCTTTTATTGTAATTCATATGCTGTAGATAATCTCCAATGCATGAGTCTTCCTAACAGCTGCATTGAATAACTTTTTGTAGAATGTAAGACCTAAATCCTAAAAAATCTACACACATTTCTCCTGTCTTGCACAGTTTCAGCTGCCCACTCACAATCAAATATGACAAAAATCTAATAGAACTGTTGTGCCAAGCCCTAGTGTGATCAATTGACCTTCAACTTTGCACTTGTTTTTCCATTTTGCAGTGTCAAATATTATATAAACATAAGTCATGCTAATGTCTTTCATTAAATTTCAGTGAGCCAAATTGTCCCTATCCAAATACCAAAACTAAATTTTCCCCTTCATATTGACTCCCAGTTTTGAGTGGACACACATTTTGAGTGATGCTTCCCTTTTCCCCAAATTTCCTTGTCACCAAGTTATCATGTGACCTGAGCTATCCATTATGAACTGGGTGTTACCTGATTAAGCCATAAAGTTGGTCATGTACAACAGCACTCCATCATTAAATGGAAGTGGTATTTACATGATTGAGTGGCATATTCAATCCCTAGCAGGCCCTGAACACACAAGTGGGTTACATGAAGAAGTGACCCAAATGTCTATGGTCCACACTCCTGCCACACCACCTTCTTTCGCTCAGCCTACATCTAAGGCTTCACATGGAATTCCTGACATTCAGATAACAAAGGGAGATAAGACTCAGCCCTGGTTTAGAGATGGTTCTGCATGATATGCAGACACCAATCAAAAGTGGATAGCTATAGCACCATAGCTCATTTCGGGGACATCCCTGAAGGACAATGGTGAGGGGAAATCCTCCCTGTGGACAGAACATCAAGCAATATACTTGGTTTACCATCACTTTGCTTGGAAGTAAAAATGGTCAAATGTGCAATCACAATTATGTACTAATTCATGAGCTCTGGCTAGTGATTTGGCTGGGATGGTCAGGGACTTAGAAGGATCATGACTGAAAAATTAAAGAAAAGGAAATCTGAAGAAAAAGTATGTGGATAGACCTCTCCCAATGGGCAAAAAAACGTGAAGATACTTGTGTCCTGTGTGAATGCTTACCAAATGGTGACCTCAACAGAGGAGGACTCTAATAATAAAGTGGATAGGACCCATTCTATAGATACCAGTCAGCCTTCCCCCCAGCCGCCATTGTCATTGCCCAATGAGTTCATGAACAAAGTAGGTATGGGGGAAGGGTTGGAGGTTATGCATGGGCTCAGCTACATGTACTTCCACTCACCAAGGCAGACCTGGATAGAGCCACTGCTGAGTGACAAATCTTTCAGCAGCAGAGACAACCATGTGTGAGTCCCACACATGGCACTATTCCCCAGGGTGATCAGCCAGGTTGATTGCATTGGACAGCTTCCATCATGGAAGGAGCAGTGTTTTGTCACTGGAATTAAGACTTACTCTGGATACAGATTTGCCTTCCCTGTGTACAATGTTTCTGTTAAAGCTACCGTCCATTGATTTACAGAATGCATCACCAACCATTATGCCATTCCACACAGCATTGCTTCTGATCAAGAAATGACCTTCACAGGGCACCTGGGTGGCTCAGTCATTAAGCATCTGCCTTTAGCTCAGGTCAAGATCCCAGGGTCCTGGGATCGAGCCCCGCATCAGGCTCCCTCCCCCACTTCCCCCTACTTGTGTTCCCTCTCTTGCTGTCTCTCTCTCTCTTTCTGTCAAATAGATAAATAAATAAATCTTCAAAAAAAAAAAAAGAAAGAAAGAAAAGAAACAAACGACCTTCACAGAATTTTCCCCACCATTCTGAAGCAGCTATCTTGATAGGACAGTGGAATGGTTTTTTGATGACCCAGTGATAGTGCCAACTATGTGGCAATATCTTGCACAGCCAGGGCAAGTTTCTCCAGAAACTGTATATATTCTGAATCAGCATCTAATATATGGTGCTGTTTTTCTCAGAGCCAGGATTCATGGGTCAAGAAATTAAGGAGTGGAAACCAGAACAGCACCATACTATCACCCCCCTAGCCTTCCACTGGCAAACTTTTTGCTTCCCGTTTCCATGACCATGTGCCTTGCTGGCCTAGAAGTCACAACAATGATCCCATTGACCTGGAAGTTAAGACTGTCACTTGGCTACTCTAGACTCCTTATGCCTCTGAAATAGCAGTCATGAAAGTGAGTTATCTTAGTGGGTGAGGTAATTAATCCTGGCTACCACAGGGAAATTAGACTGCTACTCCATAATGGAGGTAAAGAAGAATATTCTGGAATATAGGAGATCCCTCAGGATATGTCTTTGTATTACCATGACCATTGATTAAGGTCAGTGGAAAACTACAACAACCAAATCCGGGAAGGATTACTAATGGCCAGACCCTTCAGGAATGAAAGTTTAGGTGCCTTCACCAGGTAAAGAACCATGAGCAGCTGAGCTGCTTGCTAAAGGCAAAGGAATACAGAATAAATACTGGAAGAAGGTAGTTTATAAATATCAGCTATGACCATATATCTAGTTATAGAAACAATGACTATAATTGTTATGAATATTCTTATTTTGTTATGAATGTATGTGTGACTATAGATATATAAAATATCTTTATTTTCCTCTCTCATTGCATTGCAATGTATCATAAGATGTATTGACTTATTATAATATTTAAGTATTGTTAATTTTATATTATAGTATTTAAGTTACATCAAGAAAAGTAAACATAACAAGGATTTTACCTCTTCTGCAGAAGGGGTTACTGTGTTTTCAGTTGTATGCAGGACAATTATATCATGTTAGGCAATTAGGTTGTAATTGTCTTTATTTGGAGATTAAATATGGTTAAAGAGATAGATATGACTGCCAACTTGATGAGAGATGGATTTGTGATGATTAATTTTATGTGTCAATTTAACTGGGCTACTGCCCAGGTATTTAATTAAACATTATTTGAGGTATGTCTGTGAGAGGCTTTCTGGTTGAGATTAAGGCTGAATGAAGAAAACTATCCATTCCAATGTGGGTAGGCCTCATCCAACCTGTTGGAGGCCAGAATAGAACAAAAGGTGGAATAAGGGAAAACTCACTCTGTGTGTTTTTTTTTTGTTTTGAGCTAGGACATGTTTTCTCCTGCACTCAGACTAGAATTTGTACCACTGGCTCTTTTGGGTCTCCAATTTGTAGATAGTAGATCACAGAATTTCTCAGCCTCCAGAACTGCATGAGCAAATTCCTTATTGTAAATCCTTCTTTCCTTTTAAATATTTTCCTTATAAATAGTTCCTTATATGTATTTGATCCTTGAACAATGCAGGGGTTGACCTTTGAACAACACAGGGATTAGAGGCACCAAGTCCCCATGCAGTCAAAAATCCACATATAAACTTTGACTCTGTAAAAAAATTAATTACTAATAGCCTATTGTTGATGGGAAGCCTTACCAATAATATAAACAGTTGATTAACACACATTTTGTATCTGTATTATATACTGTATTCTCATAATAAAGTAATTAGAGAAAAGAAAATGTTACTAAGAAAATCGTTAAGTAAAACAAAATACATTTACAGTACTATACATATATTTATTTAGAAAAGTCCCTGTACGGACAGGTTGGGCTGCTGGGACAGTGGTGTGGTGGCCGGCCTGGCCCCAGGATGGCAATGTTCTACAGCCTGGGAGCCTTGGTTTAATAGTGGCAGTTGCCAAATGAGCATGCAGGCCATGATGGCAGCCTGGAGGCACAGTGAAGCTGCTCCATCTGCCTGGAGGTGTATCACCAACCGGTGGCCTTCAGCATTTGTGGCCACATGTGAGTGAGCTGGCCTCCAGGAAACTGAAGGGCTGGCACATCATTAGGGAAAGGAGTCCATGCCCAGCCCTAGAAGGGCTCTGGGAACTCAGCAACCCCAGCAGGGCACTGGAGCCTGGAGCATGGAAGGGAAAGACACCAAGGGCACAAGGCTCTCTACACAGCGTTCTTACCTTCTGCGCATTCCTACACTTCAGCTTAGCCTCCTGGCCACCAGCCTCAGATGTTTAATCCAACCACCCCATCAGCACATGGTGGGACCTGCAGCCCTGGAGAGTTTCAGAGCTCCCAGGGGCTTCTGACAACCTTGAAGGGTCTCCCCGAGTGCTCAGAGGGAAGCAGGCATGACCTCCGCACCAGTTGCCTTTAATTTAGTCCTGTGGAGACTGAGGTGGACAATTGTAAATAAGTGCCTCGTTGCCTTTGCTGTCAACTCTTAAAAACAAAACAAAAATGCATATAAGTAGACCCACACAGTTCAAATTCCTGTTGTTCCAGGGTCAACTATATATATTATTCTTAGTCCATTTGGGCTAGTATAACAAAATCCCATACTCTGGGTAGCTTATAAACAACAAAAATTTATTTGTCTGAGATTCAGCACGGTCAGGTGAGAGAGCTTTTCCAGATTTTAGACTTCTTGTTTTAATCTCACAATGTGGAGAAGGCAAGGGAATTTTGTGGGGGTCTCTTTCACAAGAGCTCTAATCCCATTCATGAGGATTCTACCCAGATGACCTAAGCACCTCCTAAGGAACAGCCTCTGAATACTATGACATTGAGCATTAGAATTTCAACATATGAATTTTGAGGGAACACAAACATTCAGACCACAGCATTATACCCCCTAGATTCCCCAAATTCATGTCCTTCACACCTGCAGAATAATTTCATTACATCCCAACAAGCTCCAAATCCTAATTCATTCCAGCAGCATCTCAAAACTTTAAGTCCAAAGTCTCATTTAAATATCATCTAAATCAGATATGGGTGACACTTAGGGTGCAACTCATTTTAAGGCAAATTGCTCTCCTGTGAATCTGCAAATCAAACATTTTATATGCTTTCAAAATACAACAGTGTCACAGACAGAGGACACACATTCCCACTTCAAAAGGCAGAAATAGGAAAGAAAGGGGTGACAGTTTCCAAGAAAGTTTAAAATCCAAAAAGGCAAACAATATCAAACCTTAAATCTCAAGAATTACCTTCTTTAACTCAATTATCTGCCAGACAGGCCCAGTAAGGTGGAGGTCCCACCTTCTGAATACACTAGGACATCCTTGCATTCAAGAGAAGGCAAGCTGCATCTTCAACACTACTTAGAAATTGCTTCAGCCACGTATCTAATTTCATTGTTCACAAGTTCTACCTTCCATAAAACACGTGGACACAGACACAATTCAGCCAAGTTCTTAGCCACTTTAAACAAGGATGATTTTTCTCCATGTCCAATAACATATTTCTTTTCTAAGTCCTCACCAGAATTCTCTTTAAAAGTCCCTCAATGGCAATATAGGGTTTTTCTATCACACAACTCCAAACTTTTCCAGCCTCTATCCATTTTACCCAGTTCCAAAGCCACTTCCACATTTTTAGACATGTGTTACAGCAGCACCCTTACCTTTTGGTACCATTATTCTGTCTTAGTCTCCTTGGGCTGCTATAACAAAATACCATAGACTGAATAGCTTATAAACCACACCCTTTTCTTTCTCACAGTTCTATAGGTTGGGAATCCAAAATCCAGGTGCCAGCATAGTCAAGTGACAGCCCTCTTCTGAGTTGCAGACTTCTCATTATGTCTTTGTATGGTGGAAGGGGCTGTGGAACTCTGTGTGGTACTTTTATACAAGAACTAATCTCCTTCAGGAGGGCTCCACCTTCATGACCTGAGCACTTCCCAAAAGCCCCATCTCCTAATACCATCACATTAGGCATTAGAATTTCAACATAAGAATTTAGGGGGCTATACAAACACTGAGAACATAGGGTATATAAAAATGAAATCTTTATATATATAATATAAGTGATATAAATATATATTCTTACATATATTTATTCTTCATATTTATATATAGTCTATTGAATCTGTTATCTGTTTCTTTGGAGAAACCTAATACAGATGACCATGTGAATACACAGTGAGAAGGTAACCATCCGCAAGTCGAGGAAAGAGGCCTCAGAAGAAACCACATCTGTGAACAACTTGATCTTAATTTTTAACCTCTAGAACTGTGAAAAACTAAGCACCCCAATCTGTGCTATTTTGTTACAGCAGCCCTAGTAAACTAATGCAGGCTTTCACAGTCATAGAAAAAAACAAAGGAGTCCAAATTCAATAGAACACTAAATATTTGGAAGAACCCATGGTGAATAATAAATTACTTTTCCAGCTCATAATAGGTCTCTTATTTTCTTTCACCTTTCTAATTGGTTACTCAAGCATTGTTAGAGAGCTACTTTGGTTAAACGGGCCCAGCATACTTTCATACTTGAGACCTTATTTTTCCAAATGGACTGAAATATATGGGCAGCACATCACAATGAAGATAATGTCTAAATAAGGCTATTACTGATTGTTCCACCCATCACACTTGCATATTGTGTCAGTTTATAGTTACCAAAGACAAATTACCATGAATTCAATGGTTGAAAACAATATCCATCTGTGATCCTGAAGTTTCTGTAGGTCAGAAGTATAGGCACTGGTTAAATGTGTCCTCAGCTAAGGGTCAACCAATGCTGAAATCAAGATGTTACCCAGCTTTCATTTTCATCTGGGGCTTGGAGTCCTCCTTCATACTCATTCAGATGAATGGAAACATTCAGTTCCTTGCAGTTGTAGGATTGAAGTCCCATTTTCTTGTTGGCTAATAGCCTAAGCAACTAAAGGGTTTTCTCTAATCCTAGACACAGGGACCCCTTCATCTTTAAAGCTAGTGAAGGAGACTATTCCTACTATAGAATCGACTTCAGGCAGGGCCCACTCTTTTAAGGGCTCCCCTGATTAGGTTAGCCAGATAATCTCTTTTGTTTGATTCAAAGTCAACTGATTAATAGTCTAATCATGAGAGTGATATTTAATCATACTTACAATGGGAGAGGGTTTTAGAAAGCTATATAGAGACCAGAGGTGGAAAACTCTGGTACCATCTTAGGCTTCTGTCTACCACAGAGAAAATAAAATTCTAGTGTTTAAGATCACAAATCTTAGGGCCGGACTTCCTGAGTTCAAAACCCAATATGCTACATGTTAACTGAAAACTTGCTCAAATTAATTAAATTTGATGTGCTTTGCTTTCCTCATATGTAATATACAAAGTAGAGTGGTGTACCAAACTTGCAAGTTGTTGTGAGGAATAAAATTTACATATATAGAAAGAAAATGAGAAGAGGGTTTAGAAGAGTGTGTGGCATACAGAAAGCACTACATGCATTTTAGCCAGTTTATTATTAGAATAGAAATATGTTGAAGTGAGAAATTCCATTTTATTAAACTTCCCTGCCCTGCTCTTGACCTCAGAGCTCTTCCATAATTCTGTATTCACCAATTTTTTTCTCCAGTGCTGTGACTGCCCTACTTAATTTCTAATTAATGTTTCCTAACATGTTTGCTAGTTAAATAATTATTTCTCCAGGGGCGCCTGGCTGGCTCAGCCAGAAGAACATAAGGCTCTTGATCTCGGGGTTATAAGTTTGAGCCCCATGTTGGGTGTAGAGATTACTTAAACAAACTTAAAAAATAATTATTTCTCGTTATATTAAGACCTATATCTGTTGTGCTATGGTAGAAGGCGGTATTTAAGACAAACAAAACTACAATGATCAGAAAGGACGAATCTTTCATCCTTCAATCTGATAACTGATCTAGACAATATTTTGAAGAGTTCCTCATTCAAATATTCATGATATTAATTGAAGCTGTACTATTCACAGAAAAATTGGAATGACCAGGATTACTTTTGATATGCTATGATTGCTTAACATAATTTAATTATGGATTATAAAAACATAACATTAGGAGTGGCAAACTTACTGAAAATTAGAGAAATTGGAAATCAGAGCACTTAATTTCTAAAGCCAGTTCCCCATGTAAATTTCTCTGTGACATTGTGAAAATCTCTAAACCATTGTGGATTTTTCACACTAATCCTAGGACAACAAAATAACAAGGAAATGGTGAACAAGTGTGAAGACTCTTTCAGGTATAAATTTTCTATTTTATGAATAAAAGATAATATCAGTATAGCTTATTGATTAAATTAATAACAGATGCCAGTCTTTGTGTTTTTTCTATTTTAATCAATAAACCCATATAATCCAGAGTGAAATCTTTTCATAGTATTTTACATTCTCATTTGAGTCTATTGTCTAAAACAGTTTTCATATTTATTATCTCATTTAATATCTCTCTCTTCCTTTCCCTCTCTCTCTCTCTTTCTTTCTCTCTCTCTCTCTCTCTCTCTCTCTCTCTCACACACACACACACACACACACACACACACAATGTAGTAAATAGCATAGGTAATTATCCCACTTTATACATGGAATAAGGGTGATTCCAAGAAGTTAAGCAAACTTGCAAAAAGGCACAGTTAATGAGTGCTAGCTCCTTGACTTAACTTTAGATTTCTGTGTTAGCACACCATGCTACCTTTTCCATGCCATTTGCCCTAGAACATAACGTAGTTGAACACTTCTATATTTTTAACTTTTAGGACAAATAAGACAAGAATCCTAACACATTTATTATTAGGTTCGAGAGGCACAATATTGTGCACTGTCTGCCCATTTGAGTAATCTTTAGAATCCTAAATTTGGCAGAATACTCAATATGTAGACATTTATTGAATCTATTGTTTCCTAGACACTAGGCTAACCAATGTAGAATATGCTGGGGTATATAAGGCAAAATGCTGTGGAGCATTTGTATTTAGAAGGGGGTATCAATGAGAAGAGCTATAAATTATCAATTTTTAATTCATTTTTTTCTGAATATTGAATGTCTTGTGCAGTCACCTTATAGGAAGATTTCTTATGAAATAGGCATATAAAATCAAAAGACATTGAACAAAGGGATATACTTCTTAGAAATTAAGTGAATAAAGAATGGCAGAGAGACAGGGTCCAACATATAAACACAGTTGGGAACAATATTTTAAAGTAGACAACTTAGGTTTTTTACTCCATTCAACTATTTTCACATGTGTTCCTTGATGGGAATTAGTTTGTTATTGGCTTCAGAGAAAGTGACTGAATATATTTCAAATTATGATTATAAAAAGCCACCAAAAATAGAGATAATTCAAGAGAATATCCTTAAGGGAGATAATATATGGTCTTCAGGGAAGAATTATATTTATCTGTGACACACATATAAGGTAAATTCTATTCATCTTAGCCAATTTTGGTTAATGCAGAACCAGATATAAGTTAGGTTTTCTTTTTGTCCAAATGTCAGTCTTTAATCAAAAATGAAGCTGAAACTTAACAAAAATTTAGAATATTAAGGGCTGCTGCCTAAAATCTTGAAAGCCTGAGTAAATATGGTTATTTGCCAAATACAAGAGGTAAATTTTAGGAATTGGTTTACAGAGATATTGATGGCAATTCAATAGTCTTTTTGAAAATTTTGGTTTTATAACAACTTGAATTAACTCAAATGATCTCAGCCCCCCCATATTTTAAACTATCTACACTTTCATTCTTTGAGAAATATGAAATAGCAAGGTTTAAGAGGTGTTCTCCATATTGACCTTGAGACCAATATAAATATAATAGCTCCAAAAGTACACGTAGGTGATCAGAAAGGTATTGGAGTAGCATATTTCTTTTTGTATCATCCCTAGTTATCTCATCACTTATATGTGATTCATAATTTGCCACATCATTGTAAACCAAGGTTTAGGATGGTGATTTACCTATGCTATTTTTTTATCTTACCACCACAGATATTTTTGTTTTCAGTGGGACTTGTCAGAAAATCTTACGATTTTATTTAGAAGAGTTCATAGAGAGAGACAAATACAAGATTTATAGTGTGGCAAAATTGCCAAACTATATCTTTAGCATTAACCATATGAATTAAGAGTAACATTTCTAAACCCAAGAGGAAAACATTGAACACTTAACGAGCTTTTCCACTGATTACTTATGTGACTCGAGACAAAATAATTTAACCCCTCTGTTCTTTCATCTCCATCTGTTAATTTATATTCTATGAGGCATTTTTGTGTCTTATCATCTTTGCAAGGTAAATTAATGTTAAAAGGGGGAAAATAAAGTGTCATGTGGAAAATTAAGCTAATGATATAGTAATTGTCAGTTAAACAGTTTGAATTTTTTGGAAGAAAAATAGGAAGCAACTTGAAGCATCATTATTTAATGAAAGCAGCAGTATCTGTAACTCTCATTCGCATGAGCTGCACTATAAAATATGAATTAATCTTTTTGCTTTGGATAGAAAATAGGTAAAAATTGTCATTTATCAACAACTTGATATGTGAAAAGTAAAGAAACTAGCTTTATGTACTGGTTTAATAAGCAAATCAAACTAAGGGTGAAATATCTTTCTTGCAATTATAAGAAAAAAGTTTGTTATATTGATTTTTTGGGATCTGTCTTTGCATTGTTAATGTAAATATTAATGTAAAACACTTCATAGTTTGGTTCTTTCTTGTCTTGAAATAATATCTTTTTTTTGCACACTGAAACTTAAAAAGGGATCTTTTATCATAGATGTGGTATCATTCCACCTCAAATTTCTTATTGGATATTTCCACTGATTGTATTCATTTTCCATTAGGTATTTATTGGTCACCTGGTAAATGCAATGTTCTAGGAGTTGTGAGATTCTTAAAGATGGCACGAAAACTTGCTAACTATGGTACATGGTAAATTATTGCATCTAATTTTTAATGACACAGCAGCAGGTGCAAACTAACTCAAACTAGGGCTGGGAGAAAGGTGATCTATAAGGACATTTGGTGCATGTCTCAGGCCAGTCTACATCTACATGGCAAGAATATGGTCCATGGAATCCCACAGTCTATCTCTTGTCTCCACTGTCCTTTCTCCCTTTAAGTCTTCTGTTGAGGTTGGATATTCAGGAAGCATCACCCTTGCTCAAAGATATAATACTCTTCTCTGTTATCCTAGTAAGAAAATAAAGACTTGGCCTGCCACTTTAGGAAGGTGATTTCTGCTTCATTCTACATATTTACACAGGCTTTTAATTGGTTGATAAAAAATAATACACAATTTTGAATTTTTAGTTAACAAATCTTTCACTCATAAATTCTGTCTCAATAGTATCTTGGTATATTTTGTGGGGAAATTTTTAAAAATTGATTCACTTTCTGTTAAATAAGGATAATGTGAATTGACTCTGTTCAAAGGCCTTAATTAATAATTTGGGAAACATTTCTTTTAACAGCCACCTTTATAATGTCCCCTTACATGCAGAGTGCTGTGAATATTACTGTGAATTTAAAAAGTTTGGTTCAGGGCGCCTGGGTGGCTCAGCCGGTTAAGCACCTGCATTCAGCTCAGGTCATGATCTCAGAGTCCTGGGATCGAGCCCCACGTTCGGCTCCCCAAAGGAGTCTGCCTGTCCCTCTCTCCCCGCCTCAACTCAAGTTGTTTTTCTCAAGTAAATAAATAAAATATTTTTTAAAAATATAAAAAATAAAAAGTCTTTGGTTCATACACTCAAAAAGCTAACAGTCAAGTGAGAGAATCTGACATACATTGTGTGTTATAATGACATAAGCAAGTATGTTTTAAATGCTCATTAGCTGTGCAAAGTATGATGCCAGCACTAAAAAAACAACAATAACAATAACAATACAGGAAGAGCTTAATGGAAGAAAAGACACTTAATATGAGTAAGGTTTCCATTGGTGACAAAGTATCAGAGTATATTCCTACAATGGGAATTCTGTAAGATAGATGATTCCCAGGGAGGATAGTAGGACTTGTTCAAATAATAGTTAGATGCAGGTCATGCATACAATTATAGGAGGTTCAAAAGAGGGAAATGGCTAAAATGTGGCAAAATCAATACCAGCCTTGGGTCTATTTTCAAAAATGTAGAGCTAACACATCTGAGACAGTTTGATGTTGATCTTTATCATATTAAGTGTATGAAGGTTCTGATAAGGCAATGTATCAATATAAGTAACAGTGGATACTATACATTTCAATGATTTCTAGAAAAATTGGGGACCCATTATGCTAAATAAAAACTCATTTTTTTTCTAAAGGGCTGTATAAGCCTGAAGGAGTTCAGAGAACCATATAAATGCTAGTTGATTAAAAATCAAGTCCCCTATGACTTGAGCTAAGTTGGTAATTCTATGTCATGAGAGAAAGAGAAATTTGGAAAGTCTTAATAGATTATAAGAATTAAATTACTATATAAACTCTATTAATTATTTTTATAGGGCATTGTTATGTGTTGGGGGGAAAAGATATTTTTCTGAATTTGAGTTGGGCCTAATGAGCCATTTGTGATGTGTATATGGAATCAGTTATCTCCTTGAAAAATAGGTGTTGTATGGAAGTGTTGAGTCATATATTGTACACTTGAAACTAATATCACACTGTATGTTAAGTAACTGGAATTTAAACAAAAACTTAAAAAAGAAAATCAGTAAAACAAAATACTCTAGAAAGTCCCATGACTTCTCTTTTTTTTAAGGACTTTATTTATTTTTCGACAGAGAGAGAGAGCAAGAGAGGGAACACAAGCAGGGGGAGTGGGAGAGGGAGAAGCAGGCTCCCCATGGGGCAGGGAGCTCGATGTGGAACTCGATCCCAGGACCCTGGGATCATGACCTGAGCTGAAGGCAGACGCTTAATGACTGAGCCACCCAGGAGCCCAAGCCCCATATCTTTTAAAATCCATCTCAGTATTCTTAGAAAAGATGATAGTTATAATATTTACAGCTTTCTCATTAGGAGAACAAAATCTTCTTAGGTGTTGACATATCCAGGATAAAACGTAGTGCTTTAGTTTTATAAGTTGTTTACATTCTGCTCTCCAACAGTATAAGAGAAACTATAACAATATCCAAGAAATTTAAATACACTTTATTAATATTTGCATATGTATCTTCTATTTTAGATAGAGATTATGAATATAATTCCATTTCATATAATAAAGGTTATAATAAGGGGATTATTTTTAATATTTTAAACTATCTAGAAGTTCATACTATTTCATTATGTTTGTAATTGAGATTTTGTCCTAAAAGAATTAAAATGACACCAGCTGTGCATTTGTTAATCAATCACCATCAAATCAAATGTATCACCATCAAATGGTAATGTATGTCTGTCACAGGAGCTTTGAATGAGCTTGACCCACGTTTGTATTACAAGAGTATGAGATGTTACAGCTTGTAAAGCTTCTCATTAAATAGTGTGAAAAATACAAATGCAAGTAATAAAGTCTAAAGTTTTAATAATTATTATCAAAGGAATACTGTATCAGAATCCTGCTTCAAATTCATTTTAGAATGGCGGACTCTAATCAGCATGGGAAGAATTATAAAAACAATATATATTGAAAATATTTATCCTTGCAAACCTAATAACTAAGCTTCAGTAAAGACACTGTAACATTAATTCTATCTACCTGTAAGCTTTTATCCCTGTTTACCCTCTTTGATGTAATGTTCAATGTGGATTAATAGAAAATGAAAGGGCTTTAATATTTAGAAAACCAAGTTTCTAGTCCTGGATTTGCTAATGGATAATTTTGTGATGCAAGACAACTTCACATTCTCTAAGCTTCATATTAGTCATCAGTACATCATAAGTTCATTCTGATTTGAGATAATATCTGTGAAGTAAATGTTAACAAGAAAGTGCTATAAAATCCTATATCACTATTCAGTTTTCATACTATATACTGATTGTTTCTAACTGTAAACTATTATAAACACTTTGTAGATTATTTAGTAAAAGTACAGAAAACCATTTATATCTAACTTTAAAAATTATCAATGGAAATAATAAAATTAATTAATCATCTCTCCATTTTCCATCTTTCCTCCATACATACTAAAACATATTGCATGCATTTATGTTCCAATATCCCAAGGGCCTATAATAATAATCATGTAATTTAGATTATGTCTATTATTATATGACTATATTTCTATAATATATGCCTTCATATTTAACAAATATTTTGATTTGTCTATTGTTTGTTTTATAATATTAGCAATTCAATAGAGACATTATATTTTAGTGAAACTGTAGCTTAGCATCAGTTTTTGTGGTAGGTTCTAAAATGGTCATTAATGATCCCCACCTCTTGGTATTCATGCCCTTTTGTTCTTCCCACTCCCTGAATGAGGGCTGGCCTCAATGACTTACTTCTTGCTAATAAAATACTGCAAAAGTGAAGGAAGTCATTTCTTTGGTTAGATTATAAAGACTGTGACCTCCATCAAGTTATCAGACCTCACCTATCATCAAGACAGCTTTCACACTTTGATGAAGCAAGCTGCCATGCTGGAAAAGCCACATGGCAAGGAACTGAGGGTAAGTTAACTCCTGCCAACAGGCAATAAGGAACTGAGGCTCTCAGTCTAACACACCATGAGAAACTAAATTCTGCCAGCAACCACATAACTTTAGAAATAGGTTGTGTCCATGTGAGTATTGAGATAATGATAGATGGAAAGTTGAGGGTGAAGCAGGAGCATTGAGAGAGACTATGTGGCAAGTAAGCCCCAACCTTGAACATAACTGATTTTTCAAAAAATATTTTATTTATTTATTTGAGAGCAAGAGAGTGAATAAGAGAGCACAAGCAGGGGGAGTGGTAGAGGGGAAGCGAGAAGCAGGCTCCCCACCAAGCAGGGAGCCCGATGCGGGACTCGATCCCAGGACCCCAGGATCATAACCTGAGCTGAAGGCAGACAGCCAACCAACTGAGCCACCCAGGCACCTCCACATAATTGATTTTTATCAAAGCTGAAAATGAAATTCATTAGAGAAAGGACAATCTTTTTAAATAATGGTATTAAAACAATTAGATATCTGTATGCAAAATAAATAAAAACATACATACATAAATAAATTACATATTTCTGCTCTTTGAAAGACATGTTAAAAATTGAAAAGATGAGCCATAGACTAGGAAAAGAAAATTGCAAGCATATCTATCTGATAAAGGACTTGTATCCAGAATATATGAAGAGCCCTACTTTCTTACTAGAAAACAAAAGCAATCCAATTAAAATGGGCAAAATATTTCTACCAGAGATATGATGGCAAATAAGATATTAATAAAAATGCTCTACATAATTAGTCATTAGGAAAATACAAATGGAAACTACAATGAAATTCCACTATACCTATAAGAATGGCCAAATAAGAAGACAAATACAAAACAAAAAACCATGAAAATTCCAAGTGCAGATAATGATGTATAGTAACTAGAACTCTCATAAAATACTGGCATAAATGCAAAATGGTACAGCCACTTTGGAGAAGAGTTTGGCAGCTTATTACCATAATTAAATGTTCACTGACTGTAGGACCAAACAATGTACTCTATGATATTTATCCTAGAGAAATAAAAATTTATTTTCATGCAAAAACATGCACACAAATGTTTATAGCAGCTATATTCATAATTGCCAGAACTAGAAATAACACAAATGTCCTTCAAGTAGTTAATGGCTGTACTAACTGTGGTATATTTATACAATGGAATACTATTCAACAATAAGAAGGAATAAATTATTAACATAAGGAATAATGTAAATGATTCTCCAATACATTTATGCCAAGTGAAGGAAGCCAATAAAATAATATAGTCAGAATGATTTCCTGTATACACCATTTTAGCAAAGCAAACAGATCAGTGGTTGCCAAGGGTTGGGAGAAAGGGGAGTACTTGGTTACAAAGGGCAAAAGGGAACTTTTTTTCCCATAATGGAAACATTCTGTGTAATTTTGGTTTCATGAATCTATACATTTGTCAAAACTCATAGAACTATGTACCTAAAAAGGCAAATTTTCCGTATGTCAAATGTGCCTTAATAATCTGACTTAAAAATGTTAAAGCCTGTTTGGATCTCTGTAAAAGTTAAATGAATATTTCAGACATTCCTATTAATACTAAATGTAAAATATAATTATAAAATATGATAAATCCCATAGTAATGAAATGTTAAATCTTACAAGTTAGAATCAAAGATTACATAAATTTTTCTTAAAGTGGAAATCTCAGGTTTTTATACTCTACAAGTAGAATCATACAGATCTCATGCTCGTAGAATACAGGTCATGACAACAAATGATGGTATATTTAATAGGATTGAGCCATTTACATTCCATTAATATTCAATGAAAGAAAAAGATACATGCCAAATCTTCCATAGTAAATTTTAACAATTATCCTTTCAGAAAAATGACATTGAAAATATAAAGTATAAGTTACAGATTTGACCATATCAGGTTCACTCTGAATTAAAAATATCACTGTATAGATTACATCATAACCAATGATCCATGACTATATATGGTTCATAGATTCCTTCTCACACAGGGTTAGATGACTATTTTTTATTTGAAAACTAGGCCTAGATTAATTTTAGTGCAACAATTAATGTTAAACATAAATGCAAATATGTTAACAAATGGACCTAGCCCAAATACCTAAAATTAGCAATTAATTTGCTGTTTTTATTTAAATAACTACTGAATTTCTTTTTTAAATGTGAAATAATTTTGTCATGAATTTTATTAAGCTTCTAATAGTCCTACCTATGTTAAGCATCTGTTAAAAAGTCTGACACCAATTCTGAGTATATTTTATATCTTTGGGCAAGAAAGCTAGCTGCTTTTGCATAGTAATAACAGTGTTTAAAGATATATTATAAAATCCTGGCGAATAATCCTGCCACAAATCCCATTTTATTTTTCTAACACATTCAGTGGAAAATAATAACAAAACAAGAATGCAAACCCAGTCATTTAAGCAATTGTTTCCTTGGAATATTTTGTTGCTTTATTTTATTTTTTCCTGAGGGAAAGGATAATTTATATAAGTGTAGCTAGAAAATCTTTGGATTACCTCAATATTTTCCCATAGTACTGTGAAATGAAGTAGATAAGAATAAAATGACTTTTCTAGTGCATAGTAGTTTGTCGTGCTATTTCTTTGGATCACTATTTTCAGCATTATGGAGAAAGTTATATTTTAGCTTTATATATGAGATATTAATGGATCATTTAACATTAACAATGTCTATTATAGTTGTCTTAAAAATTCAATCAATTTTATGTATCAAGAGAACTTCTAATCAAGGAACTTAGAAATAGGAGATGTGAGTTCAATTTCATTCAACCTACTATTTATGCAACACTAGACATGCAGCACACCCTCTCACAAGTCTTCATATCTTCATTGCCGGGCAAAGTTAATAGAATAGATGATGTCAGTAGTGATGAATAATTTTTATAATTCATTTTCAAAAGATTTTACTTATTTAAATGACAGAGAGAGAGCAGAAGTAGGCAGAGAGAGAGGGAGAAGCGGGCTCCCCACTGAGCAGAGAGCCTGATCCAGGGCTAGATCCCAGGATCTTGGGATCATGACCTGAGCCGAAGACAAAACACTTAGGGACTGAGACACCCAGGTGCCCCAATAATTTTTGATGGATCATTTTTTTGCTAAGTGTGACTAAGAACATTTTTCCTATAAATTGAATCTAAATATAAAATATAATCTTTCCTCAATTAAGGACACCATAGTTCTTTTGCTCTTTTCTTACTTTGTAGATTTTTCTCTAAAATTCAAGAGATGTATTTTATATCCGTTGTCATAGACGACCTTTTAACAGGTTAATTTATTTCCACTTGGAGTAAGGACTCGAGAAAGTGTAATGTAGTAAGGAGAAACAATGCATTTGCTTAATGGAGGTGGGTAAAACAAGAATTTCTCCAAAGTGATTCTATGTATCTTAGATGCATATTCCATTACAGTTATGAGTTTAACTGATTTTTGGACAGTACATCTGAGTAAAGAGGAAATCAGTTTGGAGAAGGCACTGGAAGAATCATCAAGGAGTAAAATTGAAGCTCTAGCCTTTTTTCTTTTCTTCCTGCCTTCATCTGAAAAATTTCATACCTAATTCACTTCTCTTGATAATCTAAATGCAGAATATATAATCAGTGAAACTTCTACTAACACTGACCAGCACTACTTGGGATATACTTATGAGGGTTTAGATTTTATAAGGTAGGTAAAGCCTCACCAATAATCAGTTGGAATATGATATATTATCATACATTTACAGAGTGAAATGAAAGTAAGTGTAAATATGCCTTTCCTGGGAGTGTTTGGGCAGGAGTGCACAGAACGGAGAGGATTGAGTGAGCTAAGAGAATATCTCAAAGATTTTAAATTGATGCTAGGCAAGCTGTCTGTGTTCTACCTATGCCAACTGCATTTATTTTCATTGGCATATTTGTTGAATCCAGGTTAAAACATTTTCTATAACTGTTTAAAACAACATCAGTCAGAGTTCTATATAAATTATTTATCACCCTTCCCCCACCCATCACCCAAGAAGAATTCCCTTGAATTTTGTGTAACATCTTCCATTTGAAAGGACATTTACAGAAAAATATGTACATGCCATAAATTTCAGCAAACACCAAGAAACAATCTGCCTTCATAATTTAGTGTGCAGGCTAAGTGAAAAACAGAACCTCTGGAGAATTATTGTTCCCTGAAGTCATAATGTGCCTTGTTTCACTGCTCATAAAACAATATGAAAAGTGGCACTGTGATGGATTCAGTAGTTATACCATATGCCAGGATCTTTTCATGAAAATATCTTTCCTTAAATATTTAACAAAACAGGTATCTCATCATGGGCTTATGTATATGTAAGTCTAGAACATTTCCTGAATACTTGAAAAGGCCCTGAAGGATCGTAAGAGGATAATAAGTTGTCAGCATTATTCCAATAATTGAATGCTCACAAAGTTAGATGGTGGCTCTTGTAGGTTCCTAGTGCCTGATTCGTAATCATATAAACATACCCTATAAAGGATATGTGCCCACAGTTTTATTTGATCTGAATGCTAACATGCCATCCATGCCAAATATTCTAGATTGTCTCAAATGCTTAACATTTATGAGAAGATTTTACTCTGCAATAATAGTAACATTTTCTAAACTAATACAATATTTGAAAAAGAGAGATCCCTGTTCCCAGAGCTATATGATGGTTCAGAATACAGTAATAAAATACTGCATACACCTTAAACAGTAAAATGGATATTTACTAAAAACAGATTTATTTTTCTGTGTTGGAGAAACGTAGACAGTTCTATCTCAGGTGTGTGAGGTTCTTGGCCATTTTCCATGAGATGATGATGGAAATTAAGTCCAGCCAAGAAGAAAACATAAACTCCAACTTGGAGAACATAGTATCACAAAACTTGGACTGGTCAATCCCCAAGAGATAATTAATATGACACAATAGGAAGCATAACGTATTTGTAAACTATTTCTATCCTGTTTTGTCAGGATAGATAGTGCATACTTACTACTTTACAATAACTTTAATGGACATTGAGGAAACTGTTTTTGTCTATAACACAACCCCAGAAGCCAAAATGAGAAAGGAAAATATGTAATAGATGTCCTGTCAATCAGTTTGGGTATAAAAAGGACTGTCAAGTCACCTCACTCTTAGGGAAACAATGATTCACTCTTGTACATGAAGTCTGTCAATAAACTTTAGATTATTTGTCCCTCCTAAGACAGTAAGAGGGGATCCTTCATTGTTCAGGATTTTGAAATTTTTGAAAAAAAAATCCCCCTCTTCTAGTAACCTGAGATTATAAATTAATACATTCCTGAATAAAAAATAAATTGGCCTTTGTTGAAAAATGACTGTGACTGATGTTTGTCCCTTGTCCTTGAATAATTTTCTGGTTCTTCATGGAAAAAAAAATCATTTGTGGCTTATTGAGAAGTGAATATCTAAACTGGGCCACTTTTTTTTACACTATACACAAAAAATAAATGCAAAATGGATTAAAGATCTAAATGTGAGACCTGAAACCACAAAACTCCTATAAGAAAACAAAGGCAGTATTCTCTCAGACATCAGTCTTAGCTGTATAGTTATGGATATGTATCTTCAGGTAAGAGGAACAAAAGCAAATATAAACTATTGGGACCACACCAGAATAAAAAACTTTTGCACAGAAAAAAAAAAAAAAAACAACAAAACCAAAAGGCTACCTACTGAGTGGGAGAAGATATTTGTAAATGATATATATGATAAGAAGTTAATATCCAAAATATATAAAGAACTTACACAGAACTTACATAACTCAACACCAAAAGTAATAATAATAATAATCCAATCAAAATGGGCGAGGAACATGAACAGACATTTTTCCAAAGAAGACCTATAGATAGCCAACAGACAAATGAAAAGATATTCCATATCACTAATCATCAGGGAACTGCAACTCAAAACTACAATGAGATATCACTTCACACCAGTCAGAATGTCTAAAATAAAAAAGAGAAGAAAAAACAAGTGTTGAATGTTGAGAAAGGGAAATCCTCATACACTTTTGGTGGAAATGCAAATTGGTACAGCCACCGTGAAAACCAATATGCAGGTTCCTCAAAAAATTAAAAATAGAAATAGTAGTAGAATTAATGGATTTTGTGATATTTCTATTAAATTCATAAATAAAGAGAACAAACTGGTGGTTGCCAGAGGGGAGAATAGGTAAACTAGGTGAAGGGAGTTAAACATAAACTTCCAGTTATTTTTTTTTTAAGTGAATCTCTTATCTCTAGCCAACAAGTCTTTTAAATAGTGTCTCAGTCATTTACAGATAATTAAAGGTGTCTCTTCACATTACAGTATTATAGTCTTTGAGTTATGTTCTGGCAATAATATGTTATTTGAACCAATCCAATCCTGATATTTTAAAGTTTAACAATTTTGAAAAAAATTCAAATAAGCCCACAGTTTAGAAAGATTCTACCTTCATTTAATTCTTATATGATCATGATTTCTTGTTCATGGATTTGGGAAATTCCTTTAAGACTACCCTTTTTATTGAAGTTTCTTATAGACCTACTAAGAAATCATTAAATATTTTTATTTTTCTAATATGAATAAGAAGTCCTAGTGAGCATGATATCTTAACCTAGATAAACATCAAGAAAATATAATAAATAGGTCTGATAATGTTGGTAGTCCTGTGCAGCTGTGTATAATATGCAAACTAAGTTACTGAGTTTAGCTTGATTTGCTCTTTGATGCCGTTTTAATCCCAGCACATGGGACTATATGTTTTAGTTACACAAGTGGTTGTTATAGTAATAGATCTTATGGACGATACTTACTTCTCTTCAGAATATTAATTTGTTTCTTGGTCTACTGAGATTGATCATGATGAATACATTTAGGATTATTAACACGTTCTCCTAACAAATGTACTGCAAGCTAGTGGTCAATTATTATAATAACTGAAATAAATTATGAGATAAATTATTTATTAGTGCCCTAAAAGCTGAGAGGCTAATGTGAGAGTAAGAGGAGTGACATTTATAATATACACATTTGGGTTGGCAATAAGTATATCATGATAATTTATGAGATGATTGCTAATTAAAAGCATGGTTACTATTTCTGATGTCCTTTTGCATTTGGGTACTTCAGAGGGTTGATTTGGGAGACCGTAAAACAAACACTTCATTTTACTTTCCTTTTCCTTCACTTCTCCTCTAACATTTTGACATTAATAGTACTAATCCAGAAATTTAAAAAAATCTAAGTAATTTTTTTCCAAAACATATTACTTATTAAATCAAAAATTCTAGTGTTACTAAACATAACATTATGAGGATTGATAAATTTTGTTTTTAGAATATAAAAGCTTTCATGAATTTTTCCCATAAATGCATTTAATTTAGGTCAAATTATACTTAAAACTGTATTATTAGAAAGTCATGTTTGTTGACTTTCATTTGATTCCTCCACTAATAGTGCAGAGACTGTATAAATTAACATAAGTGCTGTATTAGTGTCCCATCTCTATCACCAGCAACATTTGGAGCCTTGAGCATGTCACCTATCATCGTTTACTCATTTCCATTTATAAATATACTGGAATAATTCTAAGTGTCCTACATATTTTTAAGGAAAAAAAATGTTCTCCAGTGTTTTTCTATGATGTTGGTAGGAACAGAATGAGTGTGAGAAAGTGCTAAATTTCAAAATGTGTGGAAGAGAACAGATTTGCCCTCCCTCCTGAAATAACTGATAGCTAAACAAAATATAAGGAGTAACTGTATGCAGACTTGGGACACTAGGCAGTAAAGAATAGTAATCCGACAGACGGGAAACAATCAAGGGGAGCACTGTAATCACCACTGTTCACTGTCTATTGAGAGTCTTCAGCTGTCACGAAAGGACAGGAAAACCTGGAGGGAACTTGGCAATGTCCCTGAGCTGAGGAAATGGAGTTGGCGGTGTGGGAAGGCCCAGCTGGTTGGAGTTTGCATGGGATGACACCCAAGAAGAGAGAGCTGCACAGAGATCTGCGGTCCTCAGTTGAATAGCCATCTGAGCACGCAGGTGAGGAAATTACAGGAGGTCAGGGAGAGAAATCCATGAAAGAAGGGAACACAATCCCAACTTGCACAAGGGCTGAGAATTCTTTGTGATCCCACTAGTAAAAGGAGAAACTCTTCAGAATTTATAGAGCATCGAGTATTCAGAAAGTTATTGCCTCAGTAGGTGGGAAAATGTAGCCCTGACCAAGGCTGCTCTGGTCCTGCCTAACAAAATTTACTTGCAAGCTTCTGAGAGTCATATCATTTCCAAGTAACTTACCATGCCCCAGTTAAGCTTAAAGATATTTAAAATAATACAAAATTATTCAGCACCAACAAGGTAAAATTCATGATACCTGTCATCCAAAAAAAATTATAAGGCATGAAAAGAAGCAGAAAAATATGAACTGTAATGTGGAGAAAAAAATTAATCAATAGAAACAGACACAGAAAGGAATCAGATAATAGAATTAGTAGGTAAGAACATTAAAAGAACTCTTAATTCCATATGTTGAAGAAGGCATAGGAACACTTGAACATGTTAACTAGAAACATAGAAGATATAAGAATGATTGAAATCAAACTTTTGATGATGAAAAGTATCAGGAAAAGATCTACCACAAAAATGAACAGAAACTCATTCTCTGACAAAAGTATTACCCTGATACTAAAGCCAGAAAAAGAAATCTCAAGAAAATTAAAATACCAATCTCTCATGAATATAGATGCAAAATTTTATCAATAAAATACTAGCAAAATTTTATCATAAAATACTAGCAAACTAAATCCAGCAACACATAAGTAGGAATATCTACAATGTTCAATTGACTGGAATTAAAAAACAAGTTAATCAAGGTCAGAGGCTACAATGTCAACATTGATATTGTATTTCTCTATAATAGTAGTAAACAATATGAAAAATTAAATTAAAAAAATAATTTCATTAATGATAAAATCAAAAAGAACAAACAAAGAGGAATAAATTTAACAAAAGATATGAAATCATGTACCATAGAAACTACAAAATATCACTAAGATAAATCTTTATCACTAAGATAAATTTTCCAAAAAACCTAAATAATTGAAGCCACATTGAATTTCTATGGGTCAGAAGATCCATTTCAGTAAAGATATATGATATACAAAAAGCATATAATGTTCAACAACATTGGTCATTAGGAAAATGTAAATCACAACTATAATGAAATGTTATATCACACCCATGAGAATGACTACAATAAAAAGAAATAAAGGCAGGAACTGGAGGATGTTATGCCTAGTGAAATAAGTCAATCAGAGAAAGACATGTATCATATGACCTCACTGATATGAGGAATTCTTAATCTCAGGAAACAAACTGAGTGTTACTGGAGTGGTTGGGGGTGGGAGGGATGGGGTGGCTGGGTGATAGACATTGGGGAGGGTATGTGCTATGGTGAGCGCTGTGAATTGTGCAAGACTGTTGAATCACAGATCTGTACTTCTGAAACAAATAACGCAACATATTTTAAGAAAAAAGAAAAAGAAGAAGATAACAGGAGAGGAAGAATGAAGGGGAGTAAGTCAGAGGGGGAGACGAACCATGAGAGATGATGGACTCTGAAAAACAAACTGAGGGTTCTAGAGGGGAGGAGGGTGGGGGGATGGCTTAGCCTGGTGATGGGTATTAAAGAGGGCACATTCTGCATGGAGCACTGGGTGTTATGAACAAACAATGAATCATGGAACACTGCATCAAAAACTAATGATGTAATATATGGTGATTAACATAACAATAAAAAAATTTTAAAAAAAGAAATAAAGGCAATAACAAGTGTCAATGAGAATATGGACAAATTAGAACCCTCAACGTTGCTGTTAGATATGTAAAATGTTTCAGCTACTTCAGAAAATGACTTGGCAGTTTCAAAATATTTAAAAATATATTTATCATAAATATATATATATATATAGAGAGAGAGAGAGAGAGAAAGAGAGAGAGATCTTTATCATATGGCCAAGCAAGTCCACATGTAGGTATCTACCCCAAAAATATGAAAACAAATATCCACATAAATAGTTATGTGTGAATGTTTGTAGCAAAATTATTTATAATAGACAAAACAAAAAACAATCCAATGTCCAATGTTTTTAAATTGATAAATGGATAAACAAAATATGATATATTTGTACAGTGGAGTATTATTAAGCAATACATGAGAAGTAAGTACTACTACATACTATGACAGGTAAGAACCTCAAAAAAAAGTCAAGTGTAGAAGATAAACATACAAAACCTCTACATACGAAACCTCCACATATTTGATGATTTCATTTATATGAAATGTCCAGAAAGGGAAAACCTATAGAGATATAAAGTCAACTGTTGGTGCTGGTGCTAGAGGTAAGAATGGAAGTGACTGCATATGTGCGTCAGGGATCTTGTAGGCGTGAAAGAGATATTCTAAATGCGGATTGGACTGTGGTCATGGTTTCACAATTCGATAAATTCATTAAAATTTTTGATTGTACACTTAAAAATCACCAGTGTTATGGTATGAGAATTATACCTCACAGAGTGTTTTGTTTTTGTTTTGTTTTTTTAATAAAAGAATAGAACATGAATGAGCTCTGGGTCAATTCAATCTACCAAATACAGTGTAATGGGATTCCTTAATGAAAGAAAAGGTTGAGGAAGAAAAAAAAATTTAATAATACCTGAGAATGTTCCAAATTTGATAAAAATTAATAACCCACACTTCCAAGAAGCCCAGTAGACTCAAAGCATAAGAAACTTAAAGATAGCTACACATCATAATCAAATTACTTAACACTAGTGGTAAAGAGAAAATTTTAAGAACAGCCAGAGTCAAAATAAACATTACATGGAGAATGACAACAGGATTCTGGACAGAATAAAAGACTAGAAGACCACAGAATAACATATTTAACATATTGGAAGAAGGAGGAAAAATTGTCATCCCAGAAATCTCTACCCAGCAAAAATATCTTTCAAAAAATGAAGGAAAAATAATTTTTACAAACATAAATGTTGGATTAATTTGTCACTAGCAGTCCATCAGTATAAAAAAATGTTAATGGCAGTCATTCAGGAAAAGAAAAATAATAGCAGATAGAAACATGGTTTCACTCAAAGGAATAAAGGTAACTGACAATGGTAATTGTGTAAGTAAACATAACCTAATTATATTCTTATTTTAATATTCCTTTAAATTTGAAGTTTATAGACAAAATAATGACAATGCAATTGAGGTTTATAACCTATGTGGAAATAAAATATATGAAAAGATTGACACAAAGGCCAAGTGAGGAGAATAAAAACATACTGTTATGAGGTTATTATAATACATATGAAGTGAGATAATATTACTTGAAGTTAGACCATGATAAGATAAAAATGTATACTTAAATTCTATATTAACCATTAAAACAAGACAATGAAGAATTAAAGGTAATAAACCAACAAAGAAAAAAATGGAATAAAAGTCTATAATTAAGACAAAAGGAGACCAAAAGGTAGGGGGGAGGATGGGAAAAGAAATAAAGAATAAATGGGACAGGGGCACTTGGGTGGCTCAGTCAGTTAAGCGTCTGACTCTTGATTTCAGCTCCAGTCATGTCATGATTTCAGGGTTGTGAGATTGAGCCCTGCATCAGGCTCTGCACTGAGACTGAAGCCTGCTTACGATTCTTTCTCTCCCCCTCTCTCTCTCAGTCCCTCCACTCCTTAAATAGCAAGATGGACAATTCAAACCCAAACATCAAAAACCATATTAAATATTGTCTAAACAATCCAATTATAAGGCAGAGATTGTTATACTGGATTAAAACAAAGTGAGTCCTAAGAATGAAACTGGACCATTTTCTTATACCACACACAAAAATAAACTCAAAATGGATGAAAGACCTAAATGTGAGACAGGAGTCCATCAAAATCCTAGAGGAGAACACAGGCAGCAACCTCTTCAACCTCAGCCGCAGCAACTTCTTCCTAGAAACATCACCAAAGGCAAGGGAAGCAGGGGCAAAAATGAACTATTGGGACTTCATCAAGATAAAATCTTTTGCACAGCAAAGGAAACAGTCAACAAAACCAAAAGACAACCAACAGAATGGGAGAAGATATTTGCAAATGACAAATCAGATAAAGGGCTAGTATCCAAAATCTATAAAGAACTTATCAAACTCAACACCCAAAGAATAATCCAATCAAGAAATGGGCAGACACATGAACAGACATTTTTCCAAAGAAAACATCCAAATGGCCAACAGACACATGAAAAAGTACTCAACATCGCTTGGCATCAGGGAAATCCAAATTAAAACCTCAATGAGATACCACCGCACACCAGTCAGAATGGCTAAAATTAACAAGTCAGGAAATGACAGATGTTGGCGAAGATGCAGAGAAAGGGGAACCCTCCTACACTGTTGGTAAGAATGCAAGCTGATGCAGCCACTCTGGAAAACAGTATGGAGGTTCCTCAAAAAGTTGAAAATAGAGCTACCGTATGACCCAGCAATTGCACTACAGGGTATTTACCCCAAAGATACAAATGTAGTGATCCGAAGGGGTACGTGCACCCCAATGTTTATAGCAGCAATGTCCACAATAGCCAAACTATGGAAAGAGCCAAGATGTCCATCAACAGATGAATGGATAAAGAAGATGTGGTGTGTGTGTGTGTGTGTGTGTGTGTGCGTGTGTGTGTGTTATATACACAATGGAATATTATGCAGCCATCAAAAAAACCCCAAATCTTGCCATTTGCAATGACATGGATGGAACTAGAGGGTATTATGTTAAGTGAAATAAGTCAATCAGAGAAAGACAAGTATCATATGATCTCACTGATATGAGGAATTCTTAATCTCAGGAAACAAACAGGGTTGCTGGAGTGGTGGGGGGTGGGAGGGATGGGGTGGCCAAGTGATGGACATTGGGGAGGGTATGTGCTATGGTGAGTGCTGTGAATTGTGTAAGACTGATGAGTCACAGACCTGTACCTCTGAAACAAATAATACATTATACGTTAAAAAAAAAGAAGAAGAAGAAGAAGAAGATAGTAGGAAGGAAAAAATGAAGGAGGGAATCAAGGGGAGACGAACCATGAAAGACTATGGACTCTGAGAAACGAACTGAGGGTTCTAGAGGGGAGGGGTGTGCGGGGATGGGTTAGCCTGGTGATGGGCATTAAGGAGGGTACGTATTGCAGGGAGCACTGGGTGTTATACACAAACAATGAATCATGGAACACTACATCAAAAACTAATGATGTAATGTATGGTGACTAAAATAATAAAATAAAATTAATAGAAAAAGAAACTAAGTCCTTGCATGCTGTCTATAAGAAACAGATTGTAAATATAAAGTCACCAATAGATTAAAAGGAAATCGGTAGAAAAAGCTCTATCTTGCTATATCCATAATAAAAAGAAAGTTTGATTGACTATAGTAAGATCAGAGAAAGTAATTTGTAAAGCAACATATATTTCTGATAAAGATGTCACTTAATGATCATAAAAGAGTCAATTCAACAGAAGGACAAAACAATTCTGAATATTCATGTACCTAATAGAAGTGTTACAAAATAGGGTGCCTGGGTGGCTCAGTTGGTTAAGCAACTGCCTTCGGCTCAGGTCATGATCCTGGAGTCCTGGGATCGAGTCCCGCATCGGGCTCCCTGCTAGTCAGGGAGTCTGCTTCTCCCTCTGACCCTCTTCCCTCTGTCTCTCTATCTCTCATTCTCTCCCTCTCAAATTAAAAAAAATAATAATAAAAGAAAAGAAACATTTAAAAAAAAAAGAAGTGTTACAAAACAAATGAAACAAAAACTAGTAGAGCTAGAAAAAGAATTTGGCAAATTCTTAATTGAGATTGGGCAATTCAACACTCTAATCTCAGTAACTGATAAACCAAGTAGACAGAAATTCAGTTCATTTGTAGAGCAACTGAACAACTTTATCAATTAATTAACCTGACCTGTTATTTAGGTGCTATAACTTTCTAAGTATTGCCTTAATTAAAAAACAGCTTTGGTGTTATTTCGAATTTCTCTATTATTTTTCATTCCTTCTTCTGTATGTGTAATTTGTTCTTTTTCCTTTAAAGAAAGAAAGGACTTACTTATTTATTTGAGAGAGAGAGAGTGCAGGGGGAGGGGCAGAGAGAGAGAATCTCAAACAGACTCCTCACTGAGCAAGGAGCCTGACTACTACTAAAACTTCACTATAGTGGCCAGTTTCTAATACTACATAAGATTTATCTCCCATTCTAAGCAGCACATATATCTTTTTCTTTCTTTTTCTTCAAATTCTTACTTACATTCTAATTAGTTAATATGTAGTACAATACTGATTTCAGGAGTAGAGCTTATTTTTTTATTTTTTTATTTTATTTTTTTATGTCATGTTAATCACCATACATTACATCATTAGTTTTTGAGGTAGTGTTCCATGATTCATTGTTTGTGTATAACACCCAGTGCTCCATTCAGTACGTGCCCTCTTTAATACCCATCGCCAGGCTAACCTGTCCCCCCACCCCCCTTCCTCTAGAACCCTCAGGTTGTTTCTCAGAGTCCATAGTCTCTCATGGTTCATCTCCTCCTCCGATTTCCCCCCCTTCATTTTTCAGGAGTAGAATTCAGTGATTCATCACTTACATACAACACCCGGGACTCAACACAAGTACCCTCCATAATACCCATCATCCGTTTAGTTCATCCCCTATCCACCTCCCCTCCATCAACCCTCAATTTGTTCTCCACAGTTATAAGTCTCTTATGTTTTAGCAGCAAATGTATCTTAAGACCTCCAGTGTACCTCCAGACACTGCTTAATCATCAGGCCATCACAATGTTGTTGAATTAATGAATCAGTGTGATGTTTTATGGGATATCCAAGAGTCCAGATCTCTGGATTATACTAGGACACAGGAAAAGACGGTCAACATATTCCTAAAGTAAAACTGTAAATTAATATTATCATCCATCCTAGGTGAACAAGAACTGTTTCTGATCCCTTGGTTTGTTTGTTTTTTTAAGATTTTATTTATTTATTCATCAGAGAGAGAGACAGAGAGAGAGCACAAGCAGGGGGAGTGGCAGGCAGAGGGAGAAGCAGGCTCTCCACTGAGCAAGGACCCTGGGATCATGACCTGAGCCAAAGGCAGACGCTTAACTGACCGAGCCACCCAGGCGTCCCAGGGATCCCTTGTTTTAATTGGAATGGAAAATAACATGTGCTGAATCAATGTCAAACTCAAAGTCAATCAATGGCCTTAATAATCTGCTCTAGCAAAGAGAGCACATTTGCACATCAATTGTGATTGGAGCAACTATATACATAATTTTATGGTAGGCTACCATAATTCTCCAGAATCCAACTGGTTTCATATAAGTGGCTCCAATCTGCTCAACCCCATTGGGTATAAAATACTGTTTTTATTTATTAATTGGTAGTGGTGCGTGACATTTTCAGATTTTCTATTGTCCTTTTTTACGATAACTCTCTATTGTCCTTTTTATGATAACTCTCATGATAAAGACCAGTATAGAGCTTCCTTCACATGCCAAATATATTAGTTCAAATTATCCACTCACAGACAGAATAGAGACTACTGGATAAGTCTGCAGAAACTGTGAACCCACTGTGAGCCATATGTTAGCCAGGATCCTATTTATTACCTCACCTCTATAAGCCCCTACTTTAACAGTTAGACCAAGATTTTTTGGGTTTCAGTGTTAATTTAGTAGTGCTAGAAATGTTTGGGCCCTAGAAATATCCCTTTTCACCATTAGCTAATCTCAATACATAGTTATAAGTCCCTTTGGAGAAGGACTCTGGGAATCATCTTGGTACATATTCACCATAGTGTTGCATGAGGCTTTCTCTAGGGACTTGACCAGCATTTTAAGGCAGTGAGTTCTGAACCCAAAATTGGTTCATATTTAAAAACTAGTAAGGGATTATTGGGAAACAATTTCCCATGATCTCCCATTTTTATGCAATCTTTAAACAAAAGTACCGATGCTCTTTGTACTGGACTAACTTTTCAAGGGCATTTCTATAGATAAAGCCTTTAAAGATAAAGGTATTTTATCCTTCCAAAGCAAAGGGTAGATCTGTTTGATATCCATCATGAAAAATTTAGATTTCCTAAACTCAGAGTTCCTCTTCCATAATGCACCTTGTGTGTATCACCTGGCTTTCTTGCTGTTATCCTCTGCAAATTGGGATTTGAATAACTGCCCCCAAAACTCTGATACTCTGTCTACCACTATGCATGTGAGCAATAAATTGTCCTTCATCTTTGACCCAAAAGTCTTGTGTCTCTTACCAGCTTCTACAGAACTATGGAAGGCTAAGTTGTTAGCCTGCAAGTGAGGTGAAATATCTCACCCATCACAGTATTAAGATTATAATCTGATTATTGGGACTAATACTCTCAGTCCCTTACTCTTCCATTATTCCTTTATTTAATTTTATTTATTTATTTATTTATTTTGGTTATAGAGATTAAACAGGACCTATGTTGGCTGTCTATCCAAGACACACAGCACAGATCTGGAATGTTTTGAAAATAAAAGGTAAGGCACAGATTTGATCTTGGTTCACCAATTTCTTCACTTGTAAAGTAGAGAAAATATTAGTTTCCTCCTCATAAAGGTCTTGTATGTTTTAAATAATATACTATATATAAAATACTGAGACTAGGATGCAGCATTTATGAGGGGCTCAATATATTATTATCATCATCTGTTTACTAATATAAAAATTGAAAGGAGTAAGTTATTTGAGAAAGTTCTTTCAAAGCAGTCCTAAACAGCTCTAAAACTGTGGGATAATTAAAAGAACAAAACATTTTATGTCATGTAAATTTACTCAGCACATTAAGGTTGGTCAATAACTATTGATGCTCCCTTTCTTATATATGTGCACGTTAAAAACATAAAAAAGAACTTGAGGCCCTATCATTAGTGCAAAGACAAGATGACCTTCTTAAAGTTTCTAAGATTAAATAGGCAGCAACAATTTTTATCCTTATTATTTTGACTATGTATCATCAGAAAAAATATTAATGAAAATTTTTATTAAAATCCAATTGGTGTATGTTTTATGGACAATGTATAACAGAGCTATAATTCTGAAATTAAACATTATTTAATATAATTAAATATCTTGTCAACCTTACTAACTTAATACAAGTGTGATTAGGTATATGGGAGACTTTGTAGGAAATTGACTTTAGTTTTAGTTCTGTCATCATTCAAAGATAAACTTCATTCTTCATATATTAATATCTTAGTGTTTCCATAAGAATAATGTATTGGATTAAAAAAGGAAGTAAAAAAAAGCAAATAGACATATTAACTAGCAAGACATTCAATGCATTCTTCCATCTAAGTTTTTGTTCCCCAACATTATTGATTTTGGCCCAGAGATAAACCCAGTCACTGTGAGTGATAAACTATCACCAAATCCCATTGACTTTTTTCTCTTTTGCTGTAGTTTTTGTCAGGTCAATGAATTATCCTTGGCTTATACTTTGTTCTCTAAGGCATAAATCAAGATTAAAAAAAATGTTGGATCCTCACAAGTTTAGAGGTTTAAAGCCAAATACAGCCTAAAAAGAATTATCTAAGCTTGTGTATTGAAACGCCTTGCTCTGATTGATAGAATGCCAAAATAATAGCTATTTAGTAATGATCAGAAGTGGTTTATTTTCATAAATTTTGAATTTGTAAATGCACAGAAAGAAAAGGTTGCTTTTGTTTTCTTTATGCACTTTAACTTCAATCATCATAACTACTGATAGGATTTCTGTAATTGCAATTAGTGAAGATCAAACCACGTAGTCACAATGGCATTACTAAAAATCACAAACTTACATTAAGTGCTTAGCTTTGACAGATGCTAAATTAAGTGGTGTATATGTGTCTATCATCAATCTATTTATCTATCTATCCATCATCATCATCATCATCATCATCATCATCATCATTACTATCTATCCGACCTACCTATCCATCTAAAATCATTACATCTAAGTCTAGGAGGTAGATACTATTATTATCATTATTTCTTAAAGATGAAAATCAAGGCATAAGAATTATGCTTAAGTGAACTTGTTCAGGTTCACAAATCTAGTATGTGATGAGATAAAAATGAATCCACTTTAATGTAACTGCAGAGCTATATACAAACAATGGTTATTAAATATTATATTGAGAATTTTTAAAGTACTGATATTAAGGTTAGGCTCTCTCAGACTAGCATTCTATTAAAAAACACATAAAAATAACAAAATATAAATATAAAATAATATATAAAATATAAAAATAAATATAAAAACAAAATAGGAAGTAGTTTTAACCAAAACCAAAGGTATATTATTTTGAGGCACCTAAACCGATACTTCTAAGAAAAAGGTATTGTAGTGGCTTGAAAATCACTGGAGAACAGGTATAGGACTTAACTGCATGTAAGGCTACATTTTCACCCTTTCTTTCACCCAATAATTGCTTAAGGGACTTTAGTCCTTGTTTCCTTGCTGGATATTAGTTAGGAGCCATTCTTAGACTCCATATGCCATTCTCATTCCTTCTCACATGGTTTCCTTTATTTTCAAAGCCAAATTTTGAGCATATCACTCATTCTCCTTCATATCAAATCCTCTCAGGGGCACCTGGCTGGATCAGTGGCTAGAGTGTGCAACTCTTGACTTAAGAGTTGTGGGTTCAAACCCCACATTAGATGTAGAAATACCTTAGAAATAAAATCTTCGAAAAAATCCTCTCACACTTCTAATTTCTTTAAGGGTTCACCTGATTAGTCCAGTCTCCCCAATGATTCTCTCTCTCTCTCTCTCAGAATCAACCATTTCATATAATATAACCTAGCAGGAGTTATCATAGATATGGTTAACATGGACATAATTTCTTAGTTTAGGCCTGCACTCAGGGGGGTTAGGGAGATTATACAGTGCTTATCATTAGCAGGCACAAATATTAGAGACCAACTTAGAATTTGTGTCTACCATAAAATTAATTTTCTTGGTATTTAATCAATGTACAAATGTTATAAACAATAATTTATAGATTTAGTTATCAAAAAACAATTAATAAAATTATTATACTACAGGCAATGGAATGTTAAAGTAATAAATAAGAAATGCTATTTTTACAGATATGTAATTTATACATAGATTTTTAAAGTCCTAGGTAGAGGACAAGTTGATCATAAATTACACCAGTCTCAGTTACTTATAAAAGATTCTCAAATAAGTGTAATTTGCAGTTAAGGATATTTGTGTATGCATTTCATTTTCTCATTGGATGAGTACTTACGGATATTTAATTAATATTCAAGAGATGATCAGTTTGCTTAATAATTAACTGAAATTTAAATGAAATTTAATTTTATAATTACATTATAATTTATACATTAAATCTAGAATGGTGAAATATTGCCTGTTTATTAAGAATGGAAGTAGGATAATGCTTTTGAGTCATTTGGTCATGTGAAGAGCACATAATATAATTTTGTTTTATAAAAACTTTTATCATCTGTTAAATTGAGAGGGAACCTGATAAACCTGCAACCCACTGAAATTAATTTAGGTCAGAAACAATATCCAGAGAGGGAAGCCCTAGCATTTTGCCCTGACTTTACCATTTACTGATGATAAGGCCCTGGGTAAGTTCCTGCAAGATTTCCTTTCTTTTTTTTTTTTTTTTAAGATTTTATTTATTTATTTGACAGAGAGAGACACAGCGAGAGAGGAAACACAAGCAAGGGGAGTGGGAGACAGAGAAGCAGGCTTCCCGCGGAGCAGGAAGCCCGATGCGGGGCTCGTTCCCAGGACCCTGGGATCATGACCTGAGCCGAAGGCAGACGCTTAACGACTGAGCCACCCAGGCACCCAAGATTTCCTTTCAATTTTCTTTTTAAGGTATCCTAGGCTGATATTATTGCTCCTTCCCACATGGTTCCTTTGTCTTTAAACACACACACACACACACACACACACACACACGCCCTACACGTGGCTAACTGGCTAAAAACCATTTCTCCTACTTCCATGTTTAAAGATAAAGGGAACCACGTAGGAAGGAGCATACTCTTCTCATTCCCCCAATCCTTTCCCTCCGACCTCTACCACAAGAACATTTTGACTAAACCTCTTACCCATGTTTATCCTCTTCCCTGCAAGAGGTCTTGGTCAGGATTACTCCTCATCTCCCACTCCATTGCTGTGGGTATTGCCCATTCTGATCTGATCTCTCAGGCCTTTTGAGTTTCTGAAACTCTACACATGGCTCTGAAACCCAAGGATTCTTATAAGCAAAATCCCCTCTTTCCTCAAACTCTTGCTAAATGTTCTTTGTCCTTCTTGCTCCAACTTAAAACTGCCTTTCCTTGAGGACACTGCTTTCCTTGTCTCTTGAAGTGTTGGATTTAGTTTCCCTCATACCTTTGGAAACATTAGATCTTGAGTTGTGGTTGGTGTTCTTTCTCATTGTAGCTTACAGATTTTGTTTCCACTTTTTTCCCTAAATTTCCCAAGAGTTGAATCACGTGTAGATTCTCCTTTAATCTTCCTAGTCATAGTTTACTACTCACCTCTAACTCAATCTTTTCTTTTGTATACTTTGTTTCTTGCAAAATTGTTTCTCTTTCCAACACAACTGCTATTTTGATTCTTGATGTTCACATTTTACTATTTAATAATGTTCAATAGAACTTCCAAGAAAATCTTATAAAATAATAGAAATAGAGGATCTTTCTATCTCTAGAAACTATTTGTTGTTGGGTTTTTGTAAATATATAAGTAAATAAATAAACACTGTTTCTGTTTTTATAAGAAAATTCTGTCAATTCATTGTATAATAAACAGTATATTTTATTTTATGCCTCCAGCTCAATTTCATCCTTTTATAGTTTTCTTTGTTATCTTAGACATGGGTTTCTAAAAACTGTACAGGTATACCTCAAATATATTGCAGGTTTGGTTCCAGACCATTACAATAAATCAAAAACCATTGATAAAGCCAGTAAAACAATTTGGGGGAGTTTCCCAGTGCACATAAAAGTTATTTTTACACTACATTGTAGGCTACTAAGTTTGCAGTAGCATTATGTCTACAAAAAGAACGCACATACCTAAATTTAAGAATACTTTATTGCTAAAAAATGCTATCATCTGAGCTTTCAGTGAATTAGAATATTTTAGCTTGTGGAGGGTCTTGTTTTGTTGTTGGTGGCTGCTGACTGATCACGGTGGTGGTTGCTGAAGGTTGGGGCAACTGTGGCAATTTCTTAAAATAAGACAATAATAAAGTTTGTTGCATCACTTGAGTCTTTCACAAATAACTTCTCTGTAGTACATGATGCTGTTTGATAGTATTTTACTCACAGTAGAACTTCTTTCAAAATTGTGGTTAATCCTCTGACACCCTGTCACCCTGCTTTATAAACTAAGTTATATAATATTCTAAATCTTTTGTTATTTCAATAATCTTCATAAGCATCTTCGCCCAGAGCAGATTCCATCTCGAGAAGCTACTTTCTTTGCTCATCCATAAGCAAACTCATCTGTTCAAGTTTGATCATGGAGATTGCAGCAAGTCAGTCACATCTTCAGGCTCCACTTCCAATTCTAGTTCTCCTTCTATTTCCAACACAACTGCAGTCACTTCCTCCACTGAAGTAGTGAACTCGTCAAAGTCACCCATGAGGGTGGGAATCAACTCAACCAAACTTCTGTTAATGATATTTTGGCCTCTTTCCATTAATCCCGAATGTTCTTAATGGTATCTAGATCACTGTATTCTTTCCTGAAGGTTATTAATTTGCTTTGCCCAGATCATCACAGGAATCACTATCTGGGCAGCTATAGGCTTATGAAATGCATTTATTTCCTCAATCGTAAGAACTGAAAGTTGAAATTACTCCTTGATCCATAGGCTGCAGAATGGAAGTAGTGTTAGCAACCCTGAAAACAACATTCAGTTCACTGTACATCTCCATGAGAGCTCTTGGGTGACCAGGTATATTGTCAATGAGCAGTCATATTTTGAAAGGAATCTTTTTTTTTTTTTTTTCTGGGCAGTATTTCTCAACAGTGGACTTAACATAGTCAGTAAACCATGTTGGAAACAAATGTGCTGTCATCCAAGCTTTGTTGTTCCATTTCTAAAGCACAGGCAGAATAGATTGAGCATACTTCTTAAGGGCCCTAGGATTTTCAGAAAGGTAAATAAACACAGGCTTCAACTTAAAGTCACCAGCTGCATCAGCCCTTAATAAGAGCGTCAGCCTGTCCTTTGAAGCCAGGCACTAACTTCTTTTTCCAATATAAGGCTGTTTCATCTACATTGAAAATCTGTTGTTCGGAGTAGCCACCTGCATTGATTATCTTAGCTAGATCTGGATAACTTGCTGCTTCACCTTACACGTTTATGTTTCGTACAAGGCTTGTTTCCTGAACCAACCTCTGCTAGCTTCCAAGTTTTCTTCTGCAGCTTCTTCACCCTCTCTCAGCCTTCACAGAACTGAAAAGAGTTAGGGCCTTGCTCTGGATTAGGCTCTGATTTAAGGGAGTGTTGTGGTTGAATTGATCTTTTATCCAGACAACAAAGGCTTTCTCCATACCAGGAATAAGACTGTTTTGCTTTCTTTATCATTTATATGTTTACTGGAGTTGCATTTTTTATTTCCTTCAAAAACTTGTCCTTTGCATGCACAATCTGGTAGCAAGTACAAGAGGTCTCACTTTTAGCTGATCTCAGTTTTTTTGACATGCCTTCCTCACTAAAATACAATCATTTTGGGACACCTGGGTGGCTCAGATGGTTAAGCGTCTGCCTTCGGCTCAGGTCATGATCCCAGAATCCTGGGATCGAGTCCCACATCGGGCTCCTGGCTCAGCAAGGAGCCTGCTTCTCCCTCTCCCTCTGCCTCTCTCCCTGCTCATGCTCTCTCTCTCTCTCTCTCTCTCTCTCTGTATCTCTGTGTCTCAGATGAATAAATAAAATCTTAAAAAAAATAAAATGTAATCATTTCTAGCTTTTGATTTAAAGTGAGAGATGTGTGACTCTGACTTTCACCTGAACACTTAGAGGCAATTGTAAAGTTATTAACTGGCCTAATTTCAATATTGTTGTGTCTCAGGGAATGGGGAGGCCTAAGGGCTGGGTGGGGAGAGATATGGGGAACAGGAGTGGATGGAACGGTCAGAACACACACCTTCATCAGTTAAGTGCAATGTCTCTCACATGGGCCCAGTTCATGATCCCCGAAACAATTACAATAGTAACACAAAAGATCCCTAATCACAGATCCCCATTACAAATATAATAATGAAAAAGTTTGAAATATTACAAGAATTACTAAAATGTGACACAGAGACGCAAAGTGAGCAAATTCTGTTTGAAAAATGGCATCAGTAGATTTACTCGAGGCAGGGCTGCCACAGACTCAGTTTGTAAAAAATCAAATATCTATGAGGCACAGTCAAGTATAATCAAGGTATGCTTGTAATTGCAAAAACAGCCTCATTGACAGGGATTGTTCAGATTGTCATCAAATTGTCAAAGTATTTTGCAAAAACACTTCTAAGGATTTATGCTAAGAAAATAATTAAATGTTAAAAGACTTAGAAGATTATTGTTGCAGGTGATTTATAAATAGCTAAACACAGGGCACAACAAAAATATTCCAACTCCGGTGGAACAGTTAAATAAGTTATGGAGCGACAAATGTTAGAATGGTATGATAAAGTTTCAGAGCAAGAACTAAGGAACCAGTTACTAGTAGAATGACTTTGGGCAGGTTACTTGTGATTCAGTTCCTTTAGTTGTAAATGAGCAAAATTAGAATAATCCTTCCTCTATAGGACAGTTGTGAAGATTTGCTGTGTTAATGTCACTAAAGCATTCTGAATGGTGCCTGATACATGGCAAACCCTGATTAGGTCAATGTTAACTGTCCTCTTCTTATCATTATTATTATTACTATCGTGCAGCCACTAAATTTTATTTTATTATACATGATATATCTTTAAGAAATATCAAGCTAGTTACAAACAGTTTTATTTACTGTTTTGAATGTACATATTGATATGGAATGTAAAATCTAGATAAATAGACTACATATAAAATATATATGGCAGCCTACACACTAAATTGCCTACACCATTCTCTGTGGGTAGAATAACTATAAATAATTTTTTCCTTTTTGCTTTATTCTATATTTTATTATTTCGATGTAATAACCATACCCTACCTATTTAGAAAAAATATTTTTAAAAAGCTTTGAAGTTAAAGGCTTAATACTTTAATAATTGTTTTTATCCTTATTCATTTTCTAACAAAGTAAAAAAAAACTTGAAATTATGCTTTATATCTGTTTTGGTCTAAATATTAATTATGCCTTAATGGAAAATTTTTTAGTCCTTGCAAAAATAAAATTATTCAATTAGACTGTACATGACATATATAAATAATATAAAACATTGTTTCAAAAGATTCTAAAGATATACCAAAAGATTCCAAAGATGAAAGCAGCCAATTCCTCAGTAGAAACAAAATTATTCCTTAGATAGTACTCAAGAAGTTTCTCCCTTCAAAACTTAACAACCGAAAAATTACTAAGTTAAAAAAGGTAAAAAAAATGTGTAAATAATATGCTTGGTAACCTTCTCCTTATTGATAAAGGCAAAAAGAAAAAAAAATCCCAAACTCTTTACACTAATAATATATTTGGTAAAATTGATGGCATAACTACACAAAAAGGAATTATTTCAAATAAATTTAAAATGCAGTAAATTGACAGTAAATTCTTACTTGGTAATATATGCCAAAAAGACAAAATTAAATTAATAAAAACCCTAACACTACTTTTAATAATCATAGTCTTTTTTTTTAAGATTTTATTTATTTATTTGACAGAGAGAGACACAGCAAGAGAGGGAACACAAGTAGGGGGGAGTGGGAGAGGGAGAAGCAGGCTCCCCACTGAGCAGGGAGCCCAATGCGGGGCTCGATCCCAGGACCCTGGGATCATGACCTGAGCCGAAGGCAGATGCTTAATGACTGAGCTACCCAGGCACTCTAAATAATCATAGTCTTGATAATAACATGGTAATATTAATTTGGAACTGTAATATATACAGTGCATATAAAGCAAAGAATAATTATGCTAATATTATGATGTTTAAAATTGAAAAAAATGTGTGTTTACATGTGTATTGGCATATATACTCAAATAACATATGTGATTCTATAATTCTTTTTGTATCAAATTTTTAAAGTTGATTCTTTAAAAAGTTTAAATTCTTAAAGTTGAATTCAAAATATAATTATGAACTTAAAATAAATTCAATCTTAATCTTAAACAAAAAACAACAACGAACTAGTGGTTTTTACTATTATGAAAACCTAGAGAAGGAGGGATATACAATAGTAAAAAGCACCCCTAGAAGACAAATTAATAGTTTGGTCTCTAAATGAGAGTAACCAACATACTTTAGAGAAATAACTGATTGTAGCTATGGAAAAAGAAATGTTCATGCTACATGATGAGCCTGTAATAACTTGTCTTATCAGACAGCTATGAAGCTAGTAAAATATGCTAACATTTTATCAAGATGATTCAGGAACCAACAAAAAGAGGCTCTCTCATTTGCCAAAGATTTAAAAACTTGAGTATCAGTTAAGAATAATAATCACAATGGGTTAATCAGATCAAATGTATCAAAATCAATGAGATTAAAAATATATTATTAAAAAAGAAAATTGCTAACTGATCTTCAAAAAAATGAAATGAATCAACATGTTATTTTTGTAATTAGAATAAAAACACAAAACAAGACATTCTGATTTCTAGTATAATTTTCCTTCAAGCTAACCATCAACTGATGAGGAAGGATTTCTGTTTGAGAAAGTATTCTATGTAGAAATACAGAAAGAATGATAGGGTTAGAATATTGACATTTTAACTTTAATCATTTGGAAATATAAAAAAAACTTCTTCAAGCTAATAAAGGATGTAAATCTAAGACTTATTGCTAACATCATACTTACTGATGAAATATTGTTTCCTAAAATCAGGAGCAAGACAGGATGTTTTATTTTAACATTCCATTCAGCATTACAATTTAGGTTCTAGTTAAATGCAGTGAGGCAAAAAAAAAATTTTTTTAAAGAAATAAAAGGTATGAACTTTGGAAAGAGATAGATTTTTTTCTGCTGATGACATGATTATCAACATAAAAATTCCAAAGGAATTTACCGACAAGCAACCTGAAATAATACATGAATTTAGCAAGATCTCAAGATACAAGATCAATATTCAATTTAACATATATATGCTAGCAACAAATATCTGGAAAATTAAATTTTAAAATATGCTTTATAGCTACAGCTAACACTGATATATGATATATAGGAAAGTTAAAAATGAATCTTAAGAGTTATCACAAGAACATTTTTCTCCTTTTTTTCTTTCTTTTCTTTTTTTACTGTCAGTTTATGAGAAGATAGATGTTAGCTGAACCTACTGCTGTAATCATTTTACAGTATATATATAAATCAAACCCTCATGCAGATGTCTTAAACAATGATGTATATAAATTATTCCTCAATAAAACTGAAAAAATACCATTTATAGTAACAATAAATATTTAATTGAAATAATACATTTGACAATTCATAAATTCAACAAAATTCACAAATTCACCAATTAAAATTGTGCAAGATGTTTTTACTGAGCACCAGAACATATTGTTGCTGAAAGAGATGAGCAAAAATTTAAAAGGAAAAAATATAACTTACTGGAAGATTCAATATTTGTTAGAATATCAATACTATTCATATTGTATCACCACAATGTGAATTTTTTTGTAGAAATGGATAAATAAATTTGAAATTTTGTATGGAAATTAAAAATACCTATAATATACAGGGTATTGAGAGAAAGAGAGAGAAGCAATATGGAGGAAGAGCGGGGGAAAGAGAAAAAAGTTGGAAGACTTACCTGGTTTCAAAATTCAATATAAAAATACATTGCTTAAGGTAGTATAGAATTGGCATAAGATATGGAACAAGGTTGAGAGCAAAGAAATAGGCTCACATGTGTAGAGTCAATCAAGCATTTATTGACAAAAAGCCAATGCAATAATACAATGATAAAAAAATGTTTTCCCTAAATTGTGCTAAAGACTAGATATCTTTATGGTTAGAAACAAACTCAATCTCATAGATACAAAATTTAATCTAGACAGTAGCTCTAATTTAAGTGTTAAGACTAAAAGTTCCCAGAAGAAAGAGAATATCTTCATTCCCTTCATGTGGACAAGGATTCCTTACATTGGCTATAAAGGACATGTTCCACAAAATTACCATGGTAAATAATTGATTAAAATAAAAATTACTGCTTATAAAAAATCCTGTTAAGATCAAACAAAAAACTGGGAGAGATTGTTTGTAATTCATATATCTGACAAAGGACTAAATGTAGAATATATAAAGAACTCTTACAACTCAGTAATGAGAAGCCAAACAGTAAAATTCTTTAAAAAATGGGGATAAACAATAGCCAAACTGTGGAAAGAGCCAAGATGTCCATCGACAGATGAGTGGATAAAGAAGATGTGGTATATATACACAATGGAATATTATGCAGCCATAAAAAGGAATGAGATCTGCCATTTGCAACGATGTGCATGGAACTGGAGGGTGTTATGCTGAGTGAAATAAGTCAATCAGAGAAATGACCTCACTGATATGACCTCACTGATACGAGGAATTCTTAATCTCAGGAAACAAACTGAGGGTTGCTGGAGTGGTGGGGGGTGGGAGGGATGGGGTGGCTGGGTGATAGACATTGGGTAGGGTATGTGCTATGGTGAGTGCTGTGAATTGTGCAAGACTGTTGAATCACAGATCTGTACTTCTGAAACAAATAATGCAACATATGTTAAGAAAAAAGAAAAAGAAGAAGATAGCAGGAGGGGAAGAATGAAGGGGAGTAAGTCGGAGGGGGAGACGAACCATGAGAGACGATGGACTCTGAAAAACAAACTGAGGGTTCTAGAGGGGAGGAGGGTGGGGGGATGGGTTAGCCTGGTGATGGGTATTAAAGAGGGCACATTCTGCATGGAGCACTGGGTGTTATGCACAAACAATGAATATGGAACACTACATCAAAAACTAATGATGTAATATATGGTGATTAACATAACAATAAAAAATTTTTAAAAATGGGGAAAAGTCAACAGAGACTTATACATGAGTGGCCAATAAGCGTATGAAAACATAACATCATCAAATGTCAGATTCAAAGTAAATCACAATATGTTGCCACTATGTGCCCATTAGACAGCTAAACTTAAAAAAAATAAATAAAAAATAAAAGAAGATTAACAAGGTCCAGTGTGGACAAAGATGTGGAGCCATCTGAACTCTCATATATTTCTTCTGAGAATGCATCATGGTTCCATACTAGAAAACCCATGGCAGTGTCTTAGAAAGTTAAGTATACAACTTATCATATGATCCAGACATCCCACTCCTTAGTAAGTAGCCAATAAATTTAAAAGTCTATATCACAAAGATTATTCTGCAAGAATGTTCATAGCAGATTTTCTGGAGTAGACAACATTTGAAAACAACCTACATATTCATCAACTGTAGGATCAATAAATAAATTGTAGTGTTAATTAAACAAGGAAGCCAATAGAGTGAGGTAGCTATAATGCTGTGGTAGCCTACAAAAGCAAACCAAAATCAAAGCCTGTAAGCGCCTCAAGGTTATGAAATCAAAACACTAAGGATAACAAAACTGCAGTCAGCTAGATTTTAAGTTATAGCCAATCAACTTTCAGCCAATCAAATTTCCTTTTATTGATTCTGCATTTCTTCTCTCTAAGCCTCTCTCCTGGCTCCTGGCTTGGAGTGTGCTCCTAACCACTTCTGGTTGGGTGCTGCCTGACTCAAATCCATTCTTGCTCAAATAAATTCTTAAAATTTTAATATGCCTCAGTTTATCTTTTATTATACTCACACTATGGGATATACCTAATAAAAGGAAATAAACTAACGATACATGTAACAATATAGATGAATCTTCAAAACGTTAGGCTAAACAAATGAAATCAGACTTAAAAGAAACATGTTTGATTCTGTTTATGTGAAATTCAAGAAGAGATAAAGCTTTTCTTTTTTTTCTTAAGATTTTATTTATTTATTTGACAGAGAGACACAGCGAGAGAAGGAACACAAGCAGGGGGAGTGGGAGAGGGAGAAACAGGCTTCCCGCTGAGCAGGGAGCCCGATGAGGGGCTCGATCCCAGAACCCTGGGATCGTGACCCGAGCCAAAGGCAGACGCTTAATGACTGAGCCACCCAGGCGCCCCAAAACTTATTTTCAATGCAAAAAATTTTAAGATTGCCTTTTTCCAAAGGTGGAGGTAGGAACAGGAAGCTCAGATATCAATCATGGTTTCAGTTCCATGGATGTAAACATTTGTCAAAACACAATATACTGTTAAGTCCTCTGCATTTCACTTTTTGTAAAATTAAATCGCACTAAAAAGGCTGACATCAATAATAATAGGTTCTTTGTCACTTATAAAACTTAAAGCACAGTTAAAAATGTAAACTCCTGAAAAATAATGGAGTTATTATTTTTGTCCTCTTCCAGAGTTGTCTGGAGGGCAAACAATCTATTTTTTCCACAAATAAATTTCAAAGGGATAAAAGTGGGTTATGGAATTTATAGATTGATAGATATTCAGAAGATCTTTAAAGCAATTGCAATCTGAAAACATTTTTGAATCCTGGAAATCCAAAAGTATATAGGTATTATATAGATAGATGAAATAATGATAGAATTTTATATCTGTGCAATTGCATATATTAATATTGATATAATATATTAATATATAATCTATATCAAAATATGACACAGTGAGACAACAGAAAATTGACCATTAGATATTTCATTATGTTGAGAAATATTTGTCATTTTTGTATTATAATGGAATTGTGGCTATATTAGAGAATATGTTCTTAATTTTAGAGGCATATACATATATATTTATGGGTAAAATTACAATGATGCCTGGGACACCATTTCAAAATAATTCAACAGGCGGAATAGGAAAAAGGAAGTTATAAATGAAATGAGATTTATCATTAGTTAGATTGAGTGATACTGGATGACAGATATTTGGGGTTTTCTAATACCAGTCTACTTTTGGACATTTGAAATTCCCATAACAAGTGGCTAAAAAAGCAATCATAATAGAACAAACAATGACACTAGCACAGTAATTACACCCAAGCATTTCACAGAGTTCTTTTGAAACTTTTTTCAGATAGCAACAGTCCAAGTAAAGTAAACGCATTTTTACGGTGGCTAATATTCTATTCTAGATACAAATGTGTCTGATTATCAGTATAAATAAAAATCTGTTCATGCACTTATAGAATAACAAATATCCTTTAAAAATTCTATTTATATATGTGGAAGACTTTCTATAACTGAGATATTGGCATAAAATATCAATAATCAAAGGACTAATGTTAATTATAAGGATGTCAGGCAGACTCCTTTTCTTCATCAGCTGATAAATGCCTTATTACAGAATAGTAGTGTGATTGGTGAGCTATTTTCATACAAACTTCTCTTTACTGTTCCTCTAATTTAATGACTTGGAGTATTTCTGCTGATTGCCTGTATCTTTCTTGCCTGAATCTTTTAATATTTCCGTTACGTAAAACATGGTGTACAAAAGCAAAATATCAACCTTATCTCAGAGAGGCAAAAGCCAGACAATTGGAAACCAGTAGTGACGTTCTTTCCTGATAAGATTATTTCCACCAACACATATACCACTAGTCCCTTCCCTGTACACACAAATACACACACACACACACACACACACACACACACCCTCTATTCTGCTCTCCTATTCCAATCATACTGTTGTGGAAGGTTATGGTGTTGTTATGGGAGAGACTGAAAACAGAAATAATTAAGCAATTTGTTTACATGCTAGAAGTTGTGTTGTCTTAGACACCATATAGCTTAGTTAAAATATGTATTTTTCAAAGACATTTAAAGCATCTTGATGTTTGTCTCCCAAGACGCCTTCAGAAAGAAAGGGTTGATGAAATCTCTTAAACTTCTGATGAAGAATATCTTTCTCTCAATGTATATTTATCCGAGATGAAGCAGGGGTCCTGGTGTGATTAACCCCAGGCACTAGTTTCTCTAGCTAAACCTTTGGTAAGTACAGGCTGGAATTTAAATTTACAATTAGATGCCCTAACTAATACCTGGACTAGAGCTACTCCATATTGCTTGGGTGATGTGCTTTAATAGTCTACCCTATGGGTTGGAATGATAAACATCCCTTAAGAATATTCAGAAAACTGATTCTTTAGATCTAACAATGTAACAATTTGCTTAACACTTCAATGGGTAGAAAATAAAAAGAGGAATCGAATTCGCAGAGATTTATTATGGAAAAATACAACTAGAAGTGATACATTTAGCTAAGAACTCTTTCAAAGTCATGCTACCAAAAGGCTATCTCTGCCAGTAAAATTTTTACCTCAGCAACACATTCCCACATGTTCTGCTTGCGTGCACTGGTGACTTCCAACTAAGGGAAATTCTTTACTAAGTGCGTGCCTTAGTAACATGTAGAGAGCTGCCAGTGTTTATTGATCTAAACTCATACTATGGGGTCATCTTGCAAAAACAATAACCTTACTTTTCAAATACCAACTGCTCAGCCAAGTTAAAAGTTCAAGATAATCGGGAATTAAATAGTACTCCTTGCGCAAACAACGAATCATGGAACACTACATCAAAAACTAATGATGTATTGTATGGTGATTAACATAACATAATAAAATAAAATTTAAAAAAATAAATAGTACTCCTTGGTGAAATATACCTTGATGAAAACTATTATCCGATTTCCCTGTTACCAATTTCTCTGACTCTCTCAGGTACAAAATATTTTAAATGCAAATACACATCTAAATCTGTGTGTTAAAATTCATCCATAAAGTATTTTCTATCTTCAGGTTTAAGGTCAAGGAGCCCAGAGAAAAATTCACAATTCATATTAAAGTTAACATTAAACTACCTTTGGTTTGCCTGTGTAGGCATACACAACCCCACCAGGGTAGGTTTCTTATAATCCATTCCAGTGAATAGTGCTATATTGTTTAGATCTAATAATCTACCATTACACTAATAAGCAGAGATTCAAGTTTATAAATCAGTCTCCTTTGAATTCAGTTCACATGATTTGTACCTCATTGTGGCAATACCTCTGACATTCAATGAGCAGTCAAAGACCTGGAATACAGAATCTTAAAATTGAACTATAAAGTGGATGTTAGGTTCCAACTCTCCTGTAGAAAAAGATTTCTTTAACAGATTTTGCTTCTGGTTTGGTTCTAAATTAAAGGTTGCATATATCTCTTGATTTTCATTACCAATACCATCACTTTCATTTAAACCTACATCTGCTTACCAACAGTTGATGGGATAGCAGTGATATTCCTAGATCTTGTCACCAACTCTTGTGCCTCTGTTGCATGAGTTCCAACATCCAGGTTAACTTTTTGCTTCCTCTCTGCCTAGCTAAATCTCCCAAAATTCAGTTTCCCTACAGATGTACCTGTGAAATCTTTATTATCCTTATCCACAACATTCTCCCTCCTCTGAATTGAATCCTGCTATTAAATAACTTAAAATCCCCTGGTGATTCAAAGAATGCAAACTTCAAACAGACTAATGACAGGAGCCCCAGGGCCAAATGAATGGCATAAACCATAAATGCACGATGTCTGAGGCAAGAGAGGGCACTAAGGACCAGTATAAGATTTGTGTTTAGTGAAAAATGGCAACCTGACCACAAACAGGAATGCTCCAGATTTTAGGGATAAGATCAGGAAATAATAACTTTAAAAATAGATATAAATGTGAGGAAAAAAAAACCTACTACTCTTCCATAGAAAATTTATGAAAAAATATACATGAGCACATAGTATATTAAATGAAGTCTATCAAACTTAAGTATTTTCCTCAAAACACCAAGATTCATAAGGTCTATTTCAAAATAACTTCAAAGATATACCACTCCATGATTTAGGAAAATTAGATGCAATTTAAATCACTGTATCTTGCAACAGGAAACTTTTCAATGGCAAAAAAATTTGTTGCATTAAAAGAATGTTGCCAAACAGAGCTATAGAGTGAAAACTTACCTGGGTTTTCTTAGCATCATCAAAAGAGAAATAATCTGATTCTGTATGATTTGTGCCCGGTGTTCAGACAGGAAATTCTCTAGAGGGGAGAAAGGAAATTCATTTCTTTACTACAACATGATAGAAATATTTCTTAAAAGAACATCAAATTCCCTTTGTTCCAATTCAATGCTTTCCAGCTAATGATCTGATCTATCATTTGTTTTCCCGAGTACATATACTCAACCCCACTAGAACAGTTTCTTATGATCCATTTCAATTAATCACACAATATTGCCCGCTGCCCATTAATAAACAAGCATTGTGCCTCATTAATCAGTCTCCAGTGAAATTGGCTCACTTGATTTGTACCTCATTTTGACAATAATTTTAAGTAAGTTAATATCTGAAAATGGAACACCTAGAATAACTATACCCTCACAGAATTCTGAAAAATTATGAATTAACAATAACAAGTTTTATCTTAAATGAACTCTTTGAAGTGCTTCAGAACCAAAATATATGTACCATCAAATAATCAGACTAAATTTAAAAGGAAAATTGTTTATTAATGATCTCAGTATTAACTTTTGGTAACTGACATAAAATAGCACATTAATTATTAAGGAATATAGATAAAATTTTAAAGTATGTTACAGGTTTTTTTTTTTTAAAGTTAATTATAATGATGTGTTGACCCTGGTCCTCTATAATTAGCTATAGGATCATATGTATCAGCATTAAAGATGAAATGATTTGAAGATTTTTTATTTATTGTTGAGAGAAAGAGAGAGCACGAGCAGGGGGAGGGGCAGAAGGAGAAGCAGACTCCCCACTGAGCAGGGAGCCCGATGTGGGACTCAATCCCAGGACCCTGGGATCATGACCTGAGCTGAAGGCAGACGTTCAACTGACCAAGCCACTCAGGCGCCCCGAAATGATTTGAAAATAAGAGATTTTTTTTAAAGTCAGTTTTTTACATATTTATACCTAGAAGGAACTAATGAATTGTAATTCGTAAATTATTTCTATGAAACAGAAATAAAAATGAAAAAAAGTGAACAATTTTTAACAGACCTCGGGATCTATACCAATAATCTTCTAAACAAGGAACAAGCTTCATTATTGTTAAATGTTAAGATTTCAAAATAAGTATCACCTAAATTAAATACCCCAAATCTTCCTTTCTCTAAAAGACTTGGTCTGGGGCGCTTGGGTGGCTCAGATGGTTAAGCATCTGCCTTCGGCTCAGTTCATGATCCCGGGGTCCTGGAATCGAGTCCCGCATCGGGCTCCCTGCTAGGCGGGGAGCCTGCTTCTCCCTCTGCCTCTGCCTCTCTCTCTCTCTCTCTCTCTGACTCTCATGAATAATAATAAATAAAATAATAAAAAAAAACACTTGGTCTGATGAAACTACCCATTTGTCATCTCATCTCAGTAATTTCAAATATACTTATAAACACTGAAGTTCATATTTGGGTAATGAAAATGACTTTCAGTCATTTTGAGGATCACTCTTAGTTTGCCTAGTCCCTCAAATTTTTCTTTCAGATTTAGAGACAGACTTAAGAATGAAGAAAATGACTTATACAGATGGGAAATTAATATTGCTCATAATTTTCTTCATTTCTTTTCTTTATTTTTCATCACTTGGTTTATTTGCATGAAAACAGGGCTTCTGATTCTTAAGAATTCATTTGCATGAACTGTTTCAGCACATAAAATCACAAGTTCCTCATTAACATGTACAACTATATGCTCATACGATAGAATGTAGAGGTGAATGGGACCCCAGAGATAATACAAGCTACTCTTTATACAAATGAAGACAGTAAACTTGAGAACATAAGAGATTTTGCCAAAATAACTCCGTGGTTTTAACAAAGGCAATATCTGGCTCAATTCTTCTGAATTCCAAATGATTATTTGTATTGCATTACAAAACTGTGTCACCAAGTCATTTAGGTGACTTACTTGTAGATCTCAGAATAGAAAATCTTTTGGTCATGATGCTTATTGATGATATTTTGAATGTTATTCATTTTCTCATGGCATTCTCATGACAAACTGCACAAAGGATAATAGCTTTAGATGGGGTGGGGGATGGTTAGTTTCTGCTGGCCTCTTCCTATGTTAATAATTTCCTTTCATGCAAAATGGGAAACAGTAAATAAATTTATAAGTAGCCTTGTTACTAGGTATAGAGTTTTGGAAAATATCTTAAGGAATATGAATAATACAATAAATGCTTACTTGTAAATATTATAAATGGACTTTTAATTTTTATTCATAGACTATGTGTTTTAGAGAAAGGTTTACAAAAAAGAAGAGTCGAAAATACAGAGAGGTTCCATATATCCCGTCTCCCCACTCCGCCCCTTTCACCCCACTTTCCCCACACAATTCCCCCTATTCTTAACATCTTTTCTTCCTGTGGCAGGTTTGTTACAATTGCTAAACCACCATTGATACTTTATCACTAACTAAAGACCAAGGTTTGTATTAGGGCCCATTCTTTGTATGGTAAATTACCACAGATTTTTGACCAATACTGATAATCCCACTATTACAGTTCCACTGCTCTAAATATTCCCTGTGCTCAACCAGTGCATTTCTTCCCCTGCCCTTCCTCTACCCTGAAGCTCTACACATGATTGATTTTTTTTCTTTACTATCTCTATTGTTTTGTTTTTTCCATAATGTTATATAACTGAAATCATATGTAGCCATTTAATATCGACTTCTTTCACTTAGTAATAGGTTCCTCCTTTTTTTCCCCCTAACTTGATAGTCCATTTCTTTTTAAGCAAAGAATAATATTCCATTGTAGGGATATCCCAGTTTGTTCGTCCATTCACCTAGTGAAGCACATCTTAGTTGTCTTTCAATCAAGTTTGGGCAATTATGAATAAAGCTTCTATAAACATCCATGTGCAGGCTTTTGTGTGGACATAAGTTTTCAACTCATTTGGGTAAATCCCCAGGAGCATGATTGCTGGATCATATAGTAAGATTATGTTTAGTTTTCTAAGAAACTAACAAACTGTCTTCCATAGTGGCTGAAAAAAAACAAAAAACCAAAAAACTCTCAACAAACAAGGAATAGAAAGACATATAGGCCCATATAAGAAAGCCCACAGCTAACATCATATTCAATCGTGAAAAACCAAAAGCTTTACCTGTAAGTTGGGAACAAGACAAGAATGCTCATTCTTATCACCTCTATTCAACATAGTATTTTTTTTTAAGGTTTTATTTATTTATTTGACAGAGAGAGACACAGCGGGAGAGGGAACACAAGCAGGGGGAGTGGGAGAGGGAGAAGCAGGCCTCCCGCGGAGCAGGGAGCCCAATGGGGGACTCAATCCCAGGACCCTGGGATCATGACCTGAGCTGAAGGCAGACGCTTAACGACTGAGCCACCCAGGCACCCCTCAACATAGTATTTGAAGTCCTAATCAGAACAATGAGTCAAGAAGAGAAAAAAAATAAAAGTCGGAAAGGAAGAAATAAAACTTTCTCTGCTTGCATATAACATAATCTTATATGCAGAAAACCCTAAAGACTACACACACACACACACACACACACACACACCACATTAGAATTAATAAATAAATTTGATAGTTGTACCTATACATGCATACTCATATATGTGTATGTACATGTATAACCATAAAAATTCCTACTAATTGATATCTTCACCAAATTATCAAATTTCTTAATTTCTGCCAACTTGGTGAGTATAACGTGGTATTTTATTGAAAGCTGTGATTTGTTAAAGATAGCTACTTAGTCTATGATATTCTTCATTTTGAGAGTTGGAGTCTCTTTCTCCTACCCTTGAATTTGGGCTGCCTTTATGACTGCTTTCACCAATAGAATATGGCAGAGGGGAAAGTTGTCCAGTTTTCCTTCCAGGCTTTAAGTGTTTAGGAGTGTCTACTTCCTTTGCTTCCTCGCAATTATTTTTGTCATTAACTACATATATACATACACACATAAACTATATATACACGCATATATACATTTTACACATATGTGCATATATATACATATACATATACATACATACACACATAAAATAAATAAATATCGGTACCTTTCTGCTTCTTTAGTGTTCTTTGCCAGGATGTGGACAGACATGTCATAGTGATAATGGGATTTAATGAGTATATCATCCAATCATTCCTTCACTTTCTGATATGTTCGGTAGACCTTGAAAATAGCAGTTTCGGGGGCACCTGGGTAGCTCAGTTGGTTAAGCGTCTGCCTTCGGTTCATGTCATGATCTCAGGGTCTTGGGATTGAGCCCCACATAGGGCTCTCTGCTCTGCAGGTGAGTATGCTTCTCCCTCTCTCTCTGCCACTCCCCTGCTTGTGCACTCTTGCTCTCTCTTACTCTCTCTCAAATAAATAAAATCTTTTAAAAAAATAGCAGTTTCTGTCATACCTTAAAATGTTTAATAAAGTCATTGGCTTTAATAATCTCATTTTCCTTACCCTCAGCTCGAGTACTTTCTGTTATCCAAGTTTATTGATGAAGATTAAAGAGAGTTACCCAAGATCATAACGATTGAAGGGCTTGTGATTCCAGGTCTGATTTGTTGAAGTTATTTCTTATCGAGCCCCCTTCACTCCCTGTCAACCTGTGGGTCTCACCACATTCTTCAGATAAGCACACAAAGAAGGTTTAGTCATTCATTTTCCCTAGGCCTGGGCTGCTCTCTCACAAACAACCTGTTTGGCCCAAGGATTCATTCAGATATTTTTTAAGTATTTTTTTTTTAATCAGAGAGGGCTTCTTCAAAATCCTTTATAAAATTGCTTTTTATACTTTACATCTTCACTTTTTATCACATTACCTCAGTTTACCTTTCTTTAGGGTACTTCCCACCACCTGACACAGTATGGAAATGCTTATTTCCTTCTCACCTTAGAAAGTTACTTCTGTGAAAGCAGAAACCTTATCTAATTTGTTTACTATTTTGTTTGCATCTATACCTAAAATAACATTTAACACTAGTAGGCATTTGGTATATTTTTGTTTAGTGAAGTGAATAAAGGTAGTAAATTGTACCTAGGCTGTTAGGATCCAGGCAATAGATATCACAATACCTACTGAAATGGTTGTGCCATTTAATGAGATGATACATAAAATGCTCCCCACACTGTCTAGCGTAAAATCAGTACTTATGAGTGTTAGTTCTCTTAATACCTCCTGCAGCTGTGTTAGGTAAAGGCAGGGAGGAAGGAAGAGCCTGTGCTTACCACCATACGCATCTTGCCTCCTTGCAAATTGGACTATGGCATAGAAATCCTACAGGAATGCATCCTTCTACTTCCTGGACACATTCCTTGCCACCTTAGCAAACAAAACCACAAGTATGTGTGCAGTGGTACCCATAAATAGCTAGGGCCCATGTATCACTGGAAGACTCAATTGACATTTTATCCACATTCGCTTCAAGAAGGAGAGCCAATTACATAGAACAAATCTACCAACAGTCTGTTTCAGGTCTTTTCTCCTCTTTATTTCCACTATTGTTTCTGACTGGAAAACGACTTTTTAGTCTCTCTCTCCTCTCTCTCCCCCACCTTGTATACATCTTTTTTAACCCATCTTAGATTTTAAGAAAAAAATTCCTTCATGAAGCCTCCTTTTAGTAGCCTGACCAAAGAGTTAGATTATTTCCCATCCACCTGGAGCTCTGTCATAGTCCTTACACTCTTGGAAAAACGTTTCTCTCTCTCCCTGCCCTCCTGTCCCGCCCTCCTTCTCACTTCCTCTTCCGCATCCCTTTGTCTCTCCCTCTCTCACCTTCTCCCTCACTCTTTCTCTTTCCTTCTCTCCCTCCTCTCCCAGCTAGGCTGAGGGCTCCTAAAGAAGAAACTATAATTCTTTCTTTTCATCCCCAGCACTCAGCCCTGTGGCTGGGTTGAAGTGAAATAAAACAAATTAGCAAAAAACAGCTTCAGAGGGGCACCTGGGTGGCTCAGTTGGTTAAGCATTTGCCTCCGGCTCAGGTCATGATCTCAGGGTCCCGGGAATCAGCACGGCATTGGGCTCCCTGCTCACTGGGGAGCCTGCTTCTCCCTCTTCCTCTGCCTGCCATTCCTGCTGCTTGTGCTCTCTCTCTCACTCTGTCAAATAAATAAATAAAATCCTTCAAAAAAAAAAGCTTCAGATATTTTATAATATGATTTTAAATTATGTTTTACAATTTTTATGAAGTCTAAAGTAATTTTACCAAAAACATAACCTGCTAGGTAAATTCCCAGCGTCATCCTCTATCAGTTGCAGTTATCTACAGAAAATATCCTGCTAAGTATGAGGCAGAGTATTAATATAACATAATAAAATTAAATTAAAAAAAAGAAGTAGCTACTTAACTTTGGAATTACAGTCTATGTAACTGAGCCAAATGTTTCTTTTCTTGGGTGTTTTTGGAAATCTCACCTTCCCATAGTTCTCTTTGGGAAGTGTCCTGACATTCTAACCAATCATATTTCGGTGCACTTCATTTCTCCCATACACTACCACCTACTGTACTTCAGCCAAGAATACACTATAAATATCCCCCAAATAAAGGATAGTTGAACTTTCTCACTCACTTTATTTATTTATTTAAAGGTTTTATTTATTTATTTGACAGAGAGAGAGACAGTGAGAGAGGGAACACAAGCAGGGGCAGTGGGAGAGGGAGAAGCAGGCTTCCCACTGAGCAGAGAGCCCGATGTGGGGCTCGATCCCAGGACCCTGGGATCATGACCTGAGCTGAAGGCAGACGCTTAATGACTGAGCCACCCAGGCGTCCCTCAACTCACTTTAAAAAAAAGCAAAATCTAATAAATTTTTTGGTTTCAAAATGGAGATATAAATATATAGGCATGCATAAACTTAAAAGAAATTAGCTTAACAAAAGCAAAAAGAGAGAGAGAAAGGAAGGAAGGAAGGAAGGAAGGAAGGAAGGAAGGAAGGAAGGAAGGAAGGAAGGAAGGAAGGAAGGGAGGAAGATCTTCTGTCACACACGGTATTTTCTATGTTCATTTTTTGGAAACCATTTTGCATCTTGAATGATCTTAGTAACATCTAGAGGTGGTTATCTTTAATAGAACCTTGCAAAGTGATGATATTGAAAGAACGAAGCAATATAATATTAATCAGACATATTAATTTGAATTTGATTCTGAAAATTGAGCGCTGACAATAAACTTTGTGTTTTAAATAAACCTTACACATATTAAAAATGAGGCTTTGAATACTAATAAAAAATATACAAGGAATGAGGCAAAATAAAATATATAAATTAAATTATTATTATTATTATTTTTTAAAGATTTTATTTATTCATTTGAGACACAGAGATACAGAGACAGAGAGAGAGCGAGCATGAGCAGGGAGAGAGGCAGAGGGAGAGGGAGAAGCAGGCTCCCTGCCAAGCCAGGAGCCCGATGTGGGGCTCGATCCCAGGACCCTGGGATCATGACCTGAGCCGAAGGCAGACACTTAACCATCTGAGCCACCCAGGCGCCCTATATAAATTAAATTATTAATACTATTACCTTTATAGGACTTACAATTTTTTATATGTATTACACACTCACTAGCTGTATAAATTTAGGAAAGTCACTTGATCAATCTGGTTGACCTTCCTGCTTAATGATAACATTGGTTAAGATATAACATTTTTATAAATATCTAATTAAATAATATATGTAAGGCATATATTGCAAGGATGTACTTAGTTGCAAGGATATACTTAGTGCTTGAAATTATTTTTGTAGTTAACAATATTCTTGTCTATTTATGCAAGTAACACACACAGATCCACAACCTAAATTTGCTTATTTCCAATGAAGCAAAATAAATACTAAGACTTAACCAGAGAAAACTACTATTAAACTTACAGTTTCTTTTCTTCTATACATTTTCACCAAAAAAATATTTCTTTTCAGAGGTTAAAGATCTGTACTCTGAAAGCTACAAAACATTAATGAAAGAATTGAAGATGACACAAACAAACGGAAAGACATTCCATGCCTATGGATTGGAAGAATTAATGCTGACAAAATATCCACATTACCCAAAGCAATCTACTGATTTAATGCAATCCCTGTCAAACCAAAAGCATTTTTTATAGAACTAGAATAAGTAATCCTAAAATCTGTAGAGGAACTACAAAAGACCCCCGAATAGCCAAAACAATTTTGAGAAAGAACAAACCTGGAGGTATCATAATTACAGATTGGAAGATATACCACAAAGCTCATAGTAATCAACACAATCTGGTACTGACATAAAAATAGACACATAGGTCAATGGAAAAGAATAGAGAACCCAGAAATAAACTCACAATTTTATGGTCAATTAATCTACAACAAAGGGGGCAAGAAATACAATGGGGAAAAAACAGTATTTTCCATAAATGGTGCTAGGAAAAATCAGCCAGCCTCATGCAAAAGAATGAAATTGGACCACTAACTTATATTGCACATAAAATAAACTGAGGAATGGATTAAGCACCTGAATGTTTTAACTCCAAAGATTTCAATCTACTATTGGATTTTTTCCCTTGAATACCATTCTTGTATCATCCAGTTTCTTATGTATTCCTGCGTCAGTTTTGATTAGTTTTGCTTTGTTTTACACATTGTTGTGTTTATTCCTTAGGGATTTCTCCTTCAGATTTCATAGAGGCAATGCGTTGGTGTCAGTTTGTTTTCTAAAACTATATTCAAATCCTAAATTATTTCCAAAGTTATGCTTTTCTTCTGAGTTATAAAATTTTATTCTTTCTTTTTTTCCTCTTTCAGGGCATATTTTCTGAGGACTTGTGTATTTCATGTATTAATTGAGAAGAGATATCCAAGCCTGATATTTTCTAGTGGACCCATTGTATATATCGGCCTGACTTCAGTTAACCTTTCATTCAGGGATCAATTACCTATAGCTGAGTGCGTTCAGCTTTCAACCCAATTCCCAGTTTCCCAATGAAATATACAACTATTTTTAAATGCCCTTATCCCCTTACTTTTCTAGTTTGGTTTCTTACCAGGATTTGTTATTCCTCAGTGGATGTAGAAATGATACTGTTTTAGAAGAAAGACAAGATGGTGTTAGCAATCTAGTTGCCACACCCCTAAAATAGAATGCCATGGTTAGGTCAGAACTTCTGAAATATAGTTTTTACAAAATATATAAAGGCAAAAGAAATCTCCTTGCACATTTCCTCTGCTCAGGACAGCTATCAACGTATGAAATTTCAATGGTGTTTCTTAACTAAATCCAGTACAATTCATAGTTAGTGGAAATTATTCCAAAATTTGGAAAATACATTGGTAGCATCTTTATTTTTATTTTCCTGGTGGTCACAATTATATCAAATTAGTAAGAATTTTTATGAGGATTCATGAGCAAATTCAAGCAAGGTATCTTTTTTTTTTAAGTACCAAAATCACTTCCTTAAGATTTTATTTATTTATTTGAGAGAGAGCGCATACTCACAGAAACAGGAGGGTGGGCAGAGGGAGAAGCAGACTCCCCACCGAGCAGGGAGCCCAACTAGGGGCTCCACTGGGGGCTCCACATGGACTGATCCCAGGACCCTGAGATCATGACCTGAGCCAAAGGCAGATGCCCAACCGACTGAGCCACCCAGGTGCCCTGTACCAAAATCATTTCTAATGCATCTTCAAATAGATGCTTTATCTTTTCTCCTTCTCAAATCCAGTAAGAATAAATCATTGTTGTTGCTGTTTTTGAACATCAGAATTTTTCAGGACATTTAGATGTTTGACATTTAGATGGTTTAACCTCAAAATAACCGACTAGCTTCCCTTCCTCTCCCAGCTCCTAAAACTAAAAACACATAGATCTATGAACCATTTGGCAATGTATCTACCTGCCTATTTCTGTACATCTTTGCTTATTCTTTATCTCTCCTATATTCTCCATATTGAAAACCTGCTCTTCCCTAAGGCTTCCACAATGGCTATATAGAATGTTTAGTCTTTTTTGATTTGCTGATTAGGGCAGATCTATTTCCCTGTTATACCACATTGTGGTTCTTGTAACACTGTCTGCACTGTTCATAAATAAATACTGAATGCTCTGTATAACTTCCCCATTGACTATTACTCTTCCATCTCCACAGCAGTTCTTTTAAAACTCGCACTTTTCAGATACCTCTTCCCACTAGTCTCTATTCAACTTTACAGAGAAAATGTCATCCATGGGAAAAGAACTGCATTAATTCTCAAAACCTTATTGGTCTTTATGCAAATGTATCTTTTTCTTTTATCACTATAAAGAAACCCCTCTTTTTATTGCCAAAGACTAATTACTTGACTCCTGTTTTGAGTTCTACCTGCCCTTACTTACCAAATAACAAGTTTATTTTAATAACAATCTTCTCTTTTTACTGGCTCTTCATCAGTATTTTAAAATGTTCAAAATCTCTTAAACATCATTCCTGTTATTTCACATATTGTTTTATGAAAAAAAAACCATACTGAGGGGCACATGGGTGGCTCAGTCAGTTGAGCATCTGCCTTCAGCTCAGGTCACAATCCTGGGGGCCTGGGATCGAGCCCCACATCGGGCTCCCTGCTCAGCAGGGAGTTTGCTCCTCCCTTTCCTCCCCTCCACCCCTGCTCGCACTTGCTCTCTCTCAAATAAATAAAATCTTTAAAAAAAAGAAAAACTTATTGAATAGCTATAATTTTCTCAGTGCAATGAATATAATGAAAATAGATACTCTGAGTCTTATTTATTCTTTTATCATTATTAGAGTTAATAAAGTAATGCCTTCTAAGTCTTTCTTTCTCTCTTATGTCTCTCTTGAGCTACAAAACCACAAACCCAAAGACACACTGAGCATTTCCATGTATCCCTCAAAACACTCAAATTTTTTCCTATAATGTTCTTCCCTTGCAAAATCCTCTACCTTAGCAAATGCAATCCACCCTGTTGTGAAAATCAGAAACTTGCCTGTGTTGACTTCTCCTTCTGCCCCTGCACTAATGCCCAATCATCATGAGGCCCTGTTGTTTCCTTAATATCATCTTTTCAGTTTCTTACTTCTCTTCTTACCCACGTTCATGTTTATGGTTCAAAACACCATGATTTATCACCTGGTTTTTGACAACATTCCTTTAAAAGTTGTCTTTGCTCAACCGAGATCTATAATTTACAGAGCAGCCAAAATATTTCTAAATCACACAACTGATAGTGCTGGCTAAAAATCTTAATACCCTTCAAAGTTTCATTGCCTTCAGGAAAAATCCAAATTTCTTAGAACAGAAGGCCTTTCCTAATCAGAAACTTCATTTCTTCTCCCATGGCTCCAACATTTCCATCTGGCCCCTAAAACCTATTTTGAGATTCTTCATATTCTCCCTCTTTTGCTGTTGCCATGCAGATGCAGAGGGCCCAGTGGAGTCTGCAGGACTCTCAAGAATGGCTGAACCAAGCAATGGAAATAACCTGTGCCTGTGTGAAACCGGGAAACTTCATCGGCTGTACTATAGAGAATGATGTGAGAAAGAAATAAGTTGTTTTTGTATTTAATGCAGAGATATGGTCCTTGCTGTTAAACAAGTAATCTGGCATAGCTAGTATATTTAGGAGTAGAAATATTGATTACAAGAATAATATCTTCAATAGATGATGACTAGCAAAATGGGCTAAACAAATAGGGCGTTTTTTGGCAGAAAGATCAAATCCATGAGTGTTCCCAAAATGGAGTGCAAAAGTAGAAATAGATGAAAACCACAAAATAAGTACTAGTAGTGATGGAAAATTCCAGACATGGTAATATGCATGTAAATTTGTTTCCAGGGAAACATACAGAAAATGAAGAAGAAAACAATTGTTGAAGAGATTTTAAGAAAAATATTTCTCTAGCTTAAGTAAGAGATGGAATTTCAAACTTAAATTGCTTATGGGGATGCCTGGCTGGCTCAACAGTAGAGCATGCGACTCTTGATCTAGGAGACATGAGTTTGAGCCCCACGTTGTGTGGAGAGATTACTTAAAAACAATTGCTTATCAAATGTAAGGCAGGATAAATTAAAGAGACTATTACTAGACTTACTCTTGGGAAAGATCAAAATTCCAAAGACAAACGGATGCTAAATGCTTACAAAAAAATGAAAAAAAAATTGCTTCCAAGGATTAGTAATTGTACACTCACCAGATTTCTTACTACTAATACTGAATACAACAGCAGTTGCCTTCAAAGGGATGGAAAATAATGTTCACTTGACAAATTTTATATTCAGCCAAATTGCTAGAAGAAAACATTTTCAAACATGTAAGAACACAGAAAGGTTATTTTTGTTCACTTTTTTTTATGAAAGATACTATAGGATATATTTCAGGAAAGTCAAAATGAAAAGAGGGAAAGAGAACTAGTTAAGATCAAGAAACTGGAACAAGGGACACCTGGGTGGCTCAGTTGCTTAAGCAGCTGCTTTGGGCTCAGGCCATGATTCCAGGGTTCTGAGTTCCAACTCGGAGTTGGAACTGCTCAGCAGGGAGCCTCCTTCTCCCTCTCCCCTGCTTCTGCTCTCTAACACTCTCTCAAATAAATAAATAAAATTAAAAAAAAAAAAAGAGAGAGAAGAAGTTGGAACAAACCAGGAGGTAGTGAAGGGAGTCACCCCTGGATAGTTCTGAAACATGCCAAGATGGTTATGGCTAGAGATTGGTATGAAAAAAGGAGATACTCCATGTAGTAGGCAGATTAATAAATGAAGTTAAACCGAGGAAAAATAAATTATTTCTTTAGAGATTAGAAGAAAAAGATATAACTCTAAACTCCATACCAATAAAATCTCAGAGTTGCCCGTTTCACACAATTTTCATAGAGCAATTGTTTGTCTGGAATGAGGAAAGATCAGAATTTGAGGAAAAAGAAACTTAAGCTTCACCTTTGCCTCACCTTTGCCTCAATTAGCACTGGTTTTTATCTAAAAGGAAAGATAAATACTCTTTACAAAGTACAATCTGAGAAGTGTCTCTACAGAGTGACAGAATTAGAGTTTGTCAGGTGTGCATTAAATTTAAAAACATTTTACTCCAGAACAAGAAGATCATAAGTTATGCAATTTTGCAAACTTGAAAGTGCTTTTTAAATAGGTCCCCTTTTCTTGACATAGAATTTGTTTACAGAATTAATAGAAAATACATGGTTTTTGCTATTGACATTATATTTCTGTATGTTTTAAAAATAAAGCCCCATACATCCAGGATTGAAACATAAGTTGAAAGGTAGCATTTAGAAGAGAAAATGACAGGATTTCTCATTAAGATATCATAGTTATCACTAAATTAGCATTCTCCTTACTAACTATAGAATGAATCATGGAACACTACATCAAAAACTAATGATGTAATGTATGGTGATTAACATAACATAATAAAAAAAAGAAAAAAAAAGAAAGCATGCCCATGCGTTTTTTTTTTTTTTTTTAAAGAAATAGTAGTAACTTTCGCTCTCTAGATTTAACTGGTGTCACTCGTTTTGGCTCTGAAACAGAGGGTTTTGCTCATTTATTAGCTTTATCTGAACTAAATATATATATAGAAGTAAGGACTATATTTTGTGTCCATGGAACACTCAGGAAATGAATGAATTTATTTTTGTCGTGTCCAAATATGAAGAAGAGCAGCTTTTTCCCCCTTTCTTTCTTTAAATTCAAGAATGAGTTCAAATAATGGAAATATGCTCTTTGTATGAACATATATGTTGGGGTCTCTATCACGGTGCCTTATCTTCCACAGTGCAAAAGACCACGGTAGGAATGAATAAAATGCTTTTTGATAAAGAAAAGGAGGAGGAAGATCTTGTTGCTAATTTAGTACCCTCCTACATTCTTTTAGTGGCAAGTCTTGAGAGAAAATAGGTTGCTAGAGTGTGCAGCCTAACATGGTTTATTGATCAGCTGCAGGGAAGAAGGGGCAATGAAAACAAGAAGCTAATGCAGTAGCAAAGAGAAGAGAAATTCTGTCCTGACAAACAGATAAAGCCTAAAGCTAAAAACAGGTACAATAGGATTTGTGATAGAAAAGTAGAAAATAAATATCACAGGCTTTAAAATCCCAAAAGAGAATTGAGAAATTAATCATATCAGTTCCAAAGCTCCCCTCTTTTTATATTCAGTAAATACTACATATTTAAAGGCAAAAAGTCCATCCTTGAAGGCAACATCGATCTGAAGTACCATTCTTGTCCTGTACACTAGTATTGGAGGTGAGCATATATTGGTGGTCGGAAGAGAAACGCTGTTATAATTCCACCAGAGTCCCCTCAGTGAAACAGCTCAAGTGTTGGCGGTCCCGTGCACACATGTTTTTTGTTTGCTTATTTTTCCAGGGAATCTGCCATAAGGACTGAATTTTACAGTATACTATCGTATAATGTAGGTCATGTTCCTTTTATAAGTTTTTGAGTCTATCCTCCGCCCTCAACCTTGAACTGGTGTCACTCTCTTGCCCCTTCAGACTGTTAAGAGGAAAGTGTAAAACAGTGAAATGTGTCAAAAAGCCTTAGAAAATCAACTGTGGCATCATGTGTATCTGAAAGATGGAGCGGAGGAAGAAGCCAGACAGGGTTAGGCTGAGTGGAAAGGAAAATAACAAGTGGAGGTAATTCTTTCCAGCAATTTGGTCTGAAAAAGGAACTTAAACTTAAGGAGAAATGTGTTCAAATTCAAAGGGTTATAAAATAAAAATACAGTGAAACTTCTTCCATGGGAAAGCAGGAGGGAAGGACAGACTCATATCAAATTTTTGAGTAACTTCATGCTTAGTGTTTTCTATTCATTTTTGAAGTTGGTATGACTAATATGAATCATAACAATTCACAGTGGGTGAACACCTGATGTGTCAATGTTCACTGAAGCTGGAAATAATCCTATAAGGGAAGATACAGTTAACTTAGTTTTAAAGAAAAAACTGAAACACAGAGAACTAACTAACTAGCAGATGACCACACATTTAGTAAGTGTAGAGTTTTGTTCCAGAGCCTATATTCTTAGTTAGTATAATTGAGTGCATCTCAAACTTAGTGAGCAGTGTTAGCTATATATAGGGCTTAAGTATTTTGGTCATAGTTTGTAGAAGTAGAATTATACTCCAAATAATGAAAAGGGGAAAATTTTGAGGGCTTATAAAAATTTTCTGGTTTAGTTTTCAAGGTCCCACTAACATTGGGACTAGGGCTTTTGAGTATTATTGAAGACACTATTTGAATTTGACCATAGTATGTGAATTCCTTTTCTTTCTTTTTTCCAATAAAACACTGCATTTGATCAGATACTATAAGAAAAATGGGTCTAGAAGAAGTACTTGGCCGGAAGGGCAGGGGAGGGGGGTTGGCTAACAGAATTGAGAGAAAATATGAAGAACTCAGACCCTGGGGGTTGAAAAGTAAAATTCTTTCTTATCTCTAATTATATTAGCTTTCTACTTTGTGTAACAAAATACCATGATCTAATTGATTTAGAACAACAGAAATTTATTGCATCACAGTTCTGGAGACTAGAAGTCTGAAATCCAAATGTCCGGGGACCCAAAAACCTGTAGGGGAAGGGTCCTTCCTTGCCTCTTGCATCTTCTTAGACCCCATTCACTGACTTGTGCTAGCATAGTTCCAATCTTCAGCAGACATTCTCTCTGTGTTTTTTCTCATAGTCTTTTCTCTGTGTATGTCTGCATCTGTGTCAAATGTCACCTTTTTATAAGGACTCCTGTCATACTGGATTAGGGTCCACCTTAATGATTTCATTTTAACTTAATTACCTCTGTAAGACCTATTTCCAAATAAGATCACATTCTGAAGTATGGGAGGCTAGAACTTCAACATATCTTTTTTGAGGACACAATTCAATTCATAACACCAGTATTTCCAATACAGAAGATTCTCAAATTAAGAGTAGCCTAGAGAAATATTAGGGGCATTAAGATATAGTAAGCGAGCATAGACCAAGCCAAGGGCAGGCCATTCTGCTTGTATTAAGATCTCTTAAAGAACTATGGTTATCCCTGTTAGAACTTCTTACCTACTAAAAATTACTTATAAAAAGATTAAGAACATCATCCCCCAAAGCCTAATCTACCAAAATACCCATAATTAAGTATGTATGGAGAGGCATATCTATAAGAGTTATTGTGTGGCTTTTGCATTAATTAAAATAATATGCCCTTTACATTTTAAAGTTTTTGAGAGAGCCTGGAATAAAAGAGAATGAGATTAAGATAAAAGACTTCTGGCACCTAAATTTCTACATAACAAAAAGTGGGTTGAGAAAATAGGCCCATTGCCAATAGGGAAATATTATTTTAAAACCTTTCATATATAAGCAGGCAGAATAATTAAAGAAACTTTCGGAAAGCAGGGTAATGGACTGTAAAGAAGAAAAGACTAGGGAGTCACTACTACGCAGCCTAACCAAGGTATGTTTCCTAAAACTGGATTAGAGAGACCTGACATTTCCTCCGTGAGATTTTGAACTTGCCATAAAAAACAAAGTGACTGTGTTTCCTTTCTCCAAAAAGAAGTCTTTATTACTTTTATCTTTTTTCGTTTCAGCATTCTACGATTGGTGTCCAGGAGACAAACATAACTGTTTCTATATATCATAGGTCTTCATTTAAAAAGTAAATACTCAAAAAAAAAAAAAAAGTAAATACTCCAAGACACATAGATCATGAAATCCTGGATTTCAACCTGATACTGGCATTGGATGAGACTACTGGCAATCATGGAATGGGGCCAGTGGATTTTGCAGGTGACAAGGAAGTGAACATGGAAAAGAGGACTGAACACAGTAGGTAAGATCATTGTGGGAAAAATAAACTCACTGCTTTCCCCCTTCAGACCTCCTGGTGGCAAAATGCTTTCCTCCCCGACTCCCACCCCGGTCACTCCTCAACTTTAGGCTAGCCCCTGCGATTTACCTTCCCAAACATAACACAGGAAAGGCTTCAAATATTTCCGTGAGGTTGTTCTCTCGTACCTCTCGCATTGCCATGAGAAAGGCTTCCCTGAAGCTAGATGCTGCTCCTTTATACTTAATTCCCCAGCTGAACACACTAGAAACCGACCCAAGGCCAGCATATGGCAGCAAGAAGCCAGGACCAGTTAGGCCTGCCCCTCGAAGAAGCAGACCCTCCCAGCCAAGATCAACCCCCATCAGCTGAGTCCAGCCCACTCTTCAGCCTGCAAATGAGCCCACTTGAGATAAGAAAAGCTGCACTAGCCGACTGGATTTTATGGTCATTTGTTACCCAGCTTTATGTAGCAAGACCCAACCAATACTTTCTCAGCTAAAAAGAAATGATCATGAAATAGAGAGCCTACTCTCCTATATGAGGTACTGAAGAAGCATTTTCTCTTTTATTCATGTAACGGCCTTGCCACAATATATGTTTTATTTACATTCACATGACAGAGTTAATAGTTGTGCTTTTTTGTTTTGTCTGTTTTTTTTTAAATCAAATTAAGATTCCTCATCTATAGATGAATCAAAATTGTTAATGATTGTTATACTACCTTCTGTAATGTTTATTTTAAAATATTGCATTGTCACTGAGAAACCAGAAGATCAAGGGTAGGGCCATCCCTTCTTCTTATGCAGCTGCATTTTAATTTTAATCAGTAATTAATCTCTTCTAACATCCCTTTTTATGTCCTCCTACATAAGGCCCTAAATTAAGAATAATAAAACTGCCAATGTGTCTTTTACTCCTAAATCATCCTTATCACTTCCCAGACAGATGCTAGGTAGCACCAAAGCTTTACTCTACCTTATAAAAGGAAGGATGCTAGAAATATGTAGGTATATTTGGAATTCTCAATTTTTTTTTAATTAGCTCAATCATATTTGAAGAGCTTTTCTATTTTTCAAACACGCAATACTAGTGTGTGTGTGTCAAGTCACAAAGCCAGAATAACTCAGCCCTAGCTTAATTTTATAAGGTCAAATGTTATTAATATAAATGGATTTTAATAGTTTACTTCTTTTTGGATATGTAGAGCCATATATATTTGTACGTAAATGTTGACACAATGACCCCTAACAAATTGACTTATTTAAATACTTCATTTCTAGACTACAACACATTTTTCTATTATTGATGCTTGTAGCTCATCATTTTTTTTTCAGATCAAATTGAAAGGCCCTAGAGATTTGTCAATGCCTTCAGTCTAACACTTTCTTAAACTCAGGAGAGTTACCACTTGAGTCCTTAAAAAAATGCAGATAACCCACATACTTATATATTACATATGATAAAATTCAACTTTTCTCTATTCTGATATTATCAGTGCTATCATAAATTGGCTCAAGCATTAATGGTCGGTCTGCACTCATATTTATCAAAGCAGGGAAGTTTGATCTTCTGAGAGGAAATCTAGACTCTCAAATGAAAGTATATGAATCCTATCTTGGATCATTTCAGTACAGAGATAGGTAAATTTCTGCCAATAAACTGTAATCTAATACCTTCAAAAATGAAATTGATGAGAAAATTTTAATTTTGATTGTTTACCTTGGGTACTCCTTACTATTTACTATTTACTTTGGGTACTATTATTAGCATTTTGAATTCCAACAGTTATATATATTATCCTCAGTGGTGTTTGATCCTCAAGAATTTAAGAAGTTCAATTCTGTTTAGCCAAGTTGTAGTATACAGATGTGACTCCTTTTGAAAGCATAAGGTATCTACAAGTTAGTCTGTAAGTAATTCTAGCCTGTGGGGTAGAATGTACTGAGTCATAATCCCAATATAACGTAATACAAAATTGTTAACCCAATACTTCAAGTCTAGGTATCTAGTAGGCTTAATTTTAAGTGTTAACCTGGCTAGGCCATACTGCCTAGTGTTTAGTCCAGAGGCAGTCTCGATGTTGTTGTAAAGTTATTTTTTCTATGTGATTAATATTTAAACCAATAGATTTTGAATAGATTAGATGACTCCTGGTAATGTGGGTGGGCCTCATTCAAACAGTTGAAGGCTTAAGAACAAAGACTGAAGTTCCCCTGGAAGGAAGGAATTTGAATTTAAGACTGCAACATAGAAGGCTTCCCTAAATTTTCAACCTGCCTGGCTGCCCTGGAGAATTAGGAAGGGAAAATGCAACTTCGGCTCTTGAATTTCCAGCCTGCTGACTGATTTCAGACTCATCAGTGCCCCTCCACCTCACCTGCCCTCACCAATTCTGTGGGCTTGGTGTTTGGCTTTACCAATACTCACATATACAACTAAATTGCTGTATTTCTAGGTAAACTCAGAGCAGTACAACAAGCTGTTTGGGATACTGTGCCCTTTCTGAGCTATATAAATATGGGCTCTTACCATTATATGCTGGTTTAGTTAGAATATTCAGCATTTTAGCATTATTGTTCTCTGCATTTTTTTGCATTAATCAACCAGGTTAACAAGTGATTTCAATTGATCTTACAAGAGCCTTCTAAAGGCAAATTTACACAGCCAGGAGCAATGCAATCAGTAGCAATATAGCCATAAAAATTAGCCAACAATACCACTGGATTGTGACAGTAGAAAACACCAACACCATCACTATACTCTTCTGTAGCTATGGGTCTAGGAAGTGGATGTTTGTAGAGGAACCCAGAGGAAATAGATCCTTAGCTAGGGGGATAACAATTAATAAACAGAAAAAAAAAATTCTTAAAAGCCTGTATACTTGGGGCCATATTAATAAAAACTTGTTCAGGGGCGCCTGGGTGGCTCAGTCATTAAGCATCTGCCTTCGGCTCCGGTCATGATCCCAGGGTCCTGGGATCGGGCTCCCTGCTCAGCGGGAAGTCTGCTTCGCTTCTTCCTCTCCCACTCCCCTGTTTGTGTTCCCTCTCTCACTGTGTCTCGCTCTCTGTCAAATAAATTTAAAAAAAAAATCTTAAATAATAAAAATTTTAAAAAAATAAAAATTTGTTCAAAATAATTAGAGATTTCCTCTCATGCCATCCTTGTATTATCATATTTGCGTCATCTGCCATTAGATATATATTTCCAGCTTTTCCTCCATTGTACAGAAAGTTCCTTAGTTACATAGGAAACTTGCTCATGAGGGAAATTATTAGGAAGTATGTTATAGCAGAATTGCACAGGTCAACATATAATATTGGCACTTCTCCCTCAATATGTTTCTACCTTCCTTTCATGATCCATTTCTTGGTCAACAATAACAATAACAATCTCTGGCATGCCCTGTCCCACCCCAAGTGATTGAGTAGTGTTCTTTAACTGTACTTACACTGAAGTTAGCCTTTCTTATTCATAATGTTGTGGTAATAGATGATCAATAAATGTTCTGGTGCCCCTGGGATGGAGATAATGAACAACAGATCGCATGGAATTCAGAACCGAATAGGGAGGTGAGATAATACTTAAGCTGTATAAGTAGTATCTCATTCTAGATATTTTTATGGAGATCTAAAGTATGAGGTTCGTGGCTGGGTGACTTAATAAGCTTCATGTCTCTCTATTTCCATTGCAATCACTTCAACCTTTACAGTCCAAACAACCTAAAATGAAATTTACCCAATTCTCATAGCATTGCCATGGCTCTCAGAATCCATTTTCCACTTTCCATCTTGTTTTTCACCCATTGCAGAGATAAGTATATGGTATACTTCCTTTACCTTCCAGACCGAAATATTGTGGCGAACATTTTATTTTGATGGAACATTCTGTTATATAAATAGGCCAGAGTTGGCCCCTGTGTATTGGCCTAAAATGGCCTCCATGCTGTTTGTGTCTCCACAGTAGGCTACACTGTTAACCCGAAGCCTGATGGCACAAAACCCAAATTCTCACACATCCAAATGCTTCATATATAGTCAAACTAAACATATTTTTAGCTGTTTAGAGCCTATTTGTGTGGCATACCCCATAAAATCTCACCGAATGTTTACTAACCATAGGGCAAGACAAATGCTATAGTTATCAAAGACCCCAAACTGCTGCCATCCTTTGGAGCTCTCTGACCCAGAGATTCCCCACCTTGCTGCTGAGCTGCACCTAGACAGATGAGCCCCCTCTCCAACTTCCTCTTCTCCCCTGGGAGTTCCCTTACCCCATTCCCCTTCTGGGTTGGTGGCCTCTAGTTGCCATCTCAGAAAGATCTCTCATTGGAAGGAACATCTCCTCTCAGATAACCCTCCAAGCACCACCTACTATAGCTTGTTGTGTATTATTGCCTCTTGTAGTCCTGTCTCTTCCCAGATTAACTCTGAAATCCTCTAATTTACCACACATTCTGAAAAGTTAGCAAATTTCCAACCAGTATATTATGATATATTTAAGATATGTATATTATACAATCAATATACTTGGCTTATAAGCTTTTGAGGCCATTTTCTCCATTCTCAGCCTCTTCAAAAACTCACAGAAGAATGGTCAGTTCCTAGCTACTGAGAGAGAGTGCTAGAGGAATGAGAAGTCTCAAGTTGTGAACAACCAAAGGCTACAAGTGAACTCTCTGTCTTCCAGCAGCATGAAGAAAAGTCACTTAATATTTATAATATCAGAAATATTGGTGGTATGAGCAGAAGAGAGAAACTGTATACAGAATTCAGGTAATAGTAATATTGGGTGGACCTTAGTGCAGGAAAGTGACAGCAAAGAGTTAACAACCAACAATACTGTGGAAATAATTGTGTCCTAAAGTGCTCCCTAGGTTGTTAATTATAAAACCTAATATAATTTCTAGTCAGTCTCTCTGTTTTCCAGAGTGGTTGGCTCTATGAGTCATGTCCTGAGATTCTCTGCTAGAACAGTGAAAAAAGAATGAACACAAACACTTTTGCTTCTTTTCTGTAAAGTACTGAAAAGATAGAGGGAAAAAAGGGAGATGAAATGTTGATTATATAGTAGTACAAGATGGAAGCGGGAAACGGGTGATTTTTATGAGCTCATGTTCTTGCAACCTAATTCATCAATTTGAAATTCAAACACTTGTCAAACAGGACAAGTTCTGCACGGTTATAACTTGGAAGCACTACAGCTATTGATTTTTAAATTTAGATTCTTTGTCTTTTTTTATTCCTAGAAATGCACTGGGTTTAGTAAAATTTACTGCAATTTCTGTGGGAAGAAAACGACACAGTAAATAGAAGCAAATAACTCAAGAAAAATGCTCAAAAAGTATTTTTCAGAAAATTGTATATACACATAGGGCAAGCATAGGTGTCAGATTTTTCAGTACAGAGCTGATTATAATATTCTGATTTTTTTTGAGTCAGTGCATTGGACCATATATCCTAATTTTTGCCTCAGAAAATCAAATTGCTGCAGTATTCTTTCCATGAATGTTGAAATAGGAAACCAACTATAATTTATTTATGTATTTCATATTCAATGAGTGAATCTGTAGTAACATTTATTAGGCTATATAATCTCAAAAATTACATTTGTAATAAGTTTTATAAGACTAAAAATAAGCAACAAATTTTTTGCAGACCTAAAGACTCAATTTGAAAATTAGTTAAGAAAATGAAAGATAGGGGCACCTAAGTGGCTCAGCTGGTTAAGAGTCTGACTCTTGGTTTCAGTGCAGGTCATGATCTCATCGGTCATGAGACTGAGCCCTGTATAAGGCTCCGTACTCAGTGTGGAGTCTGATTGAGATTTTCTCCCTCTCCCTCTGCCCCTCCCCCCTGCTCATGTGCTCTCCCTCCCTCTCTCTCTCTTCTCTCTCAAATAAATAAATCTTTAAAATAAATAAACAAAAGGTAATGATACAATATTTAGTTATTAGAATTTGCCATTATAATTCATGTAATAGCTTACAAATTAGCTACATAAAATAATGTAGGTGTGACTAATATTAATTATACAAGCAGGTAAATTAAGATACAAAATGTTAAAGAATTCCATCATTAAGGGCTTAGCAGTCCTCCCCATTTATGTCACAGTCTAGTTTTTTCACCAAACAAGTTTAGGGAGACTTGGAGACTAATCATTAGATTATATATAAACATGTATATGTACATTTTGTTCTGATTTTTCTTCTGTGCATAGGCACTGCTATAAAATTTCCAAATAATATCTTAATTCTATCCTTATACCGTATTTGCAAATTATTCAATGTTTGCTAGTCAATATTTTATAGTCAATATAAGTAAATTGGCCTAGCAACTTACTTCTAATGAATAGTATACACACATGCAAAGTGAGAAGGTGTCACTCGCAAGATTATCCTATAAAAATTCTTTGTCTTCTACTCCACTCACTTCTCTTGATCTCTTACTTGCTCACTCATAGAAACCAGATGCCATGATATGAGCTGCCCTATAGAGAGACCAACACAACGACAAAAACAACAACAACAACAAAACTGAGGGAGGGTTCTGGTGAACAGTCAGTGAAAAACTGAAGCCTGCAATTCAACAGTTCAACAGCCATGAGAGTGATCTTAGAAGTCAATCATCTCTCAGGCAAGCCCTCAGATGATTGCATGCCTTGGTTGCATCCTTATGAAAGATCTGGAGTCAGAAGAGCCAACTAAACCATATTTCAGTTTCTTGACCCAGAGAAACTGTGAGTAAAATAAGTATGTGTTAAGTCATTAAATTATGGGGCAATTTACTGCACAGCAATAGATAATTATTATACACAATTTCAAAGAAAGCCTCAAAATAACAGATATTAGGGCTGTCCAGTCACATGCTTAGTGTGGGATGTGGGCCAGGAGCATGAACCTGTCCGCCATAGCTACGCTGAAATCAGGAGTGTGAGGTAATGTGATATTGTTGGCAAATACCTGTTTAGTTGGCTCCTTGTATCTTTAGGTCTATCTGTGCCTCATAATAAACTTATGCTACAATTACTCTTCATGGTTATGGTTCTTCATAGGTATGTAGATGAGATAGATAGATAGATGATAAATGAAAGAAAGTTAGTTAAATAAACCATTAACCCCATATTTGTAGATACTCCCAAGGGTAATATTAATATGTACCATCCGTATTATCTATTACCCAACCTTCTCTCACCCTTTCCAGCTCTTCAGTTAGTTTACATTGATTTCCTGGTAAGATGATCCAAGTCTTCCTCTTTGAGAGGAACTTACACTTTGAGAAGACTTGTTTTCATAACTCCCTTCTTAAAGTTGTCACCATAAAGGAAGACCAAAAGATGCCCCAGTTAGTAGCTCAGTTTCAGTATTTACCTTTGATCCCATTTGGTTTCAGCAATACTAGGTTCTGATTATAATTACAATAAATTACCATTGTCAGTGTAGCAATTCCTTTTTTTTTATCCTGCTTGTTCACCAGCATAAGAAGTCAAAATGATAAGGTATAAGAAACACATTGATAATAATGCAATAATAGTAGGGGACTTCAACATCCCACTCACAGAAATGGACGGATCATCTAAGCAGAAGATCAACAAGGAAACAAGGGCTTTGAATGACACATTGGACCAGATGGACTTCACAGCTATATTCAGAGCATTGTAACATAGAGCAAAGGAGCACACATGAAACATTCTCCAGAATAGATCACATGCTGGGTCATAAATCAGGTCTCAACCAGTACAAAAAGACTGAGATTGTTCCATGCATATTTTCAGACCACAATGCTTTAAAACTTGAACTCAATCACAAGAGAAAATTTGGAAAGAACACAAGTACATGGAGGTTAAAGAGCATCCTACTAAAGAATGAATGGTTCAACCAGGAAATTAAAGAAGAATTTAAAGTATATATGGAAACAAATGAAAATGAAAACACAATAGTTCAGAACCTTTGGGATGCAGCAAAGGTGGTCCTAAGAGGAAGGTATATAGCAATACAGGCCTTTCTCAAGAAACAAGAAAAGTCTCAAATACACAACCTAACCTTACACCTAAAGGAGCTGGAAAAGAACAGCAAATAAAGCCTAAATCCAGTAGAAGAGAAGTAATAAAGATTAGAGAAGAAATCAATGATATAGAAATTAAAAAAAAAAAGTAGAACAGATCAATGGAAGAAGGATCTGGTTCTTTGAAAGAATTAATAAGATCGATAAACCCTTAGCCAGACTTAGCAAAAAGAAAAGAGAAGGGACCCAAATAAATAAAATCATGAATAAAAGGGGAGAGATCACAACCAACACTGAAGAAATACAATTATAAGAGAATATTATGAACAATTATATGACAACAAATTAGGCAATCTGGAAGAAATGGATGCATTCCTAGAAACATATAAACTACGAAAACTGAAACAGGAAGAAAGAGAAAATTCATAACCAGCAAAGAAATGGAATCAGTAATCATAAATCTCCCAACAAACAAGAGTCCAGGGCCAGATGGCCTCCCAGCAGAATTCTACAAATGTTTAGAGAAGAATTAATACCTATTCTTCTGAAAGTATTTCAAGAAATAGAAATGGAAGGAAAACTTCCAAACTCATTGTATGAGGCCAGCATTACCTTGATCCCAAAACCAGACAAAGACCCCACTTAAAAGGCGAATTACCGACCGATATCCCTGATGAACATGGATGCAAAAATTCTCACCAAGATACTAGCTAATTGGATTCAACAGTACAGTAAAAGGATTACTCACTACAACCAAGTGGGATTTATTCCTGGGCTGCAAGGGTTGTTCAACATCCACAATTCAATCAGTCTGATACACCCTATTAATAAAAGAAAGGACAAGAACCATATGATCCTCTCAGATGAATAAAAAACATTTGACAAAATACAGCAACCATTCTTGATAAAAAGTCTCCACACTGTAGGGAAAGAAGGAACATACCTCAGTATCATAAAAGCCATATGCAAAAACCCCACAGTGAATATTATCCTCAAAAGGGAAAAACTGAGAGCCTTTCCCTTAAGGTCAGGAACACGACCTTACTCCCACCACTGTTGTTCAACATAGTTCTGGAAGTCCTAACCTCGGCAATCAGACAACAAAAAGAAATAAAAGGCATCCAAATCAGCAAACAAGTCAAATTCTCACTCTTTGCAGATGACATGACACTCTACATAGAAAACCCAAAAGACTCCAGCAAAAAATTGCAGAACTGATACAGGAATTCAGCAAAGTCACAGGATATAAAATCAATGCACAGAAGTCAGTTGCATTTATGTACACTAACAATGAGGCAGTAGAACAGAAATCAAGGAATTGATCCCATTTACAATTATACCAAAAACCATAAGATACCTAGGAATAAACCTAACCAGAGAGGTAAAGGATCTATAATCTGAAAACTATAGAACATTTATGAATGAAATAGAGGATGACACAAGGAAATGGAAAAACATTCCATGCTCATGGATTGGAAGAACAAATATTGTTAAAATGTCTATACTACCCAAAGCAATCTATACATTCAATGCAATCCCTGTCAAAAATACCATCTACATTTTTCATAGAGCTGGAACAAACAATTCTAAAATTTGTATGGAACCACAAAAGACCTCAGATAGCCAAAGTAATGTTGAAAAAGAAAACCAATGCTGGAGGCATCACAATTTGGGACTTCAAGCTGTATTACAAAGCTGTAATCATCAGGACAGTATAGTACTGGCACAAAAACAGACACATAGATCAATGGAACAAAATAGAAAACTCAGAAATTAACCCACAACTAGGTCAGTTAATCTTCAACAAAGCAGAAAAGAATACCCAATGGAAAAAAGACAGTGTCTTCAACAAATGCTATTGAGAAAATTGGACAGCCACATGCAGAAGAATGAAACTGGACCACTTTCTCACACCATAAACAAAAATAAATTCAAAACGGATGAAAGACCTAAATGTAAGACAGGAATCCATCAAAATCCTAGAGGAGAGCATAGGCAGTAACCTCTTTGACCTCGGCCACAGCAACTTGTTGCTAGACATGACTCCAAAGGCAAGAGAAACAAAAGCAAAATGAACTACTGGGATTTCATCAAGATAAAAAGCTTTTGCACAGCAAAGGAAACAGTCAATAAAACTAAAAAGCAACCTGAAAAAAATGGGAAAAGACATTTGCAAATATCTGATAAAGGGCTAGTGTCCAAAATCTATAAAAAACTTATTAATCTCAACAACCAAAACCCAAAAAATCCAGTGAAGAAATGGGCAGAAGATATGAACACGCATTTCTCCAAAGAAGACACACAAATGGCAAACAGACACATGAAAAAATGTTCCACATCACTTGGCATCATGAAAATTCAAATCAAAATCCCAATGAGATACTACCTTAACACCTGTCAGAATGGCTAAAATTAACAACTCAGGAAATGACAGATATTGGTGAGGATGTGGAGAAAGGGGCACATTTTTATAGCATTGGTGGGAATGCAAACTAAAGCAGCCACTCTGGAAAAGAGTATGGAGATTCCTCAAAAAATTAAAAATAGAGCTACCCTACGACCCAACAATTGCACTACTACTTATTATCCAAAGGATACAAAAATACTGATTCAAAGGGGCACATGCACCTCAATGTTTATAGCAGCAATGTCCACAATTGCCAAAATATGGAAAGAGCCCAGATGTCCATCAACAGATGAATGGATAAAGAAGAGGTGGTATGTGTGTATATACACATATACACACATATACATATTTATAATATATAGTACGTGTATATATATATTTATAATATTTATATATAATTATATGTATAATGGAATATTACATAGTAATCCAAAAGAATGAAATCTTGCCATTTGCAATGGCATGGTGGAACTGAGGATATTATGCTAAGTGAAATAAGTCACTCAAAGAAAGACAAATACCATATGATTTCACTCATGTGGAATTTAAGAAACAAAACAGATGAACATAGGGGAAGAGAAGGAAAAGTAAAATGAGATGAAAATTGAGAGGACGGCAAACCATAAGAGAAGCTGACTCTAGGAAACAAACTGGGAGTTTCTGGAGGGGAGGTGGGTGAGGGGAAGGGATAATTGGGTGATGGGCATTAAGGAGAGCACTTGATGTAATGAGCACTGGGTGTTATATGCAACTGATGAATCACTAAATTCTACCTCTGAAACTAATTTAAAAATGATAAGAGAATAAACATGTAGATTGGGTATCAATTCTGGTAAGGAAAATTGTTTCCCCATTCAGGATGGGAAGGAACAATATAGTTGACTTGACATCAAGTGACTGGCCAGGATCTTAAATGGGCAGTGCACTATCAAGACACCACTTCAGTTTCTGCTGTTGACTAGTTGGTGTTTAGCATTGTCAGTAGCTAGCTTAGCCCTAAGGAGATAAATCCCTCCCCAGTGGGACCATACATAGCCTCCATCCCTACCATTTTGCCTGCCACATTCTTATACTCGTGCAAACACTGGGTTGGTAGAAAGCAGAAGTTAGTTAATCCTCATGGAACAAATAATCCTAATTGATTGAGGCACCTAGTTGATCAGTGCCTCCTCTCTGTCAGATGCTATTTAGTGGCAACTGACATAAAACAAATAACCATCAATTTTATAACTGTTTCTATAATTTACCCCAAATGCCACATCCCTAGCTTTGAAATTTTGTTTCTGAATTTCTAAACTTTCTTCCTCAGATCCTGAACAATTAGCAAAATTATCCTCATTACCCAGCAGTCTGTTTATATAATGACACCAAGTTGCTTATTCCTGTATATTAAGTTGATGACCTAGCAGAGTTCTCAGCTCTGCCTAATAAAGGTTATCTCCTCACCACTACCTTTTAAGGCCACTCTGGATTGGAGCTGTAGGACTTGCACATACATATCAGGCAGACCCATCTGTGAGCCAGGACATTTTTCCTCTTCCATTATATAATTGTAGGAATTAATTCATTTGTTTACTCAGAGAAAGAAGTGTCAGTACAATGGAAATTCCATGGAAGTCTGAACCACCCATGCATTCAGATCATGTTTGTCCCTGGATCAGTCCAGGAAAAATTTCTAATATACTTTTTCCATCATAAATGATTACTGCTTCATCCACCCATCTTTATAACTGGACTAACCAAAGAGTATCCAAGTCATGAGGAGCAGCTCTGATCGCACTTTGAGTTCCCCTGGTCAGGTACTGAGGCTCCACTAGACATAGTAGCCCCCAGGAGCTGTATTTTGAATGATGAGTCGTTATTTGCTGATATACTATAGAAATGAAGTGTGCATACTGCATATCTCTTCATGGGGCTTGCCACAGTTTCCACACTATATCCTTATCTCTGATGAACCCCTCTAGCATGATGGATCTGCTGGGTCATAAAACCCAGTTGACAGGAAGTTTGCATCATATTCTGTGCAAAACCCTCTTTGACTATGGTCTTCACTCAAACCTGCAGCTTGATAAATTGGTCAGAGCAGTACCCCAAAAGGAAATACAAAATGTGGCTATATAGGCCCAAATAATTACCATCTTTTTCTTAGTGATAGATAATTCAGGGTGAAATAAAGTATCTTGAGTATTAGATGAAATGTCATGCCATTACCCCAGATTACCATAAAATATCACTCTCATAAGACAAAACCCTGAAACTCTGTGGAGTTGTTTTTTCCCCAATCTTTGGCACACATTTGTCCTGCCAGTGCATCCAGAGTCTCTGCATTTCCTAATATTAATAGCATGTCGTCATCAATACCAGACACCAAAACAAGGTTCTGAGGCATGTCAATCTAGTCCATGAAAACTATACAGTGACAAAAATAAAAATATTTAAGAACCCATGGAATGAGAATGTGTATCCTCACTATTATGTAAGAGCAAGCAGCTTTTGATTCTTTTCAAAAAGAAGACATATTGCAGATCAATAGCTACACAGGTGTGTTCATCAGTCCCTATAAAAGTACCGTATTCACCACAGCATCTATTATCGATGCTGCAAATTGACTGAATTTACTATAATTTCTACTCTCTGACAAAGATCAGAGAAATGAGATTTATAATGACCAGCCGGTGATGCCTGGAGCGGATCTGGTTATGCATAATTACTTGGCATAACTGGTGAGACCACCTTTCTTGACCACATGGCCAGGATCACCATATAGTTCTTGTTGGTACCATCTGGAGACGAAGCTCATCGATGTGCCCAGGAACACTGTACAGCCCGTGCCTGGATGTTACTCAGATCCCCAGTGCTTGCCTGCATTCCTCAAGCAGTATACAATTTGCCTTTAAATATAAACCTTCATGACTACACTTTGTAGAGGCAGTTGAGTTCTTTCCAGTATCTGCCCTTGAGAAGAGGAATGTAATTAATTATTTTCACTTGTGGAGAACTGTGGCTCAAACTTGCTTGGAATTCTAAGAAAACAGGTAAAAAGTGGTTGACAGTTTTAACACTGACAGACAGCTGGTTCTTTTCCAGTGACTTTATTCCTCATTTACTGAGTCTGCCCAGACAAATTAATGCCTCTATTTTTCCAGGTTGTGCTTGTAGGTGGCCTGAGGTGTTTTTCTGTCTCTAGCAAAGCTTCCAGGTATAGAGCAGGAAGATGTCTTAATCTGAAGCATTATGTACTGAGTACTGGTAACATGGCATAAAATTGTTCACTACAATTCTTATGAAATCATGTGGACCTAGAGACTGTAATAAAATGTATCACAAGTTTCTGCCACATTGTTTTAAAGATAATGTGTACGTCCATGTGAGTATGTGAAGAGTTTAAGTGGTCAGTGCCTGCATGACAGGCATTAAACATTTAAGAATTTTTGGAAAACAAAAAAAAAAATTGCTGTTCTTACAGAATTTTCTTGATTTATCTGCCCTCTTTTCACTACCAGCCTAAAATAACTCCAGTATCAAAAATAACAAGCTATTCAGAATTATTTTGAAATCATAAAGAATTAACTATAGATGTAATGGCATCAGAGAAATAAAAATTGCTTTTAGTTTATCTATGGTTTCTAGCAATGGTAAACATGCCATCATTTTTTACTATTCATATAATTTTGTGTAGTTAATTATCCCATACATGCCCTTGCAGGTCCACGGTTGAAAATTTTACTCATGTCTAACCAATAATTAGATGCTGTTACATTGGAAGAATGAGCAGGGAGAGGGTTAGCACATGATTTAAGTAAGGACAATTTGATTCTTTCCTTAAAACTGATGTTTGGCAGTATGGAGGTTCCTCAAAAAGTTGAAAATAGAACTACCCTATGACCCAGCAATTGCACTACTGCGTATTTACCCCAAAGATATAAATGTAGTGACTGAAAGGGCACATGCACCCCAATGTTTATAGTCGCAATGTCCACAATAGCCAACTATGGAAAGAGACTAGATGTCCAACAAGAGATGAATGGATAAAGAAGATGTGGTATATATACATATACATATATATGTATACATATATACATATGTATATGTATGTATATATGTGGTATGTATATACATATGTATATATATACATATATATGTATATATATATGTGGTATATATACATATATATATAATGGAATATATGAGCCATCAAAAAATGAAATCTTGCCATTTGCAATGATGTGGATGGAACTAGAGGGTATTATGCTAAGCGAAATAAGTCAATCAGAGAAAGACATGTATCATGATCTCACTGACATGAGGAATTTGAGAAATAAGACAAAGGATCATAGGGGAAGGGAGGGAAAAATGAAACAAGACGAAACCAGAGAGGGAGACAAACCAGAAGAGACTCTTAATCTCAGGGAACAAACTGAGGGCTGCTGGAGTGAAGGGGGTGGGAGGGACGGGGTGCCTGGGTGATGGGACATTGGGGAGGGTATGTACTATGGTGAGCGCTATGAATTGTGCAAGACTGATGAATCAGAGACCTGTACCCCTGAAACAAATAATACATGTTAATAAAAAAATTAAAAAAAAAAACCCTGATGTTTGGATATTAGAAGAAAGAAGCTATCTTTTTCCTGGGTTCTCTAAAGCTATGAGGATGTCAATCATGAGCTTTGGGCAGCCATCTTTCTTGTGTTGTGGTTAAAGCCAGTCAACTTTAGTTTTGGTTAAGATGGAAGAAATGGTGGGACATTTAATGATTAAGAAAAAGAGGATTAGAAATTAGATAAATGGTCATAATTGAATAGACATATTAAGAATCAGAAGTTTAGGGGTATCTGGGTAGCTCAGTCAGTTAAGTGTCCAACTCCTTGATTTCTGCTGGAGTCATGATCTCAGGGTTGTGGGATCGAACCCCACATCAGGTTCCCTGCTCAATGGGGTGTCTGCTTGAGATTCTCTCTCTCCCTCTCCCTTTGCTCTTCTCCCATGTGTTCTCTCTCTCTCTCTCTCTAAAATAAATAAATAAAATCTTAAAGAATTAGAAGTTTAGATATTTAGAAGTATAAAGTAGTTTAAAAGTGTTCTCATTCAAAATATGATTCAAAATATGACAAAAAAAGATGCACAGAAAGTTATTTGCTATGAAAAATATCACCCCATTATTTAAAGACCTAAAATTGGAACTCCTAACCTGATTCAGACCACAGTTCATGCTTTATTTCCCATTCCATTTCTAATTAACATCTTAGAGATGATGGGCTCTTTGAGGGACATGATGTAGAGAGAGTAGAAACAATATAATAATATTTAATATTGTTTAAGTGTTTATTATGCATCAATCATGTGCTAAACACTTTATTTGCATTTCTTCATTGAGTCTGAAAAGTAGCACCTGAAATGGTATATTGCATTATTATATTTATTTCACGAAGAAGAAAAATAACATGTCAGAAGTGTTTGTAAATATCCTAAGAGCAAAAGTATATTCAGGTTGGACTAGGAATATCAGGAGCTTGAAGTTGAGTTTATCAGATTTGAGTAGTGTTGCACTAATTATGAAAAAATAAAGATGAGTATGACAAATCATATATAACTATACCCACCTTTTAAAGACTAGTTTTGCAAAGCCTATATGCCAGACTCAAACTAACACAAATTTTGTCCTCAGCGCTAAAAAAATAGATTTGATTTTCATGTTACTCATTTTTAACACTACCATTTCCAGCCACAAACATTGATCTCTAAAGTAGTCTTGTTACTTGTTCTAGTCAAATGTAGGATATAGTTGAAAAATATTGAAAATATTCTCTTAAAATATTAAAGTGAAGAAAGCTATGAAAACAACACTTAAAAAATCTAAGAGTTACTTTTTAACACATTCTCTGAGAGCACAAGAAACTACTGCTTTATCAGTTGAAGGGAAATGGTGTTAGTCCCAATCAATATTAATATGCATGTCTTCATATAAAAATACTTCTCTATTAAAAAAATTATAGCTTTAGATATGTTTTACTAGGATATCTTGGAAAAATTTATTGTGAAGGCATGAATCCAACAAAATACTCATTTTTATAAGTACTTAAAAAACTGGAATTTTTTTCTGTCATCTCTGCATATCATATTCTTAATATTGACTAATCAACAAGGACATACAGTATTTTACCAAAAATTGTACACTGCTTGTAAGATTGTAATAGTTATTTGTTATTAAAAGACCTCAAATCAACGTATTTAAACAATAAAATAAATCTGTATTTCTAATTCTCTATTTTGAAGGTGTTCTAAAGTTACTTTTTGTTCATTTATAAATTCTAAGTTTCCTCCTTAGGCTGGTAACTATTTGTGCTTCTTAAAGGACTGAGGAGAGAGTGTAAATAGCCTTTCTTCACAAATAACAATTCACTTTTATTTAAGTAAATTTGGTATACAAAATATACACTGACATGTGTATATTCATATTTCAATATCTTTATTAACATTTGGGTCTTTATTCCATGTGTACTTTCTAAATCAAGGATTTAAATGTATTTGGTAATATATTTATTAGTAAAAGAAGCTAGGCATGTGTCATTTTCTACTCAAATTTAAATAATCTAGTATGACCTAATATATATGTAGCTATTATATATATGTATATGTAATATATATAAATTCAATCCCTTGTAATTCTTGCATTTTTTTAAATCCTTTGCTTCAAATTATAGAATTAAAGAAAATGTATTTCATTCAGAATAATGTAGGTAGTCAGTAGATGGAGGCCAACTTATTGGCTGTAGCAAATTTTACATTTACAAAAAAAACCTTACATTTGTGTTTGAGCAGTATAACCTCCTTTAAGAACAAAAACCAACACACATGATTTCAGATTGTAACTTATTTCTCCATTTGTGTCTTGCTTTATTATCCTGGATTTATTAAGGCAGAGAAAAAGAAAAGGATGAATGATTATGGACCCAAATGAAATTGTGTGCATATATAATCTAGTTAATTTTGTAAAAGACAACAACTAATTTTTGTCATCATTCTGCTTTATCAAAGTGTGTAAATAAGGATTTCAAAGAGCCATTAGATTTGGCTAGTAATGGAAGACTTGTATATTTAGTTCTCCAAACATCTTTATTTATCCTTGGTTATAATAATGAGCTGAATATAATTAATACATTTCTGAACTTGTGTTTTGTTCAAGTTTTTGATGAGAGTAGAATTTGTTCATCCAGGGGCGCCTGGGTGGCTCTCAGTGAAGTGTCTGCCTTTGGCTCAGGTCATGATCCCAGGGTCCTGGAATCGAGTCCCGCATCAGGCTCCCTGCTCAGCAGGGAGTCTGCTTCTCCCTCTGTCCCTCCCCCTGCTCATGCTTTCTCTCTCTGTCTCTCTCTCTCTCCCAAATAAATAAAATCTTTAAAAAAATAAAGCAAATAAAATAAAATAATTTGTTCATCTAATACTATTCTTATATTAACACTCACTTGTTGATCTAATCTTACTGTGCAATGATTATAAGGACAATCGAAGACAGAGTAGGAGCACGGAACTAGAGAGATGAAGTCTCCATTATATTATTTAAAAGTTCCTAATAAAAGTTCCATTCCATCCATCAATGAAATATACTATCCTATTTTTTCTACCAATAACTTTAACATTCATGTTATTAACACTAAGTTGCACATGTATAACACTTTATAAATACATTTCTGATAAAATTTTGTATTTAGCACCTATCTCCTAGTGTAGTTAGAGTAGAAATTTACAGGTGAAGATTCTACAACCTTACTATCAGAGAGAGTGACTTGAACAAGATTCAGACTCAGTAAATGATGGGATAGGGATTACAGCCCTGCTCCCTCAGACTCAAAAGTATTCTTTCTGAATCACCTTTCTGCTATAGCACACCAAGCCTGAAAATTGCTAAATTTAATAAAGTCTTACAGTATATTACCTCAGATTTCAAATGAAATTATTAATATACTCACTTCAGCTCAGGTGAGCTATATCCAGTGTTCTGCTTTGTGAATCTGGATCTAAAGCAAATAGTCATATAATGAAGAAAATGAGGGTGGGAAGAAGCTTCAAATGTTTACCCTAGTAACTTGTTTTTGAGCAAATTCATGTCCCAAATGATATGGTCAAGAAGTCAATACATTCTTGATATGTTGATCTATATGAATGGAGATTGACTAAATCAGTACTTTGCTATGTTTGCAGTATGTCAGCCCCCCCACACACACACACACGAATTAATATGACATGGTATAGATTTTTTTCCACTTCAGTCAATTGTTTCATGACCCTAAAATTAAAGTAAATGCAATATATAATGAAGGTTTGCCTTCATGGTATCTTCTATTAATCTCAGCACTATTTTCACCTCATTATCATCTGTATTTTATGATATATATATATATATATATGTATATCTTTTGCTTTTTGCCATTTATTTTAGCCAAATAGAGTATAATTGGTTAGAAAAACAACTTAAGCATTATGAATTAAATAAACACATTCAGCAATTTATTGTCTGTGGGATTTATTCAGTAATTTTTAAAAGACAATATTAGTTGAGCATTTACTAATTTAAAGTAGTTTTGTAGACATTAAACATATCAGAAGAAATAAGACAAATGCCTTGCATTTAAATCCTGGAAATATGAATTCTATTTTTATCTCAAGAGTTATTAATTGGGCATTTAGTCCAACAGGTTATTTTTAAAATAAGTAATTACATTTTAAATAAATTTCCTCAAAGAGAACTTTTGTGAATATACAAGATGAAATGAAAAACATAAAGTTAACTGAAGTGAGTCTTAATTCAGTTAAAAAATTTGGGAGCTATGAAAGATGAGTGAATGAATCACTCAGCACATTTATATTTAATCTCAGTCTTAAAATGGATTCATTCAAACATATTGAGGTTCTGGAGAGATTGTGACTTATTTTATAATAGTAACTTGCAAAAATACAATTGCTTCTCCATATGGAACTTGGTGCAGCCAACCTACGTCTGAAAAGCTGATTATTTATTCAGTGCCAAACAACAATTTATCTTAGCCCCAAAACATGTGAGGTTGTGAATTAAAGACAGTTCCTTTCTTTTGTCTTGTTGTTGGTGTATGGGAATGCCACTGATTTCTGTGCATTGATTTTTATATCCTGCCACTTTACTGAATTCCTGTATGCGTTCTTGCAGTTTTGGGGTGGAGTCTTTTGGGTTTTCCACATAAAGTATCATATCATCTACAAAGAGTGAGACTTTGACTTCTTCTTTGCCGATTCGGATGTCTTTTATTTCTTTTTGTTGTCTGATTGCTGTGGCTAGGACTTCTAGTACTATGTTGAATAGCAGTGATGATAGTGGACATCCCTGCCGCGTTCCTGACCTTAGGGGAAAAGCTCTCAGGTTTCCCCCATTGAGAATGATATTCGCTTTGGGTTTTTCATAGATGGCTTTTACGATATTGAGGTATGTACCCTCTATTCCTATACTCTGAAGAGTTTTGATCAAGAAAGAATGCTGTCCTTTGTCAAATGCTTTTTCTGCATCTACTGAGAGGACCATATGGTTCTTGTTCTTTCTTTTATTAATGTATTGTATCACATTGGTTGATTTGCGGATGTTGAACCAACCTTGCAGCACAGGAATAAATCCCACTTGGTCGTGGTGAATAATCCTTTTACTGTACTGTTCGATCCTATTGACTAGTATTTTGGTGAGAATGTTTGCATCCATGTTCATCAAGGATATTGGTCTGTAATTCTTTTTGATGGGGTCTTGGTCTGGTTTTGGGATCAAGGTAATGGTGGCCTCATAAAATGGGTTTGGAAGTTTTCCTTCCATTTCTATTTTTTGGAACAGTTTCAGAAGAATAGGTATTAATTCTTCTTTAAAATGTTTGGTAATTCCCCTGGGAAGCCATCTGGCCCCGGGCTTTTGTTTGTTGGGTGATTTTTGATGACTGCTTCAATTTCCTTAGTGGTTATAGGTCTGTTCAGGTTTTCTATCTCTTCCTGGTTCAGTTTTGGTAGTTGATACATCTCTAGGAATGCATCCATTTCTTCCAGATTATCTAATTTGTTGGCATATAGTTGCTCATAATATGTTCTTATAATTGTTTGTATTTCTTTGGTGTTGGTTGTGATCTCTCCTCTTTCATTCATGATTTTGTTGATTTGGGTCATTTCCCTTTTCTTTTTGATAAGTCTGGCCAGGGGTTTATCAATCTTATTAATTCTTTCAAAGAACCAGCTCCTAGTTTTGTTGATCTGTTCTACTGTTCTTTTGGTTTCTATTTCATTGATTTCTGCTCGATCTTTATTATTTCCCTTTTCCTGCTGTGTTTAGGCTTTATTTGCTGTTCTTTCTCTAGCTCCTTTAGGTGTAGGTTTAGGTTGTGTATTTGAGACCTTCTTTCTTGAGAAAAGCTTGTATTGTTATATACTTTCCTCTTAAGACTGCCTTTGCTGGATCCCAAAGATTTTGAACAGTTGTGTTTTCATTTTCATTTGTTTCCATGAATTTTTTAAATTCTTCCTTAATTTCCTGGTTGACCCATTCATTCTTTAGTAGGATGTTCTTTAGCCTCCATGTATTTGAGTTCTTTCCAACTTTCCTCTTGTGATTGAGTTCTAGTTTCAAAGCATTGTGGTCTGAAAATATGCAGGGAATGATCCCAGTCTTTTGGTACCGGTTGAGACTTGATTTGTGACCTAGGATGTGATCAATTCTGGAGAATGTTCCATGGGCACTAGAGAAGAATGTGTATTCCGTTGCTTTGGGATGGAATGTTCTGAATATATCTGTGAAGTTCATTTGGTCCAGTGTGTCATTTAAAGTCTTTATTTCCCAAAGATACAAATGTAGTGATCTGAAGGGGTATATGCACCCCGATGTTTATAGCAGCAGTGGTATATATATATATATATACACACACAATGGAATATTATGCAGCCATAAAAAGGAATGAAATCTTGTCATTTGCAACGACATGGGTGGAACTGGAGGGTATCATGCTGAGCGAAATAAGTCAATCAGAGAAAGACAAGTATCATATGATCTCACTCATATGAGGAATTCTTAATCTCAGGAAACAAACTGAGGGTTGTTGGCATGGTGGGGGGTGGGAGGGATGGAGTGGCTGGGTGATAGACATTGGGAAGGGTATGTGCTATTGTGAGCACTGTGAATTGTGTAATACTGTTCAATCACAGACCTGTACCTCTGAAACAAATAATACATTATATGTTAAAAAAAAAAAAAGAAGATAGTAGGAAGGGAAAAATGAAGGGGGCAAAAATCGGAGGGGGAGATGAACCATGAGAGACTATGGACTCTGAGAAACAAACTGAAGGTTCTAGAGGGAGGGCAGTGGGGGGATGGGTTAGCCTGGTGATGGGTATTAAGGAGGGCACATACCCAATGGAGCACTGGGTGTTATATGCAAACAATGAATCATGGAACACTATATCAAAAACTAATGATATAGGGGCACCCTGAGTGGCTCATTCATTAGGCGTCTGCCTTCGGCTCAGGTCATGATCCCAGGGTCCTGGGATCGAGCCCCACGTCAGGCTCCCTGCTCGGCAGGAAGCCTGCTTCTCCCTCTCCCACTCCCCCTGCTTGTGTTCCCTCTCTTGCTATCTCTCTCTCTCTGTCAAAATAAATAAATAAAATCTTAAAAAAAAAAACTAATGATGTAATGTATGGTGATTAGCATAACATAATAAAATTTTAAAAAATGTAAAATAAACAAAAAGCCTTCAACTGAAAAAAAAAGACAGTTCCTTAATTATACTCACAATTCCAAATTTGTGTTTTGTTTTGTTTTGTTTTGTTTTCATTGTGATCTATTTTCCTAAATGCCAAATCAGGTAGATAATAAGATTATACTTCCTTAATTAAAATGAACTTTTAAAATTTTAAATAAACTTTAAAAAATTTTTATTTATTTGTTTGTTTGTGTTTTCTAGCTGGAGAGAACCACAGAGGCTTTTTGCCTCAATTAAGATTCATCACTGGAAACCTTGTTGAACCTCTAGTCAATGAGTGATAAAGGGATGAGTGCTGGAGAAACAGTAATAAACCCCTGAGGTGTGCACCCTAGACACGCCTTACCCACAACCCTGGCTCTGCTCCGCCCCAGACATACCTGAAAAATAAACGTTCTTTTAGACAAGAAATAACAAGTGTTGGTGAGGATGTGAAGAAAAAGGTACCTTTGTACAGTGTTTTTGGGAATGTAAAGTGGTATAGCTGCCATGGAAAACAGTATGAATGTTCCTCAAAAAATTAAAAATAGAACTACCATATGATCCTCAGTTCCACTTCTGGGTATTTATCTGAAAGTAATAAAATTAACTCAAGAAGTTATCTGCACTCCCCCATGTTCATTGCAGCAATATTCACAATAGTCAAAATGTGAAAACAACCTAATTATATGTATAAAATTCAGCCATATAAAAGAAAAACATCCCATCATTTGCAACAACTTGGATGGGCCTTGAAGACGTTATGCTAAGTGAAAAAGTGAGATAGAGAAAGACAAATATCATATGATCTCCTTATAAGTAGAATCAAAAAAAAAATAGACACAAGGAACACATTGGTGGTTGCCAGACGGTGGGTGAGGGATAGGCGAAATGTGTGAAGGTGGTCAAAAGATACAGAATTTCACTTATAAAATAAATAAGTCTTAGGGATGTAATATACAGCATGATGACTATAGTTAGTAATGTACATTTATAAAACTAGATTGGAAAAGTTCCCATCACAAGACAAAAAAGGAACTATGTGGTAATGAAAGTTAACTAGACATTGTGGTGATCATTTTGCAATATATGTTCATATTTGGAATCACTATGTTGTATACCTAAAATTAACATGTTATTTATCAATTTTATCTTGATTTATAAAAGGAGACTAAAAGAATTAGAAAGTCAAATTGTCTATATTCATATCTGTGTTTTTGTAATCAAAAGATAGAATAAAAATGGAGATTTACTGAGTACCAAAGTTCACTTTTAAAGGGTTAGCCAAAGTTTTAATTATTTGCTCCAAGTATTTTTTTAAACAACTGTTCAACCATCCAGAAAGACTACAGGAAGAAAAAATGAGAGAGAGAGAAAGAGACATAGAGAATAGAGGGAAATATAATTATACGTTGGTAAATAACGAAACATTTATGGTAATATGTAGAATTTTTATTAAAACTCTACTAGACTATTGAAAAGTTGAAAACAGTATAGGGAATGATTTCCATGTTACCTAATCTCTTAAAGAAATTATTTTACCTCAAAATTGCATTAATAATATTTGCTTTCCACTTTATAAATGTAAGCAATAGAAAATAAAGATACTGGTATTATAAATTTACATCTTTGATATACCAATATTTAAAAAGGTTTTCATATTATTGCCCTCTCCAATGTGTAATCTGTATGTTAAGTAAGCGAGTTCTGATTTCTTATACAAGCAATACTTAATTTTCCAAATTTTGGAGAAACTAAATATTTTTATAAGTGAAAAATACAATTTCAAAGTCCTTTAAAATAAAGGAAACCAGAATTTCCTAGATCCATTATTTTTTCTATATTTTATAATGTTCTTTTTATATCTGACTTGTGAACACACTTGGTTTTCAAAATACTGTGAACTGACACATGTATTTCCAGTCACTAAATCATTCAGATTATAATCATCTTACTTGTCAGAAAGTATTTACATTATAAATACATTTAACATAGTTTCACGTTATTATGGCATTAAAAGTGATGTTTTTCCCTTTACATACTTCAAATGTGTAATTCTGATTCTGGTTTCTTGTGGGCACAATGCGAATTCGTATGTCCACATGGACTATAATAAAAAAAAATTAGTGCATTGCACAACTTATTTTGATTCAGAAAGAATTTAAGTATCTACACTCTTATCTTTTCTGTGATAATTTCATTTCAGAAGTGCCTGGAATTTCAAATGTTCATATTTCTAAGTAAATTATCTTTTATTTATTTCTGCAATGTCCCATACATATGAAGATTTTAAATATGTAATTATTTAATATTCAAAACATAATTGACAAAGATCTTATTTTATGTCTCTTTATAGAATGCCTGGCATGTACTTATTACTGAATCCAGTTTATAACTTTTAACTGAATTAGGTGTAATAAAGGTTTAAGACTCTTTATTAAAATACAGTGTTTGTGGAAAGGTCATAAACATCACTAACAGAGCACTCTGTCAATAAATTGTTATTAACTTGTCCCAAGCTATCTACATTGAGAAAAAAATGGCAGAAAGTAATAATTGGTTGTAAATATATTTGTTTTAAACCCCAAACCTTGCAACTGTTTCAAATATCCAATTTCCATTGGATATCAGAGCCCTTTACTTTGAATGGACTTTTCAATCATGAGCGTTCTGTGTAGGTTTCAAAACAAAAACAAAAACACAGTCAACTAAAAATCTTTAAATTTCACTTGTTAATGGTGTCCACCTAAATCTGGATAGATAATGTAAATTTACTTTGCATTGTTCAAGTCAATATCATTAAAATACCAGTTTACCTTGTCTCACTTGTATCATATATTGACTATATTACTGATTCAAATTTAATAATATCCTACACAACTATGAAAGTTATAATACCATTTATTAGGAAATAAAGAACAAGCTTTGTGCCTTTTATTGTAATTGTGTTCTTGAGTGCAAACCAAACTTTTACATTGTTAAGACAGATTTTTCAGCCATGACTCAAAGTTATGGTGCGTAATGCCAATTTGCTTTTTATATAATTCTTACTTTTATTTTACTCCCACTTATTCAATATAGCCTAAATCAATACTGAAACTCTCAAAAATTTTTGAAATAAAGTTTCAACTTTTAAAAATTGTGTCACAGGAGACCTAAACCACAATCCCACACTAAACCAAATAATTCACACAAATGACAATTGGTATCTTATTGCAACATTCAGTGTTATCTTAAAGACACCTTTTAAATTCTAGGCATATTATTTCATCAGTGGCCTAGCACAGGGCCTTGCACATAGTAAGCACAAAATAAATGCCTACTCAATGGGCAAAACCCCAGAAAAGCCACATGAAAACAGTGTTGCAGGAGCAAGGACATCCTAACTTAGAAGCTATTGTCCCATTTCAGCAGAAAAGAGCTCCCAGATAAGAAATCAGAAGACCTTCAGAATGGCTACAGTCAATAAGACAAGAAACAAAAAACTATTGGTGAGCATGTGGAGAAAGGGGAATCCTCTTGCACTGTTGGTGGGAATGCAAACTGGTGCAACCACTCTGGAAAAGAGTACAGGGGTTCCTCAAACAGTTAAAAATAGAACTACCTTATGATGCAGTAATTGCATTACTGGATATTACAAAAATACAAAATACAAAAACATTAATTCAAAGGGATACATGCATGCCTAAATTTATAGCAGCATTATTTACAATAGCCAAATTATGTAAGCAGTCCAAATGTCCATCAATGAATGAATGGAAAAGGAAGAGGTAGTAGTATTATGTACACACACACACACACACACACACACACACACAGGAGTATTACTCAGCCATAAAAAAGAATGAAATATTACCATTTCCAACAACATGGATGGAGCTAGGGAGTAACGCAAAGTGAAATAAGTCAGTCCGAGAAAGACAAATACCATACAGTTTCACTCATCTGTGGAATTTAAGAAACAAAATAAATGGGCAAAGGAAAAAAAAAACAGAGTGAGGCAAACCAAGAAACAGACTCTTAACTATAGAAAACAAACTGATAGTTACTAGAGGGGAGGTAGGAGGGATGGGTTAAATAGGTGCTGGGGATTAAGGAGTGCACTTTTTGTGATGAGCACCAGGTAATGTATGGAACAGTTGAATTACTATTTTGTACACCTAAAACTAATATAATACTGTAGGTTTTATACCTATAACTATACCAGAATTAAAATAAAAGCTTGATGAAACAAAAAGAACCAGAAGATCTTGATTCTGTTGATTCTGCCACTTCCAGGATGTACAGCCTTGGATGAATCACTTAACAATTTAAGGTTCAGTGTCCTCATATAAATAAAGAAGTAACTCTTAGAGGTAACATATAGAGAATTATTCCACTCTAAAAATTCTATGACTTCTGAAATTTCTGAGGCTTTTAATCTGTATAATGTTATTTCCAATGGACAATACATATTTAATTGAGCAGATTAAGCAATATAGCTTTTAAATGGTCAAAATTTCATGCTTAATTCAACATTAATGGCCACAAAGCTCGTAATTCAGTAATTCAGTAGGTAGTTGTATTGTATTTCCCAATATGAGCTTACCTACATTATGCAACAACAACAAAAAAGTTAGTTTTCATTTTATCATTTCTTAAGTATAGGAAACCTTTCCATGTTAATTATTTTAAGTATATAAGAGTATTAAAATTTATTGCGTTTGATGTCATAAATATGGAAATATTTTAAAGTCACCTAAGTCAAATCTCTATAACTTTTGGTACAACTAAAAATGTCATAATAATAACTTTATAAGAAGAAATCCTGCTAATTCAAGTCAGGCACAATATTAGAAAAGAGTTTCAGCCTAACGAGAAGATTGACAGTAGTTATGTTGGAAGGAAAATGGAGCTGCCAAGAATAACTCAGTTAACACTGACATTCTAAGCAGAAGTATTTAAAGTATTTCAAATTCTTGTTCATATATGATAGGGTAGTTAAAAATAAAGAGATGCCCAAATAAGGCTCAGAATTGTGATTTACATATAAAAATGTAATGGGTTTAAAATTTAATACCATCCATATAATTAATTCAGAAACCAAATATAGCTGTATAAATTAAATGAAGTTTTTGTACGCAATAAAACTTGCTTGTGATTTTAATTGCTGAGTAGAAAGTGGCATTTGAAAATTCCTCAGAGAAATCTTAGGATTTATTTTCAGAATGATACTAAATGGACGTTTGATTTATTTTATTCAAATCTATACTTTGATGAAGTTTTTATGAAGTCTGAGAAAAGTGAATTAAAATAGCTGTATTAAATCAGGAAACAGGCAACAGCCATGTGAGTTGCCTGGTAAGGAATGTGGGGTTCTGGCAACATATAAAAAATGTAACAAAACCAAGTACAGAAGAGCACAGAAATGCCAGGAATAAAAACAGCGATTAATACAACCTCCAGGCAATGCCATACTGAACTCTGTATAAATGGGAGTATTCTGATCCCCTAACACTTCTAATATAGAAAGGACTTAGAGCCCATCCTCATTTTATAAATGAACTAATTCAGGAGATCAGGTAAATTTCCTAAGGCCATTAAATAAGTAATGCAAAATCCAAAGTATCTCAAGGCTTCAAATTCCCCTTTGCTATGTATCATTTGTATAAAGATACAGCATATTTTTTTTACAAATTGCTAAACCCTTTAATATGTGTTTCCTTGTGGTAATCTAAAGATGACACCAGTGATTTCATCTCAAGCTATTAATTACTCCTTTTAATAAAAGTATAAAAATTATCATTAATTTCATAATTCATCAAGAAATATTCTATTTATAAAATATTCTATTCATAAAAAATAATTTAAAATAGCTACAAGTATGTCATTATATAACTGGTATTTAGAATAAATACAGCGGCTCACATATACCTAAAAATCATTTTTAATGAAACAGGAAAGGTTTAAATCTTTGAATTGGTAAGACATTAGTTTTCATGACCTGTGTTTTAGAACATCAGGGACTAATGATGCACTATATGTTGGCTAATTGAATTTAAATAAAAAAATAACATGAATAAACAAATCACATGAATAAAAATTACAAAAAATAAATAAAATAAAACATCAGGGACCAAAGAATATCTTTTAAACTGTACTTAAGCACAAAGATGTCTCCTAAGTAAGTGAAGACAGAAAAAGTCACCAAAATACCATGTTGTCTTTCATGTTACCCTAGGAAACTGGATGTATCACAAAACTAACGCTTTGGTTAAAATTCCATTAGCTTCATCTATTCCAGTGCTTTTCAAACTTTAGTTTCATCAGATTATCTGGTAAAAAAAAAAAACTGATCTCACACCTTTAGTTTCAGATTCAGTAAATATGAGATGCAGACTGAGATTCAATATTTCTAGCAAATTTCCTGGTGATGCTAGTGCTGCTGGTCTGGTGAACACACTTTAAGAAATCAAGGAATTTATCCTATTTATGATTGCACCAAAAACCATACCTAGGAATAAACCTAACCAAAGAGGTAAAAGATCTATACTCTGAAAACTATAGAACACTTATGAAAGAAATCAAAGATGACACAAAGAAATGGAAAAACATTTCATGCTCACCGATTGGAAAAACAAATATTGCTAAAATGTCTATGCTTTACCCAAAGCAATCTATACATTCAATGCAATCGCTGTCAAAAATACCATCTAAATTTTTCATAGAGCTGGAACAAGCAATTCTAAAATTTGTATGGAACCAAAAAAGGCCCTGGATACCCAAAGTGATGTTGAAAAAGAAAACCAAAGCTGGAGGCATCACAATTTGGGACTTCGAGCTGTATTACAAAGCTATAATCATCAAGACAGTATGGTACTGGCACAAAAACAGACACATAGATCTGTGGACTAGAATAGAGAACCCAGAAATAGATCCTCTACTCTATGGTCAAGTAATCTTTGACAAAGCAGAAAAGATCCGATGAAAAAAAAGACAGTCAAAAACTAATAATGTACTCTATGTTGACTAACTGAACATAAAAAAAAGAACAAGGAAAAATAAAATAAGATAAAAACAGAGAGGGAGGCAAATGATAAGAGACTCTTAAATTACAGAGAACAAATTGGGGGTTGCTGGAGGGGAGATGGTTGGGGGGATGGGCTAAATGGATGATGGGTATTAAGGAGGACACTTGTTGGGATGAGCACTGGGGGTTATATGTGGGTGATGAATTACTGGATTCTGCTCCTGAAACCAGTGTTGCACTGGTTAACTAACTTGAATTTAAATAAATTATAAATTAATTAATTAAAAAAAGGAAAAAAGACAGTGTCTTCAACAAATGGTATTGAGAAAACTGGACAGCCACAAGCAGAAGAATGAAACTGGACCAATTTCTCACACCATACACAAAAATAAATTCAAAATGGCTGAAAGGCCTAAATGTGAGACAGGAAACCATTAAAATTCTAGGGGAGAACACAGGCAGCAACCTTTTTGACATTGGTTGTAGCAACTTCTTACTAGATATGTCTCCTGAGGCAAAGGAAACAAAAGGAAAATGAACTATTGGGACTTCATCAAGATAAAAAGCTTTGCACATCAAAGGAAACAGTCAAGAAAACTAAAAGGCAACCTACAAAATGGGAGAAGATATTTGCAAATGATATACCCAATAAAGGGTTAGTATCCAAAATCTATAAAGAACTTACCAATTCAACACCCAAGAAACAAACAATCCAGTTAAGAAATGGGCAGAAGACATGAATACACATTTTTCTAAAGAAGACACCCAGATGGCCAACAGACACATGAAAAGATGCTCAACATCACTCATCATCAGGGAAATACAAATAAAAACTACAATGAGATACCACCTAACACCTGTCAGAATGGTTAAAATCAACAGCACAGGAAACAACAGAAGTTGCTGAGGATGTGGAGAAAGGGGAACCTTCTTAAATTGTTGGTGGGAAAGCCACCTGGTGCAGCCACTCTGGAAAACAGTATGGAGGTTCCTCAAAAAGTTAAAAATACAACTACCCTATGACCCAGCAATTGCACTACTAGGTATTTACCCAAAGGAAAGAAAATACTGATTTGAAGGGGCACGTGCACCCAGATGTTTACAGCAGCATTGTCCACGATAGCCAAATTATGGAGAGAGCCCAAATGTCCATCAACTGATAAATGGATAAAGAAGATATATATATATATATATGTGTGTGTGTGTGTGTGTGTGTGTGTGTGTGTGTGTGTACACACACACACACAATGAAATATTACTCAACCATAAGAAAGAATGAAATCTTGCCATTTACAAGGACATGGATAGAGCTAGAGCATATTATGCTAAGTGAAGTAAGTTGGTCAGAGAAAGACAAATACCATATGATCTCACTCATATGTGGAATTTAAGAAACAAAACAGATGAACATACGGGAAAGAATAAATAAAAGAGAGGGAGGAAACCATAAGAGACTCATAACTATAGAGAACAAACCTGAGGGCTGCTGGAGGGGAGGTCGGCGGAGGATGGGCTAAATGGGTGATGGAGATTAAGGAGGGCACTTGTGATGAGCACTGGGTGTTGTATATAAATGATGAATCACTAAATTCTACTAAAACTAAAAAAAATAAAAATAAAAATAAAGGAATTACAGCTTTGCTCTACCTAGCCCACTTGTATTTTAATTCATACAATTCTAAATAATTATGTAAAATAAATTATTAATGTAATTGTCAACATGTTTTCCTTTAGGCTTTTTTTTTTCTTCTAATGGGACAAAAACTTGACCTGGGTTAATTTTCATATTTATATTTTCCCATTGTTTAAAAACACAGTATGCTTCAAATAATAATGCAAATTCAAATAATAATTACCTCCCAAATCCATGTAATTTTAGTCTGTACTTCTCACTTCAGTATGAGGTCATCTCTTTTCTTAAATACATCTTTTTTAAAATACCATCGAGTCTCTCCTCAAAAATTCTCTCATGAACAAACACAGATTGCAGGTCTTGATGGAACAGTACAAAATTGGTGAGTTGTAAAATACAGCCTGCCAGGGTACTGTGGGAGCTACTAAATCACCATAGTGGGCTGTTTTTGTTCTTGTTTTTGTTTTTTCCTACAGCCTGAATTACCAGTTCATTTTTTGTTCTTCCTTCAACTTCTCAGAGATTTCACCTTTTAAATCGCTCTCCCCTTGACCTGCCTTGCTTTTCACAATCTGAAATGCGGAACCAAAAAATGGATTCATAAAGAGTGAAATACGTTTTGAGTTTGTCCATTCACTAAAACATATATAGTTAAAAGCATCTGCACAAATATGTGTGTATCTAGCTTCTGTACAACTCTTATGAAAAAATTATTTTCCTCTGCTTTAGCTCTTCCTCAACAAGTAGTCCTGATTCACTATTAGACCAAATCATTAAGCATTTAATATTAGTCAATGGTCTACCAAAGATGAAATCGTTGGAAAACAGAATTAAATATTTATTGTAAACATGGCAAAATCCTTACCAAACTTTCATAGTAACTGAAAAACTGGCAATAAATTTCACGATAATTAATAGAAAGGGGATTTCTGAGTTCCTGAGTCTTTGAAAGCAAAAACAAAACCCCAAAACAAACAAAACAAAACGAGACAAAACTGGTATTTGTTGGACAGTGTGAAACTCACTAGGGAATTCCTAAAGTCAATTGGGCTTATTATAAATATGTAAGAATGTTTGGGTTTTACTCAAAATGTATCATTCTTAATGAACTACTTTATCTTATTTTTTATTGAAGTATAATTGACACATAATGTTACATTAGTTTCAGGTGGAAACATGGTGATCGGACAAGTCTGTACATTATACTATGCTCGGGGCGCCTGGGTGGCTCAGTCGTTAAGCGTCTGCCTTCAGCTCAGGTCATGATCCCAGGGTCCTGGGATCGAGCCCCACACCGGGCTCCCTGCTCCGCGGGAAGCCTGCTTCTCCCTCTCCCACTCCCCCTGCTCGTGTTCCTGCTCTCCCTATCTCTCTCTCTGTCAAATAAATAAATAAAATCTTAAAAAAAAACATTATACTATGCTCACCACGAGTATAGTATCATCTGTCACCATACAGCACTATTACAATATCATATTCCCTATGTTGTACCTTTTATCCCTGTTACTTACTTTTTCCTTAACTGGTCTATATTTCCCACTTTGCTTATTCACCTATTCTGCCTATACCCACATCTCCTTCCTCCTGGCAACCATCAATTTTTTTCTCTGTATTTATGGGTCTGTTTCTGCTTTTTGTTGATCTGGGGTTTTTGTTTGTTTTGTTTCTATTTGTTTGCTTAGATTCCACATATAAATGAAATCATATGGTATTTGTCTTTCCCTGACTTATTTCACATAGCATAATATCTTCTAGGTCATTGCAAATGGCAAGATCACATTCTTTTTTATGGATGGGTAAAATTTAAACTACTTTTAAAGACTCAGTATGATCTTGTGTTCTGTAACATGCTGAAATGCAAAGCTTCTATATTAAAGCACAGAAGATCATAATTGGAACTGGAATTTTCCACAAACTGGCCATGGGATTATATGCATTAAGGCTCTTATTCTTGAGTTCAAAAAGATGAAAACAATGTGTTTCTTCTGCAAGTCCCCTAGAAACTACAGTTCAGGTGTTGCTGGGAACATTAGAATCTACTGTGCAACATCTGTAAGGGTGTACTCTAGGTCATGAATATCTCAAGAAGCATCAGTGTATACGCATATGTTCTACTCTAATGCACACAGGCTTGCTTTGCTGCTAGAATTCTAAGAACTTCGTTACTGTAATTTTTTTTTTAACTTTTTGAATTTTGCATGAATTCCCAAATAATGTACTAAATTTTCCAATGTTTCATTTGGGAACAAAAATCATTGCAAACTGGCGTGCCTGGGTGGATAAGTCAGTTAAGAATCTGACTTACATTCAGCTCAGGTCATAATCTCACAGTCATGGGATCGAGCCCTGGGGCGGGCTCCACGTTCAGCACAGTCTTCTTCAGATTCTTTCTCCCTCTCCCTCCTCCTCTGTTCTCCCAGCTCACACTCACTCTCTCTCTCTAAAATAAATAAAATCTTTTTTAAAAATGATTGTAACCTTGTTATATGGTTAAACATTATTTATCCTAAATTTATTTTACCAATTAAATAATTTATAAAGACAAAATAAAATGAATATTTGGTATACACTACATAGCAAAAATAAAAGACCATACTGAGGTTTATAGAAAAGTTATAGACTAGGGAAATAATCCATGAACTCAAAGACAAGCTCCCACATACACATTGCCAATCACTTCCCTAGCTCTCCTTTCTTAAGTGTAGTTTGTATTATCCAACTTAAAACTTTTGAGGGTGAGGGGGAAAAAAAAGTAAAATCTCCCTTATATTCTTACATACAAAAGAAGTAGAAAGAATTACCAAATATGCTGTTTTTAACTCTCTTAAATATCACGTCTTATTTTGCCTCTCTGCCCTTAAAGTTTGCATTTCCACTATAGATGAGGAACACTTCTTTGCACACAGGCCAAAACTTATAGTGTACATTTCAGATTGGATTCACAGAAACACACAATATTTATTTATGAGTGATGTGTGATCTTTACATTTAAAAATATTTTTTAAATTTTACAATAAAATTTTACTATACTAAAAATGAGTAACTTTAACTGAACTAAAATTTATTTTAATGCTCCTAGTCTTAGCAGTTTCAGAGATTTGAACACAAAGATTTAAAATAAATATTAAAAAAATACATAGATTTCCTTCATTAAGAAAAAGTATTATATTGCAATAATATAAAGTCTTATTTTTTTAAAGATTTTATTTATTTACTTTTCAGAGAAAGAGCACGCACAAGCAGGGTCAGTGGCAGGCAGAGGGAGAGGGAGAAGCAGGCTCCCTGCTGAGCAGGAAGCCTGATGTGGGACTCGATCCCAGGACCCTGGGATCATGACCTGAGCTGAAGGCAGATGCTTAACCGACTGAGCCACCCAGGCGTCCCAGCAATAATATAAAGTCTTATATAATTTCTCTCTCTGTACTAATTACAGATTTTACAGATTTACTTTGTTTTATAATTTTTGGTTAAAACTATATTGCTTATTTTGAGGAAGGTGATAGCATGTATTTCAAAAGATAAAAAGGGGTGTATAAATCTAAGTCCCCCCCTCCTCCCTCAGACCCAGTTTTCACGTTTCCTCCTCAGCAGTAACTATAGCTCCAATTTCTTGTGTATCCATTGAGAGGTATTTTATGCAAATATAAGTATTAAAAAGATTTAAAGTGGAAATTCTGTCATACCAAAGAAAGGAAATATATTTTAACAGCATATGTATTTCCATAATTACTTTTTCTCTTCCAAACATGGGTTTTAAATGTTTTATTTGAAATGTACCGCATGATATATTTTTAAATCTTAGTTTTCTTAGATATTATCAAAGCTATAAAGATATTTACTGTAACAAATAAATGTATTCTAAGATATTTCACTGAATTTTATATTTTTTTATGGCTAGGAGCAGATATCTATCCAGATCTAATCCCACATCCACCTATTAATCTACCTACTTATCTATCTACCTACCATTTATCTATCTGGAGAAATCTGAAGTGCAGGAATTTCAGATGGATAGAATTAAGTTGTTTATACTCCATTCATTAAACATTATCATCATCATCTTATTCATTGTTGTTCTAATGTTTTCATTTTAATCTCTTCCTCCAACTCTATTCTTATTTCTGACATTGACACTCACTTCCATAGATTTATTGAATTCATGTTTCAGTGATATATGTGCTTACATAAATATATGTTACTATTTGGAGGTTATTTATATAAATTTTAATGGTTTCTGTTATTTCTGGTTCAATATTTTTTAGGCTCAGTTTCCCAAATATAGTTTGTTATTTCTTCAGAATTGCTGAAAAAAATAATTGTATTTAGATAACATATTTTACTTTGATATTAGACTAGTGATGGAAAACCAAGATACATTCAATATGTTACTATTATAAGCAATGGGTAGCCAAAGCTTTTTGTGCTACGTGATACATTCATTGGCCTACCTGTAGTCTCAGCTACAGATGTCATTGAAAGTTACCATGCACACACAAAGCCCACTTCAAGAAAGACAAGTTCTTCCTGTTTTCACTTCAGAATAAGCAGAAGAAGCTTACTCAGTCAGTAACTGTGGGGAGCTAACACCCAGAATTACCCTCAACAAGTGGAAGCCTAAACATGTGACCTGAGCCTAGCCAGCAGAGGACAGCTCTGAAGTACAGTCTCCATGTTTCCTCAGTTGGGCACCAACAGAATTCAGCTCTAGTAATCCACAGAGGTTACTAGCTCCATAAAACATACCTCACTGTTTTTTCTTCCTTCCCTGTTAAACTCTACCCCCTTACTTTCTCCAGATTCCTTGGATCACTTCCCAAATGAATCAACTTCACTCTAGTCCTCGTCTCAGGCTTTGAAAGAAATCAGATGAAGATACATGCTGTGACAGACATCCCTACATATGATTTCTTGTCAATTTATGCCAGATTGAGGGTGGCATGGCATTTCCATCCAGTGAATGGAAATAATGGATTATTTTACCCAATTCTTTATTCCTCTGTGCTATAAATTTATTTACTCATGCCCATGGTCATGCAATCTTGCAGTGCCTTCCACTATAATAGAATATATTATTTTATGTCATTGATGTTATAATTGGTCATATAATTAGCAAGCCTAATGGAATTTTAGTGGCCAAGATGAAAACAGCAGCTTAAATGTGCTTACATGATTTTTCTTGATCTCTTGTGCTCCTAAGATATACCCAAAGAGGAGCATGCCTCAGGAAGCAGCTGTTTGTTCAGTCCAAGCCCCAGAATGGTAACATGTGGAGTTGGCATACCCCAACTAAAAGTCAGAAATTTGTTGGGCCCAACTAAATCCAGCCTAGATTAATCAAACTACAGCAAATTGGACAAAAAAAAAAATATCTCATATGTCTGTGAGATTTTTGAGATTAATTTTTACCCAGCAAAAACATAATACCATAAGTAGTTTTACTAATACTATTCTGTTGTTCTGCAAAATAGCCGCCTGATTATACAATTGTTATGTAATGATCTATTATTTGCCAATTTGTTAGGTATAAGGTTGTATCTTATTAAGACCTAAATTTATTATTTCTTTGCCTAGTGGTGAGGTTGTATATCTTTCCATATTTTTTTAACTATATGGGTTTCCATTTATAAGAAATGATTATTTTTTTGCAGCTTTTAATTTGGTCTCTTTTGAAGGAATTGATTTATATTTATCGTCTTTTGTGCTATTGTTTTTCAATATTGCAATGAATTGCCCCAAACTATTCCCTTTTTATTAATTTTATCAATATATTTCACTGATGAGAAATCATTTTGATTATATATATATATGTAACTTTGGGTTTTGAGAATCTTGTGTAAGAATCTTCCTTGACCTTGTGATCAAAATATTTCTTTTTCTGTTGATGTTATTGTTCTACTTTCACAGCCAAAGTAATATGAACTTCTGTTCCATGTGGCTGGAGATAGACTGCTAATTTTATTTTTCTTCATCATTTCTTTTCCATTAATATGTGATATCATAGATATACCTATACCAAGATTGTGAAATACATTATCTTTTTCTGAACTCTTTATTATGTTGCAGAAGACTCCCTGTCCCTGCATCAACGCTACACAGTTTAATTGCTACAGCTTTGTAGTTTCTCAGATGGCTGGTGGAGCAAGCTTCTCTTTCCTGTTTCTGGACCATGATAGATCTTTCACAAAGTAGTTTCAGTAATTCATGGATTTTGTTGTTGCATATTAACTTTCGCATCAGATTTTCAGCATCCCTTTAAAATTCTGCTTATTTATTGAGTGAAATTGCACTGAGTTTTATACATGGAAACTCATAATTTGGGGGAAATATTATCCCTACAATATTAGTCTCCCTCCCAATAAAATAACATTTTCAGTGTAATTAGATTTTCTAAAATATTTTTTATGGAGGTTTGTTTTAAGTTTTTATTTAAATTCCAGTTAGTTAACATAGAGTATAATATTTTCAGGTGTACAGTGATTCAACACATCCATAAATCACCCAGGGCTCATTATAACACGTGCCCTCCGTAATGTCCATCACACAGCTACCCCATCCTCCCACATCCCTTCCCTCCAGCAACCCTCAGTTTGTTTCCTATTAAAATCCCTGTTTTATAAAAAAAATTGAAGAAAAAAGAGATTAAGTAAGTTGCTCGGATCACACAGCTAAAAAAGTGGTGAAGATAATATTTAAATCCAGCAGTGTGGTTTGGAGCCCATGCTCTTAAACACTGTGCAATTACGTCCTTCATTATAAGTTCCCTGTTATATGATGTTCACAATAACCTAACACAGTAAATTATATTCATTCATTATCTAAATGAGAAATTTGAGAATTCAGGAAGTTCAATAACTTTCAATGGACACATAAATATAAAGTTCTGAAGCAGATACTTAGAGCTGTGTAACTTTATATTCTATATGCTTGATAGTTATTGGATAAATGAAAGAACTCCATATTATTTCTTATAGAAAATGGTCTCATTTATGTTAGTAAAACATGACAATTCCATTAATCTTTATATATTTCCAAATGCAATATTCAATCATTGATCACACTAATATAGGTATTTTTCTTTTTGAGAACCAGGATCAAAAGTGGTATTTTCAAGGGATTCTCCATTATGGAACAATTCGGATGATCTTAAACAGACTGCCCCTTAATAAAGAAAGCAAATGAAATTTCAGAACCTCTTTCTAGCAACCTTTATTAATTTACGTTTACTCTCAAAATACTGTAGGGTTACACAGTAAGTAGGAAAGGGGGAACTTTAATTTAGTAATTGAAAATTATATTTCCTAGCTGTGGTCTAAATATTAAAGATAATAAAAGATTACATAAAATATAAAATTATTTTAAGTGCACCTAGTACAAAGCTAACTTTCTTAATCACTCAGAGAAAGCTGTCTAAAGCCAGTCTTTTACTCATGTCTACTCTGAAGTCTGGAAATGTGGGGAAAATAATAGCATTAAAAATTACATTAAAATTTAATAAAGTGTTAGGCCTTTTCAGCAAGGATTTGCTTTGAAGTAAAGATATTTCAGGCCTTACATATTGCCACAAAATCATTATTAAACCATTCTTTGAAGTTTCAGATGTTTGTAATTCCCGAAACTATACTTTGACACAATATAAGACAACTTAAGTCATTTTAAGAATTTACTGTAAATTCTAAAATCTCAAAGTATTCTCAAATTCGAATATATTTTTCATTTAGAGACCAAAAAAGTACAACTTTTCATCTATCTTTTATATTCATTCTATCGCTTACGGCAAAAAACCCACACAGGATACTAATGGCAGAAAAATGCATAATTAACAGCATACCCTTAGTTTACTATGTGATGTCAGAAGAGACAGTAACAGCTAAGACAAAAACATTATATTCATACTGAAAACTAAAAGGAGTAAACAACCTCTTTTTTTTAAAAAAAAAAAGCATTTCCTGTGTATGTAGGCTATACCGAGTTTTCATGTTTTTGACTAATTATTTAAATTTCAACAGAAATTTATTTTATTAACTTTTACATTTTCCCAAATGTTTTACTATAAAACGCTCAAACATAGAGCAAAGATAAAAGAAACAGTGACTATACCATATCCTTATGACTTCATCTACAACTGTTAAACTTGGATGTTTGTATCATATCTATTCATCGTTCAGTCATCATATTTTATATATTTCATATACTCTATTCCCAGATACTCCAGAATGCATACAGTAAATGGAGTTTAATGTTTTGGGGAGTAAACTTGACATGCAGTGATATGCATAAATCTTTAGTGCACCTAAATATAATTTTAAGGCACCTTGGTCTTTCTTGCTTCTGCTGTAAGTTTTGCATCCTTATTCTACACCAGATGTCCCTGTTTCACTATAATTCATATACTCTAAGTGGCAGAAATCACAAAGAATTCTGTTGTTCCCCAGCCCTTAGCAAATATGCTGCTTATTCTCATCGGGATACTAATATGTCATTTAGCTTTGTACTAGGCTGTTCTCTGTCACATTCTTACAAGAATATTGAACCAAAGGAGGCAACCATCAGCATTTAGTAGTAACAGAGGAAAATAGAAACAAACACAAAAATGCCAAAGCATAAGATAATTAATCACTAAATGAAAGGTCATTTATAATTTGGGTATACAAAAGTGACATCACTAAAATTAATAATCAGGACTTCATACACAGGTTCTATTTTGCCTGACAAAAGGTAGCCTACATCTACCTTGCTTGTATTAATATATGCTATTAAAGGCAATGTTGTTAGCTTAAAGGCATGGTACATTGCTAATGTGAAATGTTGCCTGAGGTTTACAAATGATAACACTTGATTGTTAACAGGCCACCCTATAAAATCAATTACCTCCGCTCTAAATATATCTTTAGTGGTTTTATAAATAATTTAAACTAAGGGCTATAGAGTACCAGAATATTTCCATCGACTTCAAGAATAATTTTGTCATTGCAGTCTTATGTCTTCATTAGAGGACATTTTTCATAGAGTTAAAATAGTGGTAAAATACAGTGCATAAAATTTTAACATCTACAAATCATGTAGCTTCTTTAATTCTCTAGACAGTCCTATATGCAGACTATGTTAACATAATTCAAGAGCTGAACCACCCCACCCCACCCCAATTCTTTCAATGGATTTAAGGGAGCTCACAATAAATACAAAAAATATTGCTATCACAGTAATGTAAAAAAATATGTTCCAAGATTCAGAGTAAATCAAACAGTGAATATGAAACACTTTTAGAGGAAACTGTAGTTTGCTTGTATACACAATACCAGCTGAATAACAATAAAAGTATGATGATCCATCCTTACATATTGTCAATAGTCTAACGATGTCAAAGGGGTTGGACAAGTGTCACTTATAAATAAAGTACCAAACACAGCAGTTTATCAGTTAATCTCAAAAGGGAATATACCCAGGATTTAGTAGTTTAATGCTTGTTATTTTATGAATTCTACTTCTTCACAACCATTTTTCTTTGTGATCTTTCAATTTTCATCACAGTACGAAAATGACTGCAAATCCTAAAAGTGTATCAGGTAGTCCAGACCATGAGGCAGAGCTCCAGTGTCCAGTTACAGGTAAGATTATGGCAGTCAGCCCAATGTATGAATTATGAATCTCTTCCCTTGTTACAATCCACAGAGTATAATAAAATCTAAAAGTCTTAATTTCATTCCTGCTAAGAAACTCCCACATTTCAAAATGACTAAAACAAAACAATCTGCATTTTGTTAAATAACACCATGATTTGTGGGACAAAGTGCTGTCAAATAAAGACAAAGAGAGAAGAACATTCAAAGTGAAGAGTCAAAACAGATTTTAAAAAACAAGAAATGTTCATACATCAATAGTTCTCTTCCAATTTGCAATAACAGAGTAGTAGTTTCACTTAAAAGTGTGTTAGGAAGATAAAACTTCATTATCAATTATTACCATTTCTCTAAAATAATAAAAATGAAATAGTCACTAATAAGTAATTGAAAAGAAATGTGTTCTTTCAGAAAATGTCCCAAAACATTTTAAATTAACTATTATCTAAAACTATGGAATGGCTTTTTTTTCCCTTTTAACTTTACTATGTTTATTCAGCAATGGTCTTCTAGGCAATGCGGCATTTCATTTTTAGGGAACAGCAGGAAGAATTGTAGGGGGTGAAGCTGTATATGTTAATAGAAACTTTGAAGTAGACCAGAAATAAAAATGCTGCTCATTCATCCATTCACTCTTTTATCCTGAAAATGGTCTGTTGATCTAGTTTGTAAATGGATTTTGTAGTAAATGCCAAGGCAAAGTAACCTGCCCAAGAAGCTGATTTATTCATGAACCAGACTTGGAGATAAGGATTTGCCCAATTCAGCCTGGGAAGGAGAGAGCACATAGGGGCGGAAGTGGCATTTGCCCAGGAGCCCGGCGCTCAGACAGCGGTCTGCCCCTTAACAGCATCTCTCCTCTATTTTCTCTCTTCTGATAAAACTTCTTATGATTTTAACTTTTGGGGGCTTAACATTTATAGTTGATAAATAATTGTTACAGTACTTGGGAATATTCATAAACCAAAACGCCCATTATTAGACTGTTTTGATTTGCAAATGCCAGGGAAAGGGAAAGTGTAACTTACTAATTAAGCAAATTGCTCTAGGCCCAACTGAATGGTTCCAAATCCCAACTCTACCACTTGTTATCAGGTGGCTTTAAAGAACCTTTCTGTTTTCCCAACTGTACAACATTTAGAATGGTAGCACCTATTTCACAGAGCCACTGTAAGAAATATATAAAACCTTGTATTCTAGATACTTAAGATAGAGCCAGGTCTTTAGTACACACTAACCTTTTGATACTTTACTGATGCAGGATATTCTAAAAAGAAAAAATTTAAGAGGTAGCTGAGAATAGACAACCAAGTATACAACTCTGTATAAGGCAAAAATGGCTTATGAGCATTGTCTTTAGATCTTAATGGGGTAGGCATAAACTCATGCAATTTTGTATCTTTTTTATCCTTGTCTTTGCTGAACTTGCAAGAGAATGTTTTTGCTTAGAATACATCCAGAGGATGATTTTATTTTTAAGAATAGGCCTCAGTTTCAGAGGAGGTTCTATAGCTTTATTTAGACCTCAGGTCTCTGAAAACCTCCCCAAAGCTTCCAGAATATGTAAAAGGAGGATATATGTGGATTACTGATTGATGAATAGATAAATAAACATATCAATTCATCCAAAATCAGGCATTCATTTAATGTCTTGTCCTCCAGGAGCTTGTACTCTAGTGAAAGCCACAGACAAAGCAAACACATGATACTGCTACAGTGGAGTTCTTAAACTTATCATGGAACACATTTAAAAAGTCCCCAACTGAATCACAAGCAATCAAGGAGAAGACAGGTGCAGACAGGTGAACAGTGGAATGTGAAGGAAAGAGCATATTAGGCAGGGAAGAGCATATGCAAAGACAATTTAGAATAGCTGGACAATTAAGTGCAAGACTTAAGATAAAGCTGGAGTGATAGACACAGAGCAAGAAATAATAAAGAATCAAGAATCAGTCTATGGCCACACAAAGAAAGGGTGAAGATGCTAAACATGAAGAAAGACTTCTGCAGATAATTAGTTGCAGAAATCTTTAAGGGAAGCTGTTAGTTTGTGATATGGCATGAAGGGGAAAGTCTAGCATGGAAAGAATCAAGACTACATATTTTGATATAAAATGAAGAGTTGAAAACAGTTAAAGGATCCCCACAATTGTTTTGTTTTTAAATTTTTTATATTAAGCATCTAAGTTACTTTTGACCCTTAAACATTGATGGAATAGGAACTAGGAACTAACACAAGAGATATATAAAGGGAGGGTCTATTGAACAAAAATGCCTTAGCCCGAATATGAACTACAAGAAAGAAAAAAAAAAAAAGAAATATCCAAGCTGTAGTATTGGATGTAGATGGGAAAATGGCAGAAGATAAAGTAGAAGGATAAAATGAATCAGTGGAAAGCCCCATTTTGACTAGTAGACCCAAGCGACATTTGGGGTCTCTGATCACTAAGTTTAATTTTACAGCCAGTGTCTAACAATCCCTGAAATAACTGGTTGTTTTCATTTCTCATGCAGAGATCTCCCAGATAGTGGCTATATTTCTCCTTGGGGAAAGACTGGAGGAGTAATTACAGTGCACACTCATGTCAATACTGTAGCATACTTTCTCAAGGAGGCTTAGGCTACCATTCAGGCTGTCTTAGGTCTGAAAACTAGATAAAGAGACCATTGTGGCAATGTAAGTCAGATCTTTGCCCGCTAGACCTACAAGTTTCCCTGTTACAGATCGAATAATATTTTAATTTATGACAATTTATTTTTTTTCCTGGATACATACTGATCTATTGGATCATGTTGTTAGATTGTGAGAATATGAAGTCTATGGTAGTTGGGCTATAAGCCAGGGGGAGAGAATGAGCCTAGGATGCTGAAAATGTGCACTGGCTATGCAACAGCAGGCCATGATTTATTTCCCTCTCTGTGTTTTTTGTGTGTGGATTTATACATATACAAGCACCCACATATCCAAATGCAGAGGTGTAGTTTATGGGTTAACAAAGCTCTCAATGTTTTTATCTATCCCATTTTGTTCCCTTTCACCTTTGTAATCTGGTATTACATGCCTGTTACTGAATTTATATATGGTGCTGAAAATGGTGATGACTTATCAGTAACTCCACAATCATAGAAATAGTAAAGTTTTTGAATGATACTCTAGTCAGTCAGAGTTTTACAAATATCAAAAAACAAAAGAAACCAGTATTGGAATTTTTTTCATTATGAATATGTCACAATTACAATATTTTTTTGATAATTCATTCATTTCTTTCTTTCTTTCTTTCTTTCTTTCTTTCTTTCTTTCTTTCTTTCCTTTCTCTTTCTTTCTTCCTTCCCATGTTCCTTCTTAAATCTTTGACATTATGTTGGCCAAGAAGTCTTTCCTCAATAAAATAGCCGGTACTATATTTTGATCTTATACCTCATAGACACATCACTATATGGAAAAAAGTCATTGATAAAGAATCTAGAGATATGTGCAATGCCACTTGATCCTCAAATATAGAGATTTTACAAAAACTATCATGAAATTGAGGAGGCAGATAATGGAATGAAATATTTCACTATGAGCTAACATGGGTCCCTCCTACTCAAAGGCAAAGAACCACAAGATATACTCAAGCTCAAGACCAACTTAAAACATTAAAGAAGAAGGAATATCAAGGTGAACTGCAGGTTGCTTGAGGTAAAGAGTTAAAACTAATATCTTTTTGAATTCCTGAAATAAAACAAAAATAGAAATGTTGATTAATATACAGTTTTCATTGGTTATTAATTATTTAATGAATTAAAAGAAAATACAATTGAAGTTAAGTAGAAAAAGCATGAGGGTGATTTTTAGCACTGAGGATAAACAAAGGTACATTTTACTACTTGGTGCAAAGTAAATACTGGAGGAAGTCAGTCACCAGTCTCGAGCAAAGCTGGGATGCACTCTGTGTTCAGAGATTCCAACCTGGTTAAGTCAGGAGCCAGATGGTCTATCCAGGACAAAACACAATATTATAAAAATTAGGCCAGCTATTTGGTTGCTTCACTGAGCTCCAAGGAGATGAAGTGAGAGAGGAATGTTTTTCTCAGTAAGCCCTGGCCTCTGGAATCTCATTTGTTATTTAGTAAGATGGCTTAATACAAGTACATGCTGTGTTGCTAGTGAATTCAGCAAATGAAGACTTCAGTCTCAGTGGAAGACTTGCCACTACTCTTTTAAAAAATGGCTGTCCCAGAGCTAACTAACAAAGAACTGTGACAATATAAGTAGAGAAGGTCAGATTTTATTAGATTGAGGGCCAGGTTATCCTTGGCTCTTCGGTTTTCTTTAATGAGGCTTTCCGAGGTTTTTATACAACCATATGATTCTTGCAGTTGGTCCCTGGTGGATGAAAGAAGATGTCTCAGGGTGTTTACCTTTTAATAAGATAGGTGGAAGAAAGTCCCATTTAGCTGAAAAACACAAGTAGCCACCCATAGCCATCCTATCTATTTGACTTGTTCTTGGAGTTCTGTCTCTCTCTTTTTTTAATTCTTTATTTAAATTCAATTTAGTTAACATATAGTGTATTATTAGTTTCAGGGGTAGAATTTAGTGATTCATCAGCTGCATGTAAGACCCAGTGCTTATTACACCAAGTGCCCTCCTTAAGGCCCATCTCCCAGTTACCCCATCCCCCACCCACCTACCCTCCTGCAACCCTCAGGTTGTTTCCTAGAGTTCAACCTCTCTTATGGTTTGGCTCTCTATTTTCATCTTATTTTATTTTTCCTTTGCTTTCCCTATGTTCATGTGTTTTGTTTCTTAACTTCCACATGAGTGAAATCATATGGTATTTGTCTTTCTCTGAGTGATGGATTTTACTTAGCATGATACCCTCGAGTTCCATGGCTGAGTAATATCCATTGTACATATATACCACATCTTCTTTATCCATTCATCTGTCAATGGGCATCTTTCCCATTTTGGCAAATGTGGACAGTGCTGCTACAAACATTGGGGTGCATGTGCCCCTTTGAATCACTGTTTGTATCATTAGAGGAAAGATCATGAAAATGGAAATATTCTAGAGGCAGCCCAAATTATAGAGTCCACAGTCACAGGTGATAACAGGAGACATTCAGCATGCTGTAGTAAATGCTCCTATTTACAGAGAATGCAGCAAATTGGCTTTGACTTATAATTAGCCTATTTCATCTACAGCCAAATCAAGGTGCATTAACTCATAGCAGTTTATGGCACCCCAGATTTATAAAGGTTGATTTCAGGGAAACATTCAGTGCCCTGTGCCCCTGAATCAAACCTGACTTATGTAGATAACCAGGGACTTAAAAAAATATTCACTTGTATATTAGTTCATTATTTTTTGAGATGTAATCAGATCAGATGGATAGATTCCCAATAAGTTTAAAATGTCATACTAGTACTTACATGTGCCCTGCTCTTTCTAAACACTTATTGTTTTTATATCTGACATTTTCACAAATTTAAGGTTAGACTACCTGCATAATTTACTAGTAGTAGATACAAAAAATCAGAACCTAGGATGGGTAAGGTCCAGGGAACAATGTCAGCAGAACCAAGAATTGGCAAACATGAGGACCAGAGTCTGACACTTAAAACCAAAAAGGAGAAACCAATAGTATGTTAAGCTAAATTAGAAAGTTAATATTAGGTGGGATTAAAATGTCATATAAAGACAATATCCTACAAAGCAGTCCCCTTCTTGAAAGCCTGACAGGAGTGATATTGAAAATATGATGGGACTGCAATCAGACAACAAAAAGAAATAAAGGCCATCCAAATCGGCAAAGAAGAACTCAAACTCTCACTCTTTGCAGATGATATGATACTTTATATGGAAAACCCAAAAGACTTCCCCCAAAAAACTGCTAGAACTCATACAGGAATTCAAAAAAGTAGCAGGATATAAAATCAATGCACAGAAATCAGTGGCATTCCTATACACCAACAACAAGACAGAAGAAAGAGAAATTAAGGAGTCGATCCCATTTACAATTGCACCCAAAACCATAAGATACCTAGGAAAAATCTAACCAGAGGCAAAGAATCTGTACTCAGAAAACTATAAAATACTCAGGAAAGAAATTGAGGAAGACACAAAGAAATGGAAAAACGTTCCATGCTCATGGATTGGAAGAACAAATATTGTGAAGATGTCAATGCTACCTAGAGCAATCTACATTTTAATGCAATCCTTATCAAAACACCATCAACTTTTTTCAAAGAAATGGAACAAATAATCCTAAAATTTATATGGAACCAGAAAAGACCCCGAATAGCCAGAGGAATGTTGAAAAAGAAAAGCAAACCTGGTGGCATCAAAATTCCAGACTTCAAGCTCTATTACAAAGCTGTCATCATCAAGACAGTATGGTACTGGCACAAAAACAGACACATAGATCAATGGAACAGAATAGAGAGCCCAGAAATGGATGCTCAACTCTATGGTCAACTCATCTTTGACAAAGCAAGAAAGAATGTCCAATGGAAAAAAGTCTCTTCAACAAATGGTGTTGGGAAAATTGGACAGCCACATGCAGAAGAATGAAACTGGACCACTTCCTTACAGCACACACAAAAATAGACTCAAAGTGGATGAAAGACCTAAATGTGAGGCAGGAGTCCATCAAAATCCTAGAGAAGAACACAGGCAGCAAACTCCTCGACCTCAGCCACAGCAACTTCTTCCTAGAAACATCACCAAAGTCAAGGGAAGCAGGGGCAAAAATGAACTACTGGGACTTCATCAAGATAAAAAGCTTTTGCACAGCAAAGGAAACAGTCAACAAAACCAAAAGACAACCGACAGAATGGGAGAAGATATTTGCAAATGACATATCAGATAAAGGGCTAGTATCCAAAATCTATAAAGAACTTATCAAACTCAACACCCAAAGAACAAATAATCCAATCAAGAAATGGGCAGAAGACATGAACAGACATTTTCCAAAGAAGACATCCAAATGGCCAACAGACACATGAAAAAGTGTTCAACATCGCTCGGCATCAGGGAAATCCAAATCAAAACCTCCATTAGATACCACCTCACACCAGTCAGAATGGCTAAAATTAACAAGTTCAGGAAACAACAGATGTTGGCGGGGATGCGGAGAAAGGGGAACCCTCCTACACTGTTGGTAGGAATGCAAGCTGGTGCAACCACTCTGGAAAACAGTGTGGAGGTTCCTCAAAAAGTTGAAAATAGAGCTACCATACGACCCAGCAATTGCACTACTGGGTATTTACCCGAAAGATACAAATGTAGTGATCCTAAGGGGTACATGTACCCCGATGTTTATATCAGCAATGTCCACAATAGCCAAACTATGGAAAGAGCCAAGATGTCCATCAACAGATGAATGGATAAAGAAGATGTGGTATATATATACAATAGAATATTATGCAGCCATCAAAAAAACGAAATATTGCCATTGGCAATGATGTGGATGGAACTGGAGGGTATTACGCTAAGTGAAATAAGTCAATCAGAGAAAGACAAGTATCATATAATCTCACTCATATGAGGAATGCTTAATCTCAGGAAACAAACTGAGGGTTGCTGGAGTGGTGGGGGGGTGGGAGGGATTGGGTGGCTGGGTGATTGACATTGGGGAGGGTATGTGCTATGGTGAGTGCTGTGAACTTTATAAGACTGTTGAATCACAGACTTGTACCTCTGAAACAAATAATACATTATATGTAAAAAAAAAAAAAGAAGATAGTAGGAAGGGAAAAATGAAGGGGGCAGAATCGGAGGGGGAGATGAACCATGAGAGACTATGGACTCTGAGAAACAAACAGGGTTCTAGAGGGGAGGGGGTTGGGGGGATGGGTTAGCCTGGTGATGGTATTAAAGAGGACAGGTATTGAATGGAGCACTGGGTGTTATACACAAACAATGAATCATGGAAGACTATATCAAAACCTAATGATGTAATGTATGGTGATTAACATAACATAATAAAATAAAATTATATAAAAAAGAACCAAAAAAATATGATGGGACTACACACACACACACACACACACACACAGAGACACACACACACAAAGACACACATACACACACAAAAGTAACTGTGAAGTGATGAATGTTGAAATAACTTGTTTGTGGTAATCATTTCACAATATATATGTATATCAATCCATCACATTGTACATTTTAATTATATGCCATTTTAATTTGTCAGTTATACCTCAGTCAAGGTGGAGAAAAAATATATGATAGGACCAAACTATCTGAAAGGTCACTGTGTGTAGTGCTGTGACAGTCCTGGGGGGAAGGGCAGGAGTGTAATAGGTGCTCACAGGACTCAAGGAAGTACCTTTTATGACATTTTAGAAATAATTACAGCTATACTATGTGTATGCAGTTCCACGGCAGCTATGTCTGTACCCTCCTCACTGGATGGAAAGGAAAGAGGGTATAAAGCATTCAGGGACTAGTCACTGTACTAGCATGCCCAGAAAATGCCTGCTCTGCTCTGCTCTGCTCTACAGTCTGCCCCACTGTACTGGTGGAAACGTCTTCATGCCCTTTAGTCTTTTAAAGTAAAGACTGCTGTCCTGTCATCCTCTCCTATCCACACAGATTTCTTAGGGCTTAGGCCTGGTGTTCACTCTCTCATCCCTTCATCCAAGCTTCAGAACCTAATCTCGAGCTAGGTTGGCCTATCTAGAGGGGAGATCATACAGGTAATATCTCAAGAGAATTTCTCTCCCTCCCTCCCTCCCTCCCTCTCTCTCTGTCTCTCTGTCTCTCTCTCTCTCTCACACACACACACACACCTTAGAAAAAGATAAATTGGTTTTAAGTATTAAGGGTAGTATCTGACTTTGGAAAAATGCAATCTAAATAATCCAAAATAGTAATAGCCATTAGACTGAAAGTTGTTTGTTTAAACTGAGAATATAAGTGGTACAATTAGCTGACACATTGCATGAAGGTGGTTACATACAAACCTATAAAGTCCCAATATTGGTTTCAGGAGGATGAATTAATGTATTTAAGCAAAGGATCTAAATAATCCAAAAGATGATTGCTCAGCACCTGAAAATGGAAAGTGAACTAGTAGAAGAAAGAAGTAAATGGCTTCTTATGTGGCCTTTCCTAACCTTAAAGAAGTCTGAAACTTTCATCCTTGATTAAATATCTCCTAATATTAAACTAGAAGCATTTCTAGGAAATTAATCATACTATTTCCATGAGAGTTCATCTGAGTACTATGTATTAGATTAAATTCCTTCATCTATTGTTGAAAGTGTTTATAGGGCAATGTGTGACTAATATTGGTGAGCTGCAGAGGACAAAGGAACGGATATCATCATGTACATCCTTGGGTGGTTACACAGATTACGGCACACCACGGAGCTGGCTCTCCTAAGCCAAGATTTATGTACATAAAAGCACTCCTTGCATGACTGTAAATATCTGGAGTGAGACATTCAAGGATGTGCCGGGAAGTTATAAGACCTTCATTATGCTTTAGATGAAAATACTTTAAAGTATTTGATACATAGTCCCTTCTAAAAGCTAGGCATAGCCAAGAAACAGACAATTATAGAGGACAAACTCATGGTTACCGGAGGGTTAGAGGGATGGGTGAAATAGGTCATGGGGATTAAGGAGGACACTTGTGATGAGCACTGGGTGTTGTAGGGAGTGTTGAATCACTATATTGTCCACCTGAAACCAATATTACAATCTATGTTAATTAACTGGAATTTAAATAAAGACTTTAAAAAAATAAAAGCTAGGCATATTTATGCAACTTGCAGTCTGTCTCTTGAGTTGATTGTAAATCTGAAATCAATATCCCTGCTCCTAATAGAATAAAGGAGCTATAGATACCAAGAGAATTAAAAAAGCATTTGGTAAATATTCTACCATGACTGGCCAAAGTGGGTCACTTCTTTGTTGCTGCCATTTCAGTAATAATTCCTTTGTGTTTAGTCATTCTCTACTTCATACCTCTGAGACATTTTGATTTATGACCCTCTAATCCCTCCATATTGAAACAGTCATCAAATCATGGTCCTTTATTTCTTTTCCAAGTGACACTCACACCTGTCTCCCCTTGGTCATCTCCCTGCAAGCAATCTGATATGAGCCTTTATCCTGCCAAAACTTTGCGCTACTGATACAGTTGCCTAATTGTTTTTCCTTTAGGCACTTATTTTTTTCTCCACTTTTAAAAAGGAATCTTTATTTAACAAACCTCTTAGCACAGTGAGCCTAAAAGAGATTCATAATTTAATGAAAGGCTTAATTCAAAAACTTCAATATTTCATTGAAACACCAAGACCAACATAATAAAATTACCAACATTGGGTGTCAGTTTTCCTAATCAACTTTAAACAAAGTCTACTTGGATGTGCCCTACAGGATACTAAATGAAATAAATGAGATATAACAAGTCTGCCAAATCTTTTACTTTGAATCGCAGGCACAGCTCCTCTACTTGTCTTATGTTTAAAAAAAAAAAAGATAGTAACAGTGTGCAATGCGATGTGGTTCAAAACACAATTGAAACTGATTTAGTAAATATCCTTACTACCTTAAGTAAGCTTCTGTTTTTCTGTTGAAAAATACTGAAGCTAAAAATTGCAAAAACAAATCCTGATTTCTACATGTAATGAATTTTGTTAATAATCATAATTATATAAGCTAGCATTTACTGAGTACTTATGTACAAGGCACCAATCTGTACTTTTTCCACAATTTTTTTTCAATTTTTGCAGAAACTCTGGTAGTTACAATTATTCTTTTTTTTAAGATTTTATTTATTTTATTTGACAGAGAGATAGTGAGAGAGGGAACACAAGCAGGGGGAGTAGGAGAGGGAGAAGCAGGCTTCCCGCTGAGCAGGGAGCCCGATGCGGGGCTCGATTCCAGGACCCCAGGATCATGACCTGAGCTGAAGGCAGACGCTTAACGACTGAGCCACCCAGGTGCCCCTACAATTATTCTCATGTTGATGTAGCCATGAGGAAATAGAAGACTAATTCATTTGCCCAAGTTCATAAATCTAGGAAGTGGTATGGTTAGATCTGAAAACCATGAACACATGGCAATTTCTTTCTTTTTTTTTTTTGATGTATTTATTTATTTATTTGACAGAGAGAAAGCGAGAGCAGGAACACAAGCAGGGGAAGTGGGAGAGGGACAAGCAGGATTCCTGTCCAGCAGGGAGCCCGATGCGGGGCTTGATCCCAGGACCCTGGGACCATGACCTGAGCCGAAGGCAGACACTTAACGACTGAGCCACCCAGGCGCCCCACATGGCAATTTCTAAGATTGCTAAAATATATCCTATCCCTTTCTTAAGATTGTTCTTTATTGAGCTAATAATCAAGATTAATTCCATTGCTCCAACACATTTTACTTGAAATATCAGTACCTTCCTTTTGCTCTTTCCATTCCTTCAGATATGTAGCTTTCACTGCCAAAAAAATCTCTCTTAGGCCTCGGTGACCTATGCAACGTATCCTTGAAAGCCACTGGTATATTTTTATAAAATATTTACCTCTTCTCTGGTCCCTAAACTGCCCTAATCTGTGAATTGCTACAAAACAAACTTGATGACATTAACTGGCTTAGTTAAGCAAGGCCCTACCTGACCTGACAGGAAGTCTATTCAACCTTACATTCAAGGTCTGTCCTCAACATCACACAGTTAACCTTATTGTATGCTAACTGGGAGAGAGAAGCCTTTGCCAGTTCAAACCAGTCTATGCACTACTCTCAAATCATCTTTATCTGCTAGTGTACTTCTGCTTTCTATAATAATTTCCTCATCACTCACTGTTTATTGTAATGATCGTGTTTTCTCAGATCTCACAATTCTATGATGTCTTCAAAATTCACTGGAGTAACTTCTGATCTTTTTCAGCAATTCAATACCATTCATATTTGATCCCTTATTTTTTCTCCCGAAGGTTATGTTTATACATTGCACTCGATTAATATTTGATTACTTCTGTTCTGCCATTTGATTTGTGTGTGTGTGTTCTACCATTTGAGATTGAGATATCCCCCACTGATCTAATCCAAATGTTATTTTTAATATCATAATCTCTTGATGAATGCTTCTTGTTCAAATATGAAAGAAAATACTTCTTTATCTTTAACATCATTGTTGTTTTCAACTCTGTCCCTTCTTAATCTTGGTAAATAACTTTCTTAGGCACTTTCAAAGAAATTCATCCAAGATACAATGGGTCAATTAGGTAGCTGTAAGCATGGAGCAAATTCTTAGAACAACTGGTTGCAACCTGAACTGCAACTTTATGCTTCATGTGATGGCCCCAGAGTGGGGAAATGGCACAAAAGAGAGAGGCAAGGTAGGATAATTTTTATATTCTCCAGTATATTTAATATCCTTTTGACTTTTCTGTACACAAATTGAGGACTGGGTTCTCTGTTTTTTAATTCCTTAATAAGTGTCATATTTTCCACAAGAATGTCTCATGATAGCATCTCTATTTTGCCTAGATATAGCTCAATTCTCCTGAGAATTAGTCAATAATCAGAAAATTGTAGTGCCAAGTATTATTGGTGATCAGAGAGAGATATCAGTGAAGAGAATTTTTTTTTAGAAAAAGAAAGTAAAAGGAATCAAAACTAGTAACAGTTGACTTTCTTGTAATAATGAATTTTCCCATCTTTGTGTAATTCCCCATGTTTGTTCTCTGATGTCCTTGGCTACTGTCAAAACAAGAAATTTTAGTCAGATAATTGACAATGCTGCCAAACACTTGCTTCTTTATTTTGAACTCTCATTTTCATCTTTGTTTTATAAGCATGATGGAAGACAATCAGATTTTGTATCAGAGGGGCGCCTGGGTGGCTCAGTTGGTTAAGCGTCTGCCTTCAGCTCAGGTCATGATCCCAGGGTCCTGGGATTGAGCCCTACATCAGGCTCTCCGCTCAGTGGGAGCCTGCTTCTCTCTCTCCCGCCTGCTTCCCCTGACTGTACTCTCTGTCAAATAAATAAATAAATAAAACTTAAAAAAAAAGATTTTGTATCAGACATAATCAGACATTGTATACCCAAGAGACTGTCTTTTTATTTCTTTTGATTTTCTTTTTTATTTGAGAGAGAACAATGGGGGGAGGGGCAGAGGGAAAGAATCTCAAGCAGACTCCGCACTGAGCAGGGAGTCCAGTCGTGGTGCTCCGTCCCAAGACCCCAAATTCATGACCCAAGGTCAGATGCTTAACTGACTGGGCTGCCCAGGCACCCCTGGGAGACTGTTTTTAAAAATCAATTATTGGGCTTTCCTAAAAGCATCTTTGCTAAATTAATGCTTTAAAAGAATTGTTCAAAATTGTCCAAAGTTAGTAACGATACTACCTTATGGCATTACCATAAGGTCACTTTCTGTTCCACCTGAATGATTTTAGAAATACTCAGGTACATTCTCTCCTGTGCCTTCTAATGTTTTTCACAAGTGGACCATAAAAAAACTTGAATGCCTTTTTTTTTTGGCCCAATAGTTGCTTCTTTCCTGCATCCGCAGGTGCATTCCCCAGATTTTATGTTTTTCTTTCATGGGGGAAGTTTGGTTGTCTACACTAGGTTTCAGATAACAGTAAACATTCATAGTAACATGAATGTATTCCTACTATAGGATTTATCAAATGATGAGATTCCTCAAAACATGGTAAATTCCATGGAAATTTATAGATATAAAATTTTTATTAGACTAAATAGAAGTCAATTACGAGTCTCTCAGTAAGAAAATAACAGCTTAATTAGACTGCTATCCATATAGGAGTGAAAGGGCTCAGGCCTAAAACATCAGATCATCTTAAGTTGTAGAGAATCCATTCATAATCAACATTTGCTGAATACTAGCTATGTGAAAAATAAAATCTTAATTATTATGGGACAGCAATAGACATGTGAGCCTTTGTTCTTGTACTCTGAGAACTGAAAATATAGCCGGATAGATAACATTGTGGCTCAGTAGGATAAGTGTCCAACTCTTGATCTCAGCTTAGGTCTTGATCTCAGGGTTGTGAGTTCAAGCCCCACACTGGGCTCTAAGCTGGGTGTGCAGCCTACTTTAAAAAAATAAATAAATAAGTTAATTAATTAAACAAAACAATTTCTTTTATATATGAAATTAAACTTATTTATTTATTAATTGGTATAAACTCTATTCAACTGAGACGTTTCTCAAGCTTTAGCACTGAGGGATGCAATTCTTTTCTCTGGTGATAATCTTGAGGATCCAGGGTGATTGTATTCATCAAAATCTCTTTTGGAACATGCTGCATGTGAAAGAGGTGGCTTATTCCTCTCAGTGCTCCTTTCTATTCGTGGATTTAAGAAGTGTGCCATGCTGCCCTTTTATCAGTAGAGCTAGAATACTAAGGGAGCTATGTCTGTATGTATACTAACTTTTCACACTTCCTTCTCTTCTCCAGCATGACATATTTTCTCTCTCATTAACTATGTTTCATGACTACATTAAATTATGATGGGAGTCTGTAGCTTCAGGCAAGTTATTATAATTAGCCCCCATCCCGTTTTCAAAAACGACCTGGTCAGACCTCAGTATCCCATTTTATAGCTTGCTCTAAATTCTAGTGGCTTCTGACCTCTGACTGAAGAAATGTTTTCAAGATTACACAGTCCCAACTTACTCTATCCCACACCCTACAGTGGCTATATTCTATGTAACCTATTTCATTTTAAATTCATGTGCTGCTTATGTTTACCTTCCGCCCACCTCATCCTCTATTCTTGTTCTTCTGAAGAACACTTTGTGTATGTGATCCCAGATCACGTTTTTCTTTGACTTACTAACCTAGACATAATAAGTTTGGAATTTAATTCATCTACTTCCCATGGGATCCTTCAGTTTCCTGTACTCTTTGAAGTCTGTAGTTATTTTTCTAAAAATTTAACACTTCCATATAAAATGTTAATCTAACTTCCAGGAAGCTCATCAATAGTGCTTTAGAAGAAAAGCACATGAATCCAATCTGTCAATACCCTTTTTAGAATTTTTTTTTTTTGGTTAAAATATCAACTTATTTGATTTGATTTGAAAAAGAATGAAAAGAAAAAAAATATCCATTGGGCTTAAGCAAGTCAGAATTGATTTCTGTGTTCTGCAACCAGAAGACATCCACTCATTTTCCTGTAATAGATCTAATTTTCAATTAGATTTATTTCAAATAGATCCAATATAATAACTTCTATAATTTCAATCATTTTCTTACTCTTGAGAATTAAAGGAGCCACCAAGTAATATGAAATTGAGCCTGAGAAACATCTCATTGCCTTTAGATAATAGTCAATTGTAACATCTCCTCAAAACATACTGACTGATGCTCATTTGCTTAAGCTCTAAAACAGCAAAACTTACACAACTTCTTCATCAGGTGATTTTATATATATATACTTTTTGGTGCTTAATGTTGTTGTTAGAAATCACAAATTGCTTGCAAAGTAATCTCAGCCCAGATGCTCTGTCCCTGATGTAGGGAATGGGACCTTCAAAGCTCTCCCTGACTATTCTCCTTATTTTCTCTGCACTAGTCACAATTCGGAAAGTGGCAGCTGCTTCCACTTACGCCTCACCAGTTCAGAATTATACTGGACATAGAAGATAATGCCCTTCCTATTGCTTCTTTATGGACCATGCAACTGAGTCTGAAAGGAAGCAAGAAAAATAGCTAGGAAAGCATCTTGCTGCTAATTAGATAATGCGAAAGATCTAGTAGTGTCCAGGACTGGTTGGAGTTCATCGTAACTGAGTGTTCCCTCTGTGATACAGAAAGAGAAAGAGTGAAGAGACGTGAATTACTCTAATTAAAAAAAAAAAAAATGTGTAGGCACGCTGTCAGGCCAGAAGGGGTTTCAATATACAAACAGTGACTGCATGTGTCTGACATACACAGTGACAGTTTGAAAGGCTTTTTACATTCACCACATTTTCATTAAAATTGAGCATGTAAAACTAGACATTCTATTACCAGATCATAAAACCAATATATCCCTAGTTGTTTCTTGAAACAAGATTTTCACAAATTTGCAACTGTAAGAATGTAACCTTGGGAAAGTTTCTGAGGGGCCAATCAAAAGTTAATATAAAAATGTGCTCAAGGAAAAGATTTTTAACTTTAAAAAAAGGTTGTGTTATTCCCCAAACAACATTATTCATAGAAGTAAAATGCCTAAGTTTTCATAACACTAAGCAATAATCATATTTGTTCTGAATATCTATAATATTTTAATATATTAAATAATATATTGTATTATAATACATTAAAATGCTAGTTGATAATAATGTCAGTACATAGAAGGAAACTATTTTTAAATCTGCTTCTAAGAGAAAGATAAATCAATCAATCCAAAAATAAAAATAAATTGCAGAATAATTTAGATTCTGAGTTTACATCTGTGACCTGGATCCCATCTTTCATTTCGTATGACCTCTTTCACATCTATATTCAATCCGTCCTGCTTTATTGCTTCTTTTCTTTCATTGGATCAACACCATAGTGGTCTCCTAGTTAACTAGGTATTTCTGTAGATTTCATTAACAAAAGTTAATTTTTGAAACTGTTTTAGATTAACCAATTATCTTCATAATAAATATTCTTTCCTGGTTATGCATTTTTACGTAAAAATGAAATGAAGGCCATATAAAGGATGAAAAGCTAACGTAATGACACCATGTATTCATATCTAAGATTGTGCTTATGACATTTGCTTTGATGCCAAAGGAAGTTACTTCCATAGTAACTATAGAAACAGATTGTACCCTGGATTAGAGCCATTTCTATTAGTGATTGCTGATAAGGAATATACTTGAAGTGGTATAATAAGCACTAATTATAACGACTATGTAGCAATAGATTTCAAATGGTATGATCCTGTTTGGGCAGTCAGATTTGCACAGACATTTGAATTCCCCTGTTCTCCCGAAAGTATTCACTTTTACTGGTTTCATACCAAAAGTTGAATAGATACCCATATTGGTCCAGGGACTGAGCTAGTTACTATCTAGCATTAATAGGAATAATAGTCAGTAGAATAATAGAAGCCGGAGAAAATCTATAAAAGCTAAAATGTAGGTTAGTAAGAAATTAAGGGAATTGAAAGCAACCAAGTCAGAAATTAGAGAACTTGAATACCAAAATAAGTCCAAGGACACAGAGACAGCTTTATTTTAAAAATTGGTGGGCACCTGGCTGGCTCAGTCAGTTAAGTGTCTGCCTTCGCCTCAGGTCATGATCCCAGGGTGCTGGGATCAAGTCCAGCATCTGGGCTTTCTGCTCAGTGGGGAGTCTGCTTCTCCTTCTCACTCTGCCTGCTGTGCCCCCTCCCCCCCCCGGCAAATAAGTAAATAAAATCTTTAAAAAAATGGTGGGCACCACCAGATGACAGGAGAGAGTCATGAAGAGATCACTACACCAAACACCACTGTAGATATTTTTAAATCCCCAACTCATAAAACATTTAAAGTTGTTTCTATAATTACAGGCCTCTATTATAAAGCAAACATTCTCTGAGCTGTGGTACCCTCATGTTTTAAACTTTTGAGATCTTAAGAATTACTTAACAGTTTGCTACACTATTGGATATAGAGGAGAATAGGTTAGCAGAGTAGAGGCATCTAAATAGGAGAAGAAAGCAAAATGATGAATTCTACCTACATATCATTTAAATCAGGAATATGGAACACAAGAAACACTGCAATCCCAACCTTCCAACTATGGCAGGCACCGCTAGTTGACCAAAGGCTTCATTTTTATCAAACTATGATGCATTTCAACACAGAATTCTTGAGCCACTTTTGTGGTTGAACATAGTTCAACATTATTTGGAACCTATTTAATTGACTTAACATTCCCCAGATAATGAGAAACTAAAAGAAAAAAAAATGGCTTAAATCAATAGTACAGTCTTCTAAAAGATTATCAGACCAGAAATAGTACTGAATATAGTACAGAGCTAGCAAAACAATAGAGTTTTGTTAATATCAAATCTGTATGTGGCAACAATGCCAGATATGCTCCAAATACCCTGGAATGTAAATTACAGAGGTTCAGATATGTCTGCTTTCATGTATAAAGTATGCTAGAGGTTCCCTCTTGTCCTGGATCCTGCAGCCTTAGAATCTAAAAAGAATGATGTACATATATATCCAGTAACATGAACAGTGTCTAGCTCATGCTACACCATCAATAGAGTAATTTTTGGTTAAATGAATAAATTAACCAATGCATCACTGTATCTCTAAGCACCTATACATCTCTCTCTCTCTTTCTCACTCTCTCACATACACACTAAATTAAATGTATGTAATAAGGCTGAATAAATGAGGAAATAACCTAAATCCAATTTGAAAAGTGTAAAAAAATCCAGCCAGCAAGGTTAGAGAACAGCAACAGAATGCCACAATTTCAGCTTTAGCAGATGCACAGTAAGTCCTCCCTTGGTCACCAATACAAGAGAATGCAGTATTGGAGTATGGCATCGACTTCCAGCCACCTTCTCCTTCTAGTCCACCCATGATTGAAACGTGACTCCATTATACATCACTTTCTTCAGTTCTTTCTTCTATGTAAATAATTCATTTATGAAAGTTATTATCCTCATTTTTTCATTGTTAAGGTACTCATATACTTAGTGACATGAAGAATCCCCTGGCATTCTTTCCATTTCCCTACTTTACTCTGTGTAAGTGGGTGAGGTCTCACCTAAGCCTCTAGCTATTGACTGTGTCAGACTGGTCATCGATAGTGGACTCCACAGGCTTCTTGAACCCGAAACAGAAAGTAGGAGGAAGTCGAGGAAGGTGGTGAGAATTCTGCACTCTTTAGAATAGCTGCAGGACTGGAAAGGAGCTTTATGAGATTGTGTTCAGGTAGTAAGAAATGAATAAGTATCCAAAGCATAGCTGGGAAGGAAGGAAACAGACTCATTTAGCTTGTAAAATATATCATCTCTTTGGATCCAGAGTGCGGCTATCTAACTCAGATTACAGAAGCAGAAAAAAGTTTCTAGTCAGTCTCAACACTGATATCTGCACAATATGAGATTAGTAGATTTACGCTTCTTCTGTGTGTGTGTGTGCTCCTTCTTATTTTCTATTTAAGAACTTCATTTAGAAAACATCCAGACTCAACAGTGCTTAGAAGAAAAAAAAAAAAAAAAAGATTGCTTTTGTCCTTTCTTAGGCCAAAGTAGACCATCCTCAAAGAACAAGGAATATGGTAACAGTGGCTATTTTTATGAGTGAACCTCAAGTGGAAGATAAAAGTCAGCAAAACAAATACTATAAAACACTGCAGTTAAGAACACAAACTTTGGAATCAAGAAGGGTGGCATTCAAATTCTGCTTCTTTCATTTATTTTAGGATATGGAGAAATGATTTAACTTAATATCCTCAGTTTCTGCAAGTGCAAAATAACTCTAAACACAACCCACCTTATTAGGTTATTGTAGGGTAAATAATGTATGCAGAATGCTTAGCACAGAACTTAGCACATGGTAAGAGTTATTGTTATAGTAAGCCACTTGATGTAAGTATCTACCATATCCTCCTAAATTAAGCGGTTCAAAAGATTGTGTATTATGTTTTCTGAAATGAATGTTTCACTTACTTACACCAATAAAACCATGTCTTAACACCATGTTAATTGTTACTTCCATATAGAAATTTATCAGAAGTGTGTACTCAGAGATGCTCATAACACACATTAGATTACAAGATAAAACACCTATAAGAGAATGGCTAAAAAAATCAGAAGCTTTTTTTAAAATTCATTTTTCTTGGCCATCTCAACTTTCTTTTGTTTGTTTGTTTCATTAGTTTTAAGGTCCAGATCTAGCTTCAATAGACTTCATTGTTGGGTTGTCTTTAGGGCTGCTCTTTGGCAGGGTTTTCACAGTCTTGCCAAAAGAATAAATAATCTTAATTTACCCAAAACGTAATCAATAATTTAATAACCTAGTGAGAGAGAGAGATCTGTATGGCAAATCTTAACAATGTTATAATGGCTATATATACCATATATATATATATATATATATATATATATATATATACACACACGATATGGCTACATATATACCATACTGCTTCAGCAACTTTATTGCAAACTCATGAATATAAAATCAGCTGGAGGCTTGAGAGTATAACAGTTGTGAGAGATTTTAAGAAGAAAAGAGCAAAGTTAGAAGAAGTGAGTTGTAGGGCGCATGGGTGGCTCAGTTGTTAAGCTTAAGCATCTGCCTTTGGCTCAGGTCATGATCCCAAAGTCCTGGGATTGAGCCCTGCATCAGGCTCCCTGCTCAGTGGGAAGCCCGCTTCTCCCTCTACCACTCCCTCTGCTTGTGTTCCCTCTCTTGCTGTCTCAGTCTCTGTCAAATAAATAAATAAAATCTTAAAAAAAAAAAAAAAGAGGTGAGTTGTTTGTTGTTGTTTCCCATGGACAAGGTACAAGAAAAGAAAGAAATCCAAACCAGGCTCTGACTGCCATCTAAGCATTCAATTAAAACTGTGCAGGATGGTATAAAGCTAGCAACAAAGTGGCTGATGAGGATAAATGTTTAGCCTTAACCATCCGCTCCCTTGTGGAGAAAGGGGGATCTTCTCAATCAATAAGTTATTTGCTTTGATCCATGGGCTATTTTCCTGAGTTACTGAAGGAACAATGCTTCAACCTCATCTCACTCCCCGTTTAAGTTCCTGATATTTACATACATTTCAACTCATGTATATGCTGGGTAACTTAGGGGGTGAATATAACCTCCAGTATTACCAAGGTATTTATTGATAATATTCTAATAAATACAAATGTAATAATCAGTAACCCTCTTCTAACTTTAATTGTACTCAAATTTTTTACTCTTATCCCCTACTTTTAAAATTCTCGACTTCTCACACAGTTAAATTGAAATATAGCATTTTCACATAAATTTGAATAACTTCAAAGCTTAATCCCAATGTACTGTATTTCATTGAATATATATTCATTAAATCTTGAAGCTGGATATTTAGTTCGTTTTCATTTCTGGAAAGTATCTGCCATATAGATTAAGTTGACAAAGCTTATTCACATCATCAAACAATGAACCAAATCAGAAGTAATTTCTTTCAGAACAATCTAGCTTTATTTTTAAAAATTCTAATAAACAAGTTAAGTATCTTGTGGAAACTTTGCCCTTATAAATTTCTAATTTTAAAACAAAAAGAAAGGAAGGGAGGGGGGAGGGAGGGAGGAAGGAAGGAAGGAAGGAAGGAAGGAAGGAAGGAAGGAAGGAAGGAAAAAAAAAACACAGGCCAACCCCATCTGAATGTCTTAGCAAATCTCTCTTGTTTTACTTCTACGGGTATCAGCTTTAGGAGCAGTGCACCTTTGTTTGTTCCCCTGGAGGGTTCACACTTAGGACATACTATAATAAGATACAAATGAGAAGCATGTCTTTCCTCTGCAGAACAGGAGAAAGATAGCTCTGAAAGGAGAGCTGGAAATTAACAGTTAGGAAATAGAGTCTTAGTCTTATCAATTTTGGAAAAGTCTACCTATGGAATTGAGAATCTGGAAATTACTATCCATGCCCCAGCTAACATCTGGAAACTCTTCCTTTTCTTTAATTTGAAGATTATGATTTAAATCTTCTACCTTGTTTTTTCTACACTCTCTGTCAAATTTTTATTATGATCGTGTAAAATCACTGACTTGCAAAATGTTTGGAGAAAGAATGTGTTGTCTAGGGAATTTTTTATTAATTAAGAGGTGAAAGTGAATTCTGAAAGCTACATTTATAGGTCTGAATTCAATAAGTGACAAACAGTTGGACCAAATTGTTAGGTAGCTGATTTATGAGGCCCAAGGTAATAGCAAGAACGATTGCTTCAAGCACATCAACCTGACCTTATCTCTGATTCTATTCAAGGTTTGGGTAAATGGTGAATCATGCAGACTTCCAACACTAAGATTCACTTTAAGTTGACAGGGCCTCGTTGCATGTGCATGCCACCATTCAGAGGAATGCAACCTAAGGTATTATTAACAGTAGTAACCCTAGCAAGCAGACTCTCAGGAAGAATATCCTTAGATTATGTACTTAAAAATTGTTGCATATGCCTTGCTTAGTTAACTGTTTTTGATAACTTTGTTAATTGCCTTTTAACTGTTAACTGCTTTGTTAACTCCTTTTTAGAAGTCACGAATAAAGAGAAGTGACAAGTTCAGTTCAATCGCCAAGTTAGGGAATGCTGTGAAAGCTAGAAGTTCTACATGACTGTTTTAAAAAACATCCTTATCTTAATGGACTGTGGTACACTGGAACATACCAGCTCACTGATGGGTCTGAAAATGGATTGCTCTACAACCCTACTCAGGGATATTATGAGTTATGAGTGGTATATCTGGTTATTTTATTTTATATAGAAGGAGGATTCACCATGTATATAAACATAAATGCCTTGGCAGTGACAAATGACTTGAATGGTTGGTCAGGGGCCTTGGAAGATCTGATAAAAGGAAATCAGAAAACAGGAATATAAATGGGCCTTCAGAAGTAGGCAAAAGACATGTGTATTTTTGTTTCTCCTGTTAATGCCTTTGTACAAAGAGATCGTTCACTACACAAGAAGCAGTTAACCAGCAAGGTGGATTGGAAGATCTTGACTTTAAAGAAAAGATCATTAATTCTCATCCTTCCCATTGCTTATGTGATGAGCCCTTTGAAAGTGAATCAATTGTAGAAGAGACAAAATCCAGGCATTGGTTTAACAGGTTGGGCTCCTAACCAAAGCTGATCTCACTACCGATGCTGCTGAATATCCAATCTGTTATCAGTAGATATCAACTGATATAGCACTTGCTGTTGTTGTTAAACAGATAAATAACAAGTATGTAATATGATAGGTTGGGATAGGTATTACAAAGGGAAATAAGACAGGGTATGAGGATAGGTTCTTGATGAAATGGATGTCTTTTTATACAGATATGTAAGAATTGTTTTTCAGATAAGGTGAGATTAGAGGAGATCTGAAAGAAAAGAGGGAAAAACTGAATATGGCTATCTGGGGAAAGACCATTTCAGGAAGTGGGCAATTCAAGTTCAAAATTCCCAGGGCTGAAGCAGGCTCAGTGTGATGGAATAATAACCAGGAAGCCAGTATGGCTGGAGTATCTGAAAGAAGAGAGTATTGAGATATGAGGTCTAAAACAAAGCGGAAGGGGTGATTGTAAGACCACTGATAAAATTCTAACCTCATGAGTATTATTATGAGTGAAATGAGAAGTCATCCGAGAATTCAAGAAGAAGCATCATATGACCTGACAATTTATAACACTCTTTCTGTGAAGAGTATCTTCTCCATGAGCTATCGTTAATATCAGGGATGTTATGTAGGATGCTACTGTTAAGAGTCTCCTAGAGAGATGATCTCAGGTCAGATCAGGCTTGTATTGGAAAGTGTGGTGAGGAGAAGTGGTCCAACTTTGGAAACAGATGTGTACACGCACATGCACACATATGTAAAGGGACTAACTAAATTAGGAGAGAGATTAAGGATGGACGCGTCTCAACTGTCATATTTTTTGCTAACATGTCAAAGACATTAATCAGAGAAATATATTTTGTTTCTCTGTGTGTATATTTAATAAATAACCCTCTGACTTGGATTGAGTACACATATATACATAAATATACATAAACATATGAACGTGTAAAAAAAGTACATTTCCTGATTAGATTCATGATTCAGTTTTCTCCCATCTTTGGACTATATGTAAAAAATTTGGATAAATCTGATCTGTGACTTGGATCTTTTTTTCACATCTCAGAGATTCCTTAAAATCTCATTAATGGTTTTAAATTAAGACTATTTGTTCTTTTAATGTATAATTTATTGTGTAATGCCTTTTTATATCTTACCAGTCTTCTTATGTTTCTTCAAAAGGAAATATGGGAAAGAAGGAGACCTTTTAAACTTTACAAGTTACTGTTTTAAAAACAGAGGCAATCTTACCGTGACTTTTGGGAGAAATTGCTTTTATGTCATGATTTCAACTGATGTGCTTTCAGAAAGCCTGCAACCTGGATACATCATCATGATGTGTGAGGTGCCACAGTTGAGATGTGATTCATTTCCACACAGACACATTGTCTTCAACTTTTACAATAAAGTTTATTGAAAAATGCATTCGTTAAAAAGATCAACTTCCTTTCCTTAATAATGTTTTTTTTTTTCCTTTCATGTTAACATTGTAGCACTTTGCACTAGCTTTCTATTAGGATTTTAAATTAACACTTGAAATGACTCCCTACAGACAAGAGCCCAGGCTCAAGGGCTACTAACCTTCATTTGCCTTAGGGAGTTCAAGGTGAGCGCTTCATGGCAGGTCTAGCTTTCTTCTCCTTAGAATACAAACTCCTGGTCTCTAAAGCCTCTTAGAGACTTCCACCATCCCAAGCTTTCCCTGGTGTTTTATTCTAGCTCTCCCCTGCAGCTGCCACTTATATATTTTCTAACACTTCATAGTTTAGCAGATGGAGAAATTAAAAAAATAATGAATTTGTAGAGTTGAACTCATCACAGTAATGAAGTTTCACATAAATACTCCTTCCACCAAAATACAATATGCTTAGTTGGCTCAATGGTTGTACAATTACAGCACAACAGCTGTCAATCTTCAATTCTGTATGCCTCACCTCAATGTACAGAAATACATTTTGCAAGTCACTTAACCTATTTTTTTCTCTCTATAGATGTATTCATATGTATGTATGAGGAAGGTGGGTATAGTTTTATACAAAATGAATAGGATTTTTTTTTTTTTGGATAGGTGAGATCAGAACTGAGACCACAAAAGAGAGAGAGAGAACAAGCAATATGGATATCTGGGAAAAGAACATTTCAGGAAATGGGAAATTCAAGATCAAAATTCCTGAGGCTGAAGCAGGTTCAGTATCATGGAATAATATGAGGCCAGTGTGGCTGGAATTCCTAAATGAAGAAGAGCTCATTAAGATAGGATGTCCAAAACATAGTGGAAGAGATGCCTGTAGGACCATTTATAAAATTCTAAGCTGTTATGTTTGTATTAGTATATGTATGAATTACTATATATTTCTTCATAATTATGTAGGTAATGCCTTAGATCACTGCTCATACCACTCACATAGACACACAAAGTATGTGTGTAGGATTGTATTCAGCAATGAGAGAAAAGACAACTTCTATTAGTGAATCCACTGTTCTGGTTACCGATTTTGTCACCAAAAGGAAAAAGATATTTTGGATAGGAAGAAACAATAGATAACATCCAAACTTAATGCTCAATTTATAGATGAGAAAAACAAAGTCTAGGGAGGTGAAATGACCTATCAAAGGCCAACTGAACATCTTTCATCTACAATAGCAAAACTACTAATTGATTAGGATGTTCAAAGACTAGCAAAATCATGGTTTTATTCTGAAAAAAAATGTAAAATTAACAGGACTAATTAATAGAGGAAAGCATCTACAATTTACTGTAAGAAAAATTATGCAGCATGCAATATACTTGTAAACTCTTGAATTATGAACAAAACTGATCCTCTTAATAGTATCCTCAAATCAAAACTATAAAGCATATATCATTAAAGTTCTGTTGTTTAAATAGGATTTACTTGAGAGGGAGAGCCTCAGTTGTACCTAGGATGTGTAAAGTCAATATAATCCCTCAGGCTAACATTGCATATTCTGGGCAAACTTCAAGACTCTTCTCGAACTTCAGAGATGAGAAATGTGAATCATTACCTGGATGGATAATGATTATTCACTACAATCCTTCACTCCTCCAAACAAGGTGTCTCTCTGGATAAGACATAAATATTAATAAAATCTTTTGTTCAGGAATCAGTGCTGAGATCAGACAAGTATGAAGAATCTGGACCTCTGTAGTAGAGTTAGCCTAAGGGGAAGCTGAAATATCAGGCTGTGCTGGATCACCCCAACAATCATAAAGAGAGAGAGAGAGAATCAAGTAAGGACCATTTACAAAGGACAGTGATTCTACTGAAGACAATGAGAAATGAACATTTGCCTTGGAGTGCCATAGAAATGAGGCATAAAATTAAAGGGATACTCCAAACACACATTTTGCATAAGATTAAAAAAAAAGGGAAAGCAAAAAATACCCTTATTGAAAGTATTCAGAATACACACAGAACGAAGTATCTCTGTAAGCCATACGCTTTCCATATATCTGACTCCCTTCATTTTCAGTTTAAAGGAGGCTCTTATTTCAGAACTTCAGTATGATTGAAAGATAGTACAAAGAGTCCAGAAATAAGGATCTTTGAGCTTTATGTGGACACATTTTTTTTCTTCCAAACTTCTAAAGTATTGCTCATGTGTTGCCTTGGGAAACATGTTAATCTGTACTGCACTCCTATAAATGTGCTGCTTAATTTCTGTATAACTTGTATTAGTTGACTTTGAAATATCAGAACCCCTTTAAATTCTAAGCCACTCTATTACCTTCCTTTAAACCTAGGGTGTTGGAAAGAGATGTTAAAGTTGTGTTCCAGAAGCATGTGTCATAAAATAGTCGGATGATCCACACTTTAGTGAAAGTACATTTGCATGTACTTTCAAGTACATTTTCATGTACTCCTTTTCTTTGTTAAATGGCCAATCTGAAAATTTTGATATAGTAAATCATTGAGGGGTGCCTGAGTCAGTTTTAAGCATTTAGCTTTGGCTCACGTCATGATCCCAGGGTCCTGGGATCGAGCCCCACATTGGGCTTCCTGCTCAGTGAAGAGCCTGCTTCTCCCTCTCCCTCTGCTGCTCCCCCTGCTTGTGCTCTTTCTCTCTGTCAGATAAGTAAAATCTTAAAAAAAAAAAAGTCAATCATCGGTATCATTAAAATACGTCTTAAATATCCTTAAATTATTTAACAAACATGTCTAATATGTGCATACTGGTCTAAATGAAAAACATTGCCCATAAATACAACATAGCTGCATGTGAATAAACATGATGCACTGGCTTAGGATCATCTTAGGTTGTTCTAACCTTGCCTCCATACCCTGGTTTTGCTTATATATTAGACATAAGTCCTCAGTGAAATCAGATTCTGATTTGGTATGAATGACTTTTCTACCTATTATAAAATGATAGTAAAAATTTCTGAGTTTGTTTTTTAAATATTTTAGATAGTCTTTTTTCTAACTTTGCCATGATTGAAAAATACACTTAAAAAAACAGCATATGAGTTATTAGAATTGTGTATGTTGACAATCCTAGACCTATAGTAAGTGCGCATTAGGTGATACTGAAAAAGAACAAAAATTCAGGGCAACACTTATTTCTTGGAAAAGGATTTTTATTAACCATAAGCCATTAGTTATCAAGTAGGTATTTTACTGGTGGTAAAAAGAGAGCTATTCCAGGATGACGGGGTAATTATGTCCTTGGGACTAGCAAGAAGATTCAGTGGCTATACTCACTGGATAGAGGGCTGGAGTAAGTCATAGTTTCTGAGCCACAACATCAATGGAGTAAAAACACGTTAAGCATTAAGAGTAAAAACAGAGTTCAATAATATTGTCAAGAAATATTCGTCTAGTTCAAACCTTCTTGTTAAATTGTATTGTTATCCTGGTCTCAAATGCCTTCCAGTGAATTCTAGAACTTTTCAGGAGGCAGTTCAACTGTCTTCATTGGAGGACTCCTATTGGAATCCAGTAGCATGCTAACTGCCTCCAGTCCCACCCTATATATCCCTAATACACTCCGTTAATCCCTTCTCCTGGGCGTTCTGCGAGAACCTGACAAACTCTGAGGCTGCCGATGTTTAATGTGGACAGCGCTGATGTCTGCTTTGAGGCATTATTTTATGTTGCTGCCAAAGCAGCTGGTAATGCCTTCTATTGCTAAAGAAGCCGCTGGACCAATACCATGGCTGCCTTGTGCTCTCAATGTCCCAAGGAGATGTTTGAGCTTTTACTCGATTGTTAATTACAGGCCTTAAAGACTCAGCATAAATCTATGGGGGTCCGGGGAAGGAAGCCCTGAATAACTAACTCAGTTCTGCTTTAGAATCATTCTTCCTTTCTCATGCTGGTCTTTGAACCAAAATTTTGCAACCATTTGCAAATGGTTGCAAATATAATCCCCAGAAGTAATGCATTTGTCTCCTTAGGAATGTCTGAATGCACGAGAATGCTTAGACCCAAGCAGGAATTTCGGCTCTAGAGGAGAGAAAAGCTAAGAGCACCACTGAGGAGTAGAAAAGAAATCTCAGCTTCGAGTGATTGGAAGCAGTTATGCAAAGAAAAAAAATATATCAAATTACGAAAGCTATTTGCAGACAAGGAATTTTTTTCTCAATAGCCTTTAAAACAAAGGAAGCTATGAGAATTTTGTATAAACTATTACAGATACTTTACCTAAAAGAATCAAGTAAATTACAAAACCATCTGAATCCAAGTTTGGATTAAAATTAAAAATTATTTAATACCACATTGAAAATACTTATTAGTTAAAATATTAAATTTTATTTTTTCAGCAAAGCATTTGTTGTCAACTAAGACTTATTATATAATGTTAGATATCTATTTTTTAGTCAAAATATTTTCTGTGTGAGGAAGTCAAAAATCCTGATGTACATAAACCTTCACTCTGAAAAATGTTATTTGAAGCTATGTTCTAAGGCTAGTATTTGCAGGACTCATCAGACACAACATATAATAATCAACTTTGAGTTCCTCATTGTCTCATTCAACCTGCTCATGAAGTATTTACTCACCCTGTACTCTAGATGAGAACTTGGGAAAATTCCTGACATCTTTACCAGTATTTTTCAGTAACTCAAAATTCTAGTGTCACCTTAAATCATGAGCACAGTCTTAATAATTAAAAAACCAGCTCTAGAAATGAATTAATTTATGAATTTAAAGTGAAGATTCTTCCCTCAATGCAAGAGCTAGACAATCTGCCCTAGAAAAGGGGCTCATTGTGAAGTGCTTCTAATTTTCTTGCTCTGGCCTTTCTCTCTTCTTAATCAGTCTTATTACAGATTGATCAATTTCATTACTCTTTCAAAGAACCAAAATTTGGCTTTATGATTTTTGTATATTTGCACATTTATTGGTTTCCACTCATATTTTATTATTTCCTTCCTTGTAACTTACTTTGAGTTTAATTTGCTCTTTTTCTAGCATCTTAAGTGGAATTTTAGATCCTTATTTTCTTGCATAAGCATTTTAACTTATAAGATTTAAATCTAAAATAGAAATTTTTTTCTAAACACTGTTTTAGATGGATAGATACATAGTTATCCTATAATTTTTGCTATGTTGTGTTTTCATTATCATTCCATTTGGATTCTTTCTAAATTTACCTTGTTTATTATTGGATCTATGGGTTGTTATCTGTCAAACAATATTCCTATATATTTGGGATATTCTAGATACCTTTTGTCCTGATTTCTAATTTAATTCAGTTATAGTCCTGGAATACATTCCGTATGACTTAATTCCTTTGAGATGTATTTAGACTTGTTACAGAGACTTCCATAAAGTCTATATCTATTTAGTTTTCCATGTGTATTAATAAAACAAAGTATCTTTTGAACAAGTTGAGATAGTGCTTTAAAGTCGTATATAGTACTGCGTATATAGTACTGTCAGATCAATCGTTGATAATGTTGTCAGAATTTTTATATTATTGAACTTTGTGTTCTCATTCTAATTACTGTGAATAGAATGTTTAAATTTTAAATTTACTTGTGTTTTTGTTTCATCAGTTCTGTCAAACTTTATGTACATTGAAGCTTTGTTATTGGTGAATAAACATTAAGGATCATTACCATTTCTTGATAAATTGACCCTTTATCATTGTGAAATGTCATTCCTTTTTCCCTGATAATACTCTTTTTCTTGAAGTCTACTTAATCTGATATTTACATAGAAATATTCTTATGAACTGTTTGCATGAGATATTTTGTATCATTTTCATTTTATATACTAAATCTTTCTCTTGTAATAAGCATACAGATGAGCCTTTTTTTTCTACCCAAACATACAATCTTAGTTTTCATTTGAAATGCTTAGTCAATCTACATTTTTATATTATATTAAGATAGTTAGGTTTAAGCCAGCCATCTTGCCATTTGTTATTATTTGTCCCATCTGTTTTTGTTCTCTTGTTCCATCTTTCCTGAATCATTCCAGATTAATTAAGCATTTTTTTTTACGATTTCTTCCTTTTAGGAAATGTGGGGGGAGAGGCAAAAGGAGAAGACGACAGAAACCCAAGTAGACTCTGTGCTGAGCACAAAAATCCACACAGGGCTGGATCTCACAACCCTGAGATCACGCCCTGAGCTGAAATCAAGAATTGGACACCCAACCAAGACACCCAGGCACCCCTAATTAAGCATTTTTTAGTATTTCATTTTGTTTCACCTATAAGACTTTTTTTTTTTTTTTGCTATAACCCTTTGTTTATTTAGTGCTTTATGGATTATGGCTTGCAGTTTTAACTTTTCCAGCATGACTTCCAACAATATTATAAAACTTTAGTTTTGAGGAAGCGCACAATAGTATATGTCTATTTAACTCCTTCCACTACTTAGAGCTCTTGTTGTCATATATTTTACTTTTATGTATATTATAAACAACAGAGTATTATTTAATCATCAGATAAGCAAATGCTCTTAATAGAGGAAAAAACTCATATTTTTTGCATATTTTTACCATTTCTGAAACTCTTAATTCCTTCCTGTGGATCTGATTTCCAAACTGCTACTATTTTCCTTCAGTATGAAGAAATTTTTTTTTTTCATTTCCTGGAATGTGAGTGCACTGGTGACAAATTATGTCAGTTTTATTTCAAATGAAACTGTCCTGATTTCACCTGTATTTATAAAAAAGAATTCTTGAAAGAAACAGAATTCTGGGTTGGCCATTTTGCCCGTAGCTCTTTAAAGATATCATTCCATTATCTTCTGATATGCAAGATTTCTGTGAAGATACACTTTTCTTGTACATATTATTTATATTCATTCTTGATTCTTTTAAAATTTGTGCTTTAATTTTTTTCTTGCATTTTTACTATGATGAGCTTATCTTTGGATTTCCAGGTATTTCTCATGCTTGAGGTTTACTGAACTTCCTGGATATCTATAGGTTCATTTTACCTCAAATCTGAGAATTTCTTGACTTATTTCTACACAAACACACACACATTCTAACCAAGTTTGGAATTCGAATGGCACACTAATGAAACACTTGATACTATTGACATTATCACACAGGTCACTAATGCTATAAGGTTTTTTTTTTTTAATCTTTCTTTTCTTACTGTTCAGTAGTTGTATCTGTATGTAGTATCCACTATATTAATTTTTAACACAACGAATATTATATCTTTTGCTGTTCCAAATTCTATTTTGTTCTTTTATTTAATGTCCTTGTCTGTTAATTCCATTACTGAATGACCTAAATATCTGTTTTTAGTGACCGTTTTCTCTTGATTATGCTTCTAATTTCCTGCTCCTTTGAATCTCTTTATTATTATTATTATTATTATGATATTCTATATATTCTATGTTAAGGGTAATAGTAAGTGATTCACTATTTTTCTGTTCTTTTATTTTCCAGAACACAAAAGTTCTTTCTTCTATTTGTAGTTCAAAAGATAAGGAGGAATACTTCCAAGTATAGTTTCTATTTGTCTATGTTAATGGACCTATTTATAGTGCAGCCATCTACCAATATTTGAATTTCACCTAATTTTTAAATTTTAGAGATTTGGCAACTAATTAGCATTCTCTTAGATAGAAATCCCAAATTTAACAGTCCTACTCTATGTTACTATTTAAGTACTGGTACTAATCAACCAGTACACAAAATGTATTCTATTTAGGGAAGATGATCACTTTACCTCTTTACTTATTCTTCCACTCCCTGAGCTTGAGGATGTTTTAAAAATCTTAGAATAAAATCTGTATGGAGCTGTAAAATGATATTAATACTGGACTCTAGAGTCTCTACTATTTGGAAATATTTCTGCCTTGTTTCTTTGCTGACTTCCATGGAACATAGAAGGAAGAATTTCAAGTTATGGGATTAATAAAAACTATGGAAAAATTTTCTTGCCAATAGCAATAACTGACTATGTATTCTAAAAAAACTCTACAGACAAAAAAAAAAAAAACAACTAAATAGGCTACATAGAAATAAAATACATACATCTACGATCTGGAGGAAAGTTGGAAATATTTGGAGATCAAACACATTTATTAGATATTCCAAATTTTTTACCTTGAAACTTGGTTAAGCAGAAAAAACAAAACAAAACAAACAAGAAACACCCTCCACTGACAATTTATAAACATAAATTCACACTGTCTAGGTGTTCTTTAAAAACCCAAGCTACAAATAAATGCATACTCTTTCTTCTACCATGGCCTTTGTATATTTCCACTAAAATTTTTTCAAGAATCATGAGTTCATAGTTGAAAATCAAAAACACATACAATAACACCTGTCAAGATGGCTAAAATAAAAAACACAAGAAACAACAAGTATTGGCAAGGATGTGGGGGAAAGGAACCTTCATGCACTGTTGGTGGGAATGCAAACTGGTGCAGCAACTGTGAAAAACAGTATTTAAGCTGCTCAAACAACTAAAACTAAAACTACCACATGATCCAGTAATTATACCACTGGGTATTTACCCAAAGAATATGAAAACATTAATTTGAATAGATAGATGCACCCCTATGTTTATTGTAGCATTATTTACAATAGCCAAATTATGGAAACAACCCAAGTATTCATTGATAGATGAATGGATAAAGAAGATGTGGTACACACACACACACACACACACACACACACACAATGGAATACTACTCAAGCATAAAAAGGGATGAAATATTGCCATTTGCAACAACATGAATGTAGAGGGTATAATGCTAAGTGAAATAAGTCAGAAAAAGACAAATACCATATGACTTCATTCATATGTGGCATTTAACAAACAAAACAAAGAAAAAAGAGCGAAACAAAAAAATAACAAACTCTTAAAGATAGAGAACAGACAAGTGGTTTGGTGAGGTGAGTCGGGGAAGGGGTGAAATAGGTGAAGGAGATTAAGAGCACACATATTATGATTAGCACTGAATAATGTATAGAATTGTGAATTGTACACCTGAAACTAATATAACACTACATTAATTATACTGGAAATGAATAAAATAAAATAAATACTTTACCATACAACTAATCAAATAAATGGAAAATAGTATAATAGTTTTTAAAAGCACATACGATATGCCATTGTGAGGACCCAGAAAAATTGAATGAGAGCAGAGTCAGACATACAAACATTTTAGATATCTGAATTACTAAACTCAGACTATACAGTAATTATGTGTAAAAGACTTAAAAATAAAATAAAAGTAAAACATTAGTAAAGGCAAGAAACTTTAAAAATAAACAAAATTTTAGATAAACCCAAATGAGATCTACTGAAATGAAAGACATTTCTGAATAAGTTATCCAGAATTTTATACTGAAAGATAAAGAAATGGGAAATGCAGAACAGTTAATATAAGTTTCCAGAAGTAGGGGAGAAAGAAGAAAAATGAAGAATTCAATATTAAAGGCACCTGAGAGCAACCAAAAGCAGTAAGAAACTGGGGAAACCTCAACCCATAAACAAAAAAACCAAAATACCTTGGATGGTGTTAATACATTTATTTGGTTTTTACCTCATGGAAACGATTTAGCTTGAGGCATATTAAAATAAAATTTAGGGCGCCTGGGTGGCTCAGTTGGTTGAGCGACTGCCTTCGGCTCAGGTCATGATCCAGGAGTCCCGGGGTCGAGTCCCGCATCGGGCTCCCTGCTCGGCGGGGAGTCTGCTTCTCCCTCTGACCCTCCCCCCTCTCATGCTCTCTCTCTCTCTCTCAAATAAATAAAAAATCTTTAAAAAAAATTAAAAAAAAATAAATAAAATTTAATAGAAAGAAGCAGTCTTATTCATGTGGGAAATCAGAAGTCAGAATTTCAGGCTTTCAGAACAGTTAGAAAAGAAAAAGGAGGGAGTATTCTATCAGAGAGGGAACCAAAGAGTTGCTCTTCCAAATCTGTGTGCAAATGCCCCTCAGTTTGACCTGCATAGAAGTACTCTGAGAATTCCCCCTCAGGGGAAAAGGAACAGAGGGATAGTTTATAACCTGATTTTAGCTGCTTAACATTGGAAACCCAGATTTAGAGTTAAATTCTTGAGAAGTTAGAGGTAAATGTCTGCCTTAATCATTCCTAAATGTGTGGCACTGGATATGGCACATCTTAGGAGTAAGAACCATATCCTAAGACTAAGGTTTTCATCCTAAAAATATGGGCAAAATCAAAATCTACTCTCCCCACAACTTAAAATCAAGCTTCTATGAGGTCAAGGTTTTCTGCAAGTAATTTATTGTGACACAACATTCTATAGAGAAAGTTAGTAGAATCCAGATTCTCCACATATATCATCCACAAAGCAATATACAATAAAAAGTTACTAGAAATTTATTTTATATATCTATATATATGAAAAAATAACCTATAGTAAATGGAAGGGAAAAGCCAGTAGAAACAGTCTAATGGATAATCCAAATGGTAGAATTAGCAGACACAAACTTTAAAGTATTATAACAAATATATTAAAGAATCTATAGGAAACCGTAAAAGATATTGAGGAAGGAATTAGGAAAATTTGAGAGATATAAAATATCTTAAAATAAACCAAGTGAAATATCTTAAAACTAAAAATTACAATTTGAAATTAAACATTAATTGAATGAGATTAACAGTATTGGTAACAACAGGCGAAAAGATTAGTGAACTTGGAAATAAGTCAATGTAAATTATCCAAACCAAAAAGACTGAAAAAATGGACAAAGCATCAATAATCCATGGATATAAAGTAAGCCAACAAATGTGTAATCGGAATCCCAGAAGGAAGGGAGAAATAAAATAAGACTGAAAAAATTCAGAGATATTGGCTGAAAAATCTTCCAAATTATATTAAAAATATCAAACAGATCCAAGAGCCTCAGCAAACTCTAAGTAGAGTGAATATAGAGAAAACCAGACCAAGGTATGCTAAAAATCAATAATAAAGAGGAAATCCTAAAAATGCCAAATAACAAGATACACTGCATACCAGGAAATAATAAGAATGACAGTTAATTTCCCACTGAGGCCAGAAGAAAATGAAACTGTTATCCTATAATTTTATATCTAGCAAAAATATCTTTCCAAATGATTTTTAAAATTTTCACTTAAAATTTGAGAGAAAATTTTGCCAGAGAAAAAAGAATACACTAAAAAAACACTAAAAGCAGGTATTTTTTAGGCTAAGTGAAATTTTGTTGGACAGAAGTCTACAAAATCTATATCTACAGAAATGATTATGAAGAATGCCAACAATGGTAAAAATGTATAAATATAATAGACTCTTCCTTCTTTTCTTATATATTTAAAGTTTACTGTAAATTATTCTACTAAAAGCAAACTAACAAAACAAAGATTGTGAAAGTATTATGTGACTTGAAATTTTGCTCATATATAGCGGTAATACATACATAAAGTAATTTGAAGTTTGATATTTATATCATAAGAAAGGAAGATGGCAGCCTTCATTTATGGTCACAGAGTCTGTAGTTAAATTCTGTCTCCTTCGGCAGTTCTGAAGCTGTGAGTTTCATTAATTTTCTTCACGATCAAGGTGTTAGGGAACACTTTGGAGTCATTTAGGTGGGGCTCTATTTGCCAATCCTGTGGCAAATTGAAAGTGGCTTCAAGCTGCATTCACTAGGGCAATCCTCATCTTCTAATAATTGAACAAATAACTCTGCTGAGCTGCAAAAAAACCTGATGACAAATCTAATCTTTTCTAACAGCCTGTGTCCATGTGATTATTCAAAGGCATTACTCAACAATTTAGCTGCTAGTGTACAAATTAGAAGATACAAAGGTATAGTCTGCCATATTTAGGTCTGTTCAAATGTCAAGCAAATGAGTGTACAGACCATGCCTTTAGAAAACATGCAACAGATCTTTTACATTCTTAAGCTTGTTTCATCATTGCATTCTCATCCTTTGTCATTTCTTTGAAAGCTGAGAACACGTTTGTCTTTTTGGCCACTACACTGGAGCAATACAATAAATGTCTTCTCATTTAAAGAATGAATAAATTAATGTTCACTTGTCCCAGGGGATTATTGGAAATTTCCAAAATTTAAATGAGATAAGCATCCTGGATGACTTAGAGGAATGTAAAGCAGCATCCTCATATACATTTAAATTTAATTCTAATTGTGATTTTTGGGGGCAGAAATTTTTTTATTTCTTTAAAAAGTCACATAAAGATAATTAAGTCACAATACTTCCTCAAGGGAGTTAAGATTATTTTAAAAACAATTGCTTAGCATATTTTTTTATACTTGATACAATTTATATTCTCATAAAAGCTCTATGACTCCTTTTGTCATGACATACTGTTCTCCACATCATTCTCCTACTTCTCTCATGTTCATTTCTTGTTTTTAATGGATCACATAGAAAGTAGAAAGATTCCAGTTGTAAATTGAACAAATTAGTGAAGTTAGCAAATCCACACTGAAGGAATGATTAACCTAGTTCTCACACCCACAACAGTTTGGTTTCCACTTATCTAACTTATTTGGGGAATTCAACTCTTTACTCTCAATAGGATAACTGACAAAACATCAGGCAGTTAAAGCTTGGGAGGTGAGCAGTGGGAGGAGGAGAGGAGAAAGTGAGTAGAGAATAAAGAAGTGTTTGATGTTTGTTTATTAGCAAAACAAAAGGATGGTATAACAGACTTGCCCATTTTCCAATCATGCGCTATCAATAGTTCCTTAGTATTTATTTTCTTGAAATTCTTGTCCTTTCCAAACATTGTCACTTTTTTTGATGAATGTGAGTTGATTTGCAAATAAGTAAAATTCAATTGCATGAACTCTCAGGATAAAATAGTGAGAAAATGCGTTCAAATCTTGTCATCGCTCATAAAGCCTTCAAACTCAGAGGTTTCATTTGCCACGAAAGGAGGAAATGAATGTAATTGCTTTTCAACAGAGAAACAAAATGCTTCCTTTCTAGGACATTTCAGTTTGTTGGAAGGCAGTGGGGAGAGGTGGTACCATTGCTAAATTGCTAACTACCATTAGGAAGTTTTCCTAGGGTTAAGAGTATAATAAGTCAGTCAACAAACAGTATGTGTGGCGAGTTACCCACCAGTACTAAAGTCAATGTGCCTCCTAGGTTTAATGTTGCATTAACTTCATTTTGCATTAACTTCAAATCCATTATTGAGTTATGGGTCCACAAATATCCCGTTTTTGCCAGCATTTATTTGTAAGATTCTTTTGATTGCATTGAATTTCCTATGCTGCCTCCCAGTAATGACATGTTTCAGCTGTGAGAACTTATTAGGAAATACATGATGCTTGCAGTTTTGAAGAAGTTGATTCCCCCCTGTGGAATAATCTCCATTCTAATTTGACAGTAAAATTCCCATAAATTATTTCAATCTCATTTTAGACCGGGATATATTTCATTGATTGGTAATAGCCTTAAATTACTTTTTATTGTGATTGTAATGTTTTCTTGTCAAATAGTAGGAAACAGTAAATTACAGAGTAATTTAACAGGTGGAAATATACACAAGCAAAAACAGAAACAAAGATAAACCATTAGAACAAATTGCAGTCTGCACATACCTAATCACTTCTTTCATGTCTGTGGCTTAAGAAAAAAGTTCTTTCTTCCACAAAGTTTAATGAATCTAAAATCCTGAGCTAGTATGCAAAATAAAACCTGTATATTTGGGAACCATGGAATCATAAAATTAGAATGCAACAAAGTATACTTAATGCCATTTATATGGGGATGAGAATGCTTTAATTTTAATACCAGAAACTCCATATTGAAGGACCACTGCTAAGCTATATTCCTCAGCCTTAAATGAGCTTTTCCACCACAAGTGATGTCATCACTCTCAATGAAAGAGAAGTGGGTTGCATATAAGAAGTATAATTGCACTGAGAGTATTGTAAGCATTGGGCTTTCGTGGAATTTGTGTGCACACTTCAGATGGGAGCCCTCAGGGATTTCAAATGGTGTCTAATCGGAAGTGAAAATTTATGAAAATCAGTTTCTTTCATAGGAAAGCTGAATCTGCAAAACCTTCTAGTTATCTAAGTGGCACTTTTATTTAATCTAACATGAGTACTCCATTTCCAAAGCTAAATCAGATCCACTTTGCTGTCCTTAGAAGATACTGTCTTTTCCAGAATCCACTGACATAATTAAAGGAGGACATCATTTTGGAGATTTTCAACAACCATTTAGTCATGGACTTGTCTGTTGGAAATTTTGAAATTATTAAAATTTACTAAATTGATTAAAGAAATTGGCAGTAGTGGTTCTTGCATAACCAAAGCACCAAAGAAATGCAAAAACTCAAAACAATGATATGCCAATAGTAAATTACGTCTTATTTTGAAAAATGTTGACATGTTTGTATGTATATGGAAGTGTGGGAATATGGGTATGTGATTGGGTCTTTGTATTTCTATATCTTAAAAAGTAAAATTTAAATTCCTTAACTAAATTCAGTATTACGCTTTAACCACTGGAATAATATGTAATATATTGCCATTAAGTTAAATTGAAACAAAAATACTATATGATTTTTTTTTTCAAGGAGGTAATAAATATGGTAGAAATAACATGAGTTTATGAGCCAAAAAGGCCTAGACTTGATCCCTGGTTCTTGTATATACTTTTTATATAATTTGTTCATGGAATCCTTTTCTACATAAATTTAAAGTGGGTAGGATAGGGTCTATTTTGAGTTATGGCATGAAGATTAAATATAATATTTACAGTTGCCTTTAAATCTTTCCTGAAGTAATGTCATAAACTGTTTAGCATAGACTAAATGCTCAACAAATTTTAACTAAATTTTAAATTCAATTTCACTGAATCTAAGCTATTAGTTTTTAAGACACAATGTTATATCCCACTAAAAAAGTACAAATAAACAATGACACTAATATTTTAAAACAGTCCAATATGACATGTTTTAGTCTCATTAGTGTCTATTCGCTTTGAAAGGTCTTCTTTCTCTCCTTAAAGGCTTGAAATTTCTTATGCTATCAATTTCATTTCAATAACAAAATATACATAGTTTCAACTTTTTGTAAATTCCTCTTTTAGGTCTCATAAACCACTTTGTAGTTGGCTTTTTTTCATTCATATATATACCCTGCTTTTCTGTTCCATGACCGTATGCATTCTCAATAACTTTTGTTGTTTCAATGCCAAATCAGTGAATAGTCCTTTTTTTTTCATTTTTAAATAGTTTTTTGAATAATACTTAAATGGAAATTACACTCAACACGTGAAATGAAAACAATGCGTATAAGTCAACAGAAATGGTTATAATATGAACTGTTATGACCAAATTGATGCCTGCATTGACAAAGACAACTAAGTCATGGCGGCCATCTGGAATAGCAATATACAATAGCAAATATATAATGCTGTTGATTGTAAGTTGCAATTCAATTTTGAAGATGATAAAATGTGAAGTATTTTGCATCTGAGAACGGATGACATACAGGGTTATTACTGTTCTGGGACATTTAACACCTGTTAAGTTTCTATTATGTTCCATAAACTCTTCTTGAAACTGTGCTTGGCCTTAAGGATAGATAAAAGAAGAAAACATTTTCTGTGACCTAGAGAGGCCAGTTAAAATGTTATCATGGTGGTAGCAACACATTCTAATCTCTTTTTGAGTTCAGGTCTACCTCCAACTTAGTATACCCCCCAGAAAACGGAGTTATCACTGGTTTCTATAATTGAGACTCACGGTTGATTCTGGCTACAGCTCTTTAATGGAAGAGTTTTTAAATGGAGTAATCCATTTTAGGTTCTTTTGATCAGTTTCTCTTATGTAGCTGGTATGGTAAAATAGCCCCCCTGAGAAGAAGCAATCTCGCCCTTAGGATACCTAATCAGAACTGGGTAGAACACAGAGCAGTAAGAGCTTCTACTGATCCAGCGATTCAACTCATATTAACAACTCAACTATGGTCATTCACTTTTTTCTTCATTAAAAAATTGATAAATTATTGATTCCCTACTGTATATGAGTCATTATATTATGTATACAAGATAGAGCACAATTAGTGAGTTGGAAACAAAATGTGTTTTGAATATAAAATCCTAACTAACAAGGAAAAGTTGAAAATTGCTTAACACATACTCTCCACATATTTGTGGTGGACTTGTAGCTATGGGTATTTAGGTGAGGATTCAGTAATTTGGTGATTTTTTTTCTCAGAAAAGATTAGTCTAATGGTTAATAATATGCTTTAAGGTACTACAGAGTGCATAAATTTATGCATTTAAAACACACATGCATTTCCTATGTTTCATGAAGTTTCAACTGGGTATGATTTTCCTGTGGTTAAATCAGACAATAAATATGCAAATATCTAGTAAATCAAGTGATCCTCACCTGCTCATTGATAAAGGTTGTTCAACATAAATAGGCAATAGGTCAAAAGAAATACATTATAGTGTATGAACTGTAATTCTTAAATGTCCACAAGAGTCATGAAGTAAAAAAATGTCTCAACCATATGGATCTATAAAATATTTGTTAATGAACTACACAGGAGAGAATAAAGAGTTTATGGAAACAAAATGAAATGTTATTCCACTTAAAAAAGAAAAAAGAAAAAAGAAAAATGAAGGGACAAAATGAAAAGAGCAAATAACTATGGGAATATCAACCACAAGAACTAAATGAACATAGTTACCAAACTGCAGTAACTGTGAAAGATCAAAACACAGAAAAGATCATCTCTCCTTTTCAGTAGTACAGTGATTTTGGTGTTATTTGCCTGCCATATATACTTCTCATTCCATATGAATAGTTTATGCAAAAGTAAAAAGTTTCTTACATATTTATCCATTTCTATAGCCATCAACAAAGGACAAGTCACACTTACTAGAGAACATATTTATAATTATTAAAATAGAGATCATGGGGCGCCTGGGCGGCTCAGTCATTAAGTGTCTGCCTTCAGGTCAGGTCATGATCTCAGGGTCTTTGGATCGAGCCCCATATCGGGCTCTCTGCTCAGCGGGAAGCCTGCTTCTCCCTCTCCCACTCCGCCTGCTTGTGTTCCCTCTCTCCCTGTGTCTCTTTCTGTCAAATAAATAAATAAAATCTTTAAAAAAAATAAAATAAATAAAAATAAAAATAAAACAATAAAATAAAATAGAGATCAAATCTATCTTTAGCTTTCAGGATTTTACATTGGGACTTCTATACATAGTATCTGAGAAGACTAACAGTTCTCTGCAAAGCCTCTAGAAATAAATTTACCTCTTAGAAACAGTTACAGTAGTTCCCTTTTATCTGAGGTTTCACTTTTCATGGCTTCTACTACCTGCTGTCAACTGCCATCTAGAAGCAGATAATCCTCCTTCTGACATATTGTCAGAAGGCCTAATGCATGTAACAATGCCTACACTATTCACCTCACTTCTCATCCTGTAGGCATTTAATCATCACATCATCGCAAGAAGAAAGGTGAGTAAAGTACAATAAGGTATTTCATATAACTCTTATTACAATATATTCTTATAATTGTTCCATTTTATTATTAATTATTATTGTTAATCTCTTACTGTGTCTTACTTATCAATTAAGCTTTATCATAGGGATGTATGTCCTGGAAAACACATGGTTTATATAGGGTTTGGAATTACCTGCAGTTTCAGGCATCCACTGGGGATCCTGGAATGTACCCCGGGCAGATAAGGGGGAACTACTGTATTTCTCTTTTTACAAAGGCAAGTTTCACTATATTGAGTTAGAAAAGTCTTGATCTGAACCTCTTGCCAACGTCAGTCAAATGTATTTTTATGGATTGTGGCCACTAATATTTTTTCTCTGACTGCAAAAGTTGAACACATTAATTATTAAAGACTGAAAATATTAAAAACACCTGCAAAACATAAAGAGGATACATTTTTAGTGTTGTCTCTGGATATGAGATTACATTTGGCTTCTGACATGAAACAAAATTTTTTTTTTAAGATTTTGTTTATTTGACAGAGAGAGAAACAGAGTGAGCGAGCGAGCACAAGCAAAGGGAGAAGCGGGGCTCCCTGCTTAGCAGGGAGCCCGATGCAGGACTTGATCCCAGGACCCTGGGATCATGACCTGAGCTGAAGGCAGATGCTTAGCCCACTGAGCTACCCAGGTGCCCTTTTCATTCATTCTTTTTTTTTTTTTTTTAAGATTTTATGGCATGAAACAAATTATTAAGCAGTGTCATGAAATATGTAAAAGTGAGCACTTCCATTAAAGTCTAAAGTTCTTTCTTTTATAGAGTTACACTGATCTGGGAGATTATTGGTTCTCAGGATATATGAAAATGCCTTAATTCGCTGGACCACTACATCATTTATTCCTAGGTGTTTCTCCAACCATCTAGCCCAAAACATTCCTGGAATATAGACATTTACCTTTCTCAAAGTGAATGAGGTTACCTGAAATGGCTTATGCTTTCACCCTGTTATCACCTGTGCAACTGGAGGAAGCAAAATGACCCGGTTTTTGAGATTTTTAGCAGTAAAACTTGTACCTTAAAAAAGCCTTTTAAATTGGCAGCATATTGCCTACTACTTTCTTGTTAACTTAATCCCAACACCTATTTGCTCCATAAGTTTTATCTCTTCATTGAGAGCCTTCCCTTTGCTGCCAAAGTTGGTATCTTTCAGGGCCACATGATGGCATAGCACAGCATGAATGTTTTGGGGTGGTTTTGTTCTGTTGTTTTTAACAAAATTAATGTCACAGAAGAATTTTAATTTCAGTGGTTTATAGCAAAATTCCAAATGCTTTTTAATGGTAGCAGTTTTGCTACCATTTTGGCTTAGAACTTTATTTATTGCGCTTTAATGACTGAGTTCTCACTGAGATTAGATTTAGTTCTTTGATTTAACACAGAATAAAGTTCCTAACACAACCAACTATAATGTAGGAGATAATATCTTTAGCAGGTTCAACTAATGAAAGCAGATAGAAAGCCAATCTGTAGCCCCAGATACAAATTTGACAATGTCTTTTAAACTTGATTTTTTGTCATAGAAAATTGATATATAAGAATTAAAAAAACAGAGCTACCGAGGGAACTTCCAGAGGTAAATATCCCCAGGGAAAACTTTTTAAAAATGCTAGATTTAAGTCTATTTGCCCAAATAAGTACTTTTGAATGATGACAACAAATATAAATATGTTATACTACTTCAAGAATAAACTATAAATCTCTATGCAAAGTAATAAACTTCCAGAAGAAGCTAAAAAAAATCAAGTGAATATACAGGCATATTAGACAGATTTGAACTGATCATCTGAATATTTCAAAACCATCTTAGGAATCATGTATTCAAATACAAATGCAAAATGCCGAAATTCCTTCTTTTGAATCATTTATAAATAAACATTAAGTAAATTCTTCAAATGATAAAGATTTTATTTACTATCTCTTAAAGCATCCCCTACCTCGCTGAACTACCTTCTCCTTATTATTTCCATGTATTGATCCACGTATTGATCCATGTATTCTATACATGGATCAATACATGGAAATACATGCCCTGCCTGAGAAACACTGAATAAGTTAACTCCATCTCTACATAATTATTCTTCATATGGTGTCCTGTATAAGATCAATACATGGAAATACATGCCCTGCCTGAAAAACACTGAAAAAGTTAACTCCATCTCTACACGGTTATTCTTTGAATATTTTAAGGCAACTATGATAGCTTTATCATTTCTTTAACCACCTAAAATAGACTTCAACCATTTATGTACATAAAGTATAGATTATAACTAGCCAAACTAGCCTGGCTCTGAATTATTCTTACTGTCAAATTTCATCTTAAAACAGTCTTAAAAATTGAATTAATATTTCATAAGTTGCCCAATTAATGCATAGTCATGGCAAGGCAAAAGTAACTGAATCAATAATTAAGACTTATCCACTTATAACAATATTCTACTGAAAAATTGATTTCAAACCATTACATGTGTCTACAATTGTTCAAGAATCTTACATTTATTTTAAGTTTCTCCTTATAAGGAATAGGGAAGAGATTCCTAATTATCTAAGTACTTTTATTTTAAAGATTTTATTTATTTATTTGACAGAGAGAGAGACAGCAAGAGAGGGAACACAAGCAGGGGGAGTGGGAGAGGGAGAAGCAGGTTTCCCGTGGAGCAGGGAGTCCGATGCAGGGGGCTCGATCCCAGGACCCTGGGATCAATCCCTGAGCTGAAGGCAGACGCTTAACGACTGAGCCACCCAGGTGCCCCCTAAACATTTTTTAAAAAGTTTTTCTTTTGGTTGTATAAATGCATCGAATGCATTTGGTCAAAGCTCACTCCTACTCATCCCTTCACCTTCTTGCTCTAGTAGAAACCTGATTCTCTCTGAGGACACTGCTTTCTCTGCTCTTCTCTTGAGTCTTGGAGGTTTTATTTTATTTTATTTTTTCTCCCCCTGTCTCTGTACCACTGTGTCACTAGCTTTTCATTCAATCTCCCCTTCTTCTTTCTATAAGCCCTCAGCTTCTGTCTTATTATCATCAACTTCCTCACAAAGTTGCTAACATTTGTGCACCTACTCCCATTTCTCAATTACTTAAGCTCCTGACACTCTTATTTCTTGCTTATTTAAATAAATACATAGATAACATCTTCCATATTTTAACTTCTCAATTCCTTAAAATTTGCTCCTTCAATTATGTTATTCTTTACCCTTCCTTAGGGACTCCTCCCCATGGAAAACCCTAGAACTTCTCATTACCAAAAACCACAGCTCCTTTGAAATGTTAATTCCATGCATATCAGTGACCACCACTCCCATCTTTCAAGCCAACCCTTCTGTACCTTTTTCCAACAATCATTTCACTCATTGAGATCTCTAATTCAGTTTTCAGTCATCCCTCTTCCCTTAGGAGTCCTCTCTCTTCCTCTTAACCAACTTAAATAATCAATCTTTATAATCATTCCCTCACACACACCCTAGATTCTCTTGTTTCTCTATTACTCTGTTGTTCTCAGTTGGCAAAACCACACCCAAGTTTAATCCAATGCTTGACATCCTCCACACCTGTACCTGTGCAGATAAATATAGCCGAAAGAAACCACACAAGTGCTTTCACTTTATGTTTATGACCTAAACATTAAATGAATCACAATTCGGCCCCTTCCAGTCGCTCTTTCATTTTTCTAGATCAGGGGTTGCTAAACATTTTCTTAAAGGCCCAGGTAGTAAGTATTTTTAGTTTGCAGACCATACAGATTTGGTTGTACTTACTCAATCCTGCCATTGTAGCTTGAAAGAACCATATACAATATGTAAGCAAATAGGTATAGTTATATGCTAGTAAAACTTCAAAGAAACATTTGGCCTGGGTGGCAGGTAACACTGTCAACCCCTGTTGTAAATAATTATTTCACACCTTATCCTCTCTCCTCAAACCTCCAACAGTTTCTCTACCTTCTCACTCACTGGAAGACTTTGCTCTTAACTTCACCTAGAAGATGGAAGCAATCAGAAGCAAACGTCCGTAGAAAACCATCATATCTACCTACTTATCAATAGCTCCTTCCATATATCTGTATTCCCATATTTTATCACAGATGAACTATCCATGTTCCTTTATAAAGCCGATCCCTTCACTTATTGAAAATATCTCATTCTTCCTCTGATTTTTAATGATATCTTTCCAAAGAATTTTTCATTTTCTCTCCTACAGCATCAGTTATTTATTCTCTATAAAATTATAGGCATACTATTACTTTTCTTTTTTTTTTAAAGATTTTATTTATTTATTTGAGAGAGCGAGAGCGAGAGAGAGCACATGAGAGGGGGGAGGGTCAGAGGGAGAAGCAGACTCCCTGCCGAGCAGGGAGCCCGATGCGGGACTCGATCCCGGGACTCCAGGATCATGACCTGAGCCGAAGGCAGTTGCTCAACCAACTGAGCCACCCAGGCGCCCCATACTATTACTTTTCTTATTTAAAAAAATACACATCCATTATCTCTACTTTTTCTTAAAACCATTCTAATCGATTGTCTGTCCCAATAGAATACTAAATTGTTCTTGTCGATGCCATCAATAGCCTTCAAACTGTTAAATTCACTGGTAAATTTTTGTCCTCACTTTACTTGATCTATCAATAGGTGATCACATAATTTATAATCTAAACGAAGACTTTTTTGAGAGTGAAAAGGCACATTATTGTCATTGATACAAAGATATCAAGGTTCATGAATATTTCCTTGGAAAAACTGAGTTGAATCTTTAGCAGCTTTTGACAGAATTAATCGGTCTCCTACCTGACACACTCGTGCTACTTGGCTTCCAAGATGACACCCTCTCCCTGATACCCTCCTACTTGACTCATCACTGCTTTTCAACTCATGTTGTGGATACAGCCTCTTCTTCCTTGTCTCAGGCCTGGGTCTTCAGTTCCACGGAGCTAAGTCTTAGGCCCTCTGTCCTATTTGCACTCCTACCCTTGTTGATCTTACCTACTATCATGAATTTCAATGCCAAAGATATGCAAGGACCCCCAAATTTATTTTTATACTGAATATTTCTCACTACCTCCACTGCTACACACCTTCATCTGAGCCACCATTATCTCTTACCTGGATAAACAGTTTCGGTGATTCTAACATTTTCCTCCTATGGTATATGTTCCAACCAGTCCTCACAGCAATAGATTTTAAAACAGAAATTAGGTCATGCCACTCTGTTTCTTTGAACCAATCTTCAAGCAAGGTAGAAGCCAACTATCTTTGTGCTGTATTACATCCCTAACCATATATTCATCTTCAGCCATAACAGTCTCCTTGCTATGTTCCCTAGCATCAAACACATGTTCTAGCCCTAGGGATGTGAGATTGGTTATTTTTTTCTGCCTCTAATGGGCTTCCTAAAGATATCTCTATGGACTCTATCAGCTCCTCCAAGTCTTTACTCACGTGTTTTCTTGTCAATGAGGTTGACCTTAACCATTTATTTAAAAATTTTGCTTGCTTTTTGCCACCCCAATTTTGATTCTTCTTGCCTTGTTTTGTTTTTTTTCTTTTTAATATTATGTGGTTTGTTGTTGTTTGACTTTACTAGAATGTAAGCTTCACAAATGCCACAAATATTCACTTTTTTCTTATTTAACACAGAGCAAACACATAAGATATTGCTCAGTACGAGGCACTTAAAAATTATTTATTTACTTAATGAATCAGTTCTTAAGTTAAAGAATGCCTTATTTTCACTTATTTTTATATAATATAAAGCATTAAATAATAATGTCTCATACTTTTACTTATTTATTTTTAATCTTACACACTTAACTCATCCTTAGGTAAATTAACAAGGACCTGTTCTTTCTTTAATGAAAAATGAAATTTATATTCTCATATGTGTAAGATATCTATTCTGGTTCTGGATAAGAACAGTTTTTAATTCAAAAACAGAATTTATACAACAAATGAGTCTTGTCCTTTGAAATGACTGCCTTGGGAGGCCAAGTATTTTCTCTAGTCATGCTGCCATATTTGGAAATCTTTCTTATAATGCCTACCTTCAGAATCAATTTATAAAGCAAATGAGGAAAAACAGTCTCATAACTATGTATTCACATCTTATTTTTTGACCAGAAATTGTACTGTCCGATTTGATAACCCATCTTGTTCTCTATGTTTAAAACGACATCTGGTTTTTACCTAATTTAAAATCTACCCTCAAGACATAATTATTTGCCACCATTTAGGATGTTCAAAAGAATGAGTAAGAGATTAGGAAGGCAATTCAAAAAACACATTTCTGGAAATAGCAACACATTTGAATGCATTTTTAGAAGAAACAGTCATTTGAATATTTGAATTTTGAAATGTTCGTTAAAATATCAGTAGCATCGCTATGTAGTTATACCCTCTATCCTCCACTGACATCCAGATATAAAGCTCTTTAAAAATGTTGAATAAGACAACAGTGAGAAGATCAAGCAGAATGTTTCTTAATATTATTCTCAAATAATATCATTATCATCAATAACAATAAAAGATTTGTTCCCTTTTTTTTTTTTACATCCAAATTTTACATGTGTATCCATACACTCTTCTTTTCCTAACTTTTCTCTACTAACATTCTGGAAATATTTGTTTCTGCAAACTTAAATACACTGACAATTCTTTTAAGTGTATACTCTGCAGTCAATATATATATTTTTTAAAGATTTTATTTATTTATTTGACACAGAGAGACAGCGAGAGCAGGAACACAAGCAGGGGGAGTGGGAGAGGGAGAAGCAGGCTTCCCGCCGAGTAGGGAGCCCGATATGGGGCTAGATATGGGGCTTGATATGCGGGGCTGGATGCGGGGCTGGATGCGGGGCTCGATCCCAGGGATCATGACCCGAGCCAAAGGCAGACGCTTAACGACTGAGCCACCCAGGTGGCCCTAAATAAACATTTTTCAAAAGAAGACATACAGATGGTCAACATGTACATGAAAAGGTGCTCAACATTACTTCTCATCAGGAAAATGCAAATCAAACTCACACCTGTTAGAATGACTATTACCAAAAAGACAAGAAATAACAAGTGTTAATGACAGTGTGAGAAAAGGGAGTTCTGGTGCACTGTTGGTGGGAATATAAATCCATACAGCCATTATGGAAAACTGCATTAAATTTCCTCAAAAAATTAAAAATAGAACTACCCTATGATTCAGTAATCACACTACTGGGTATTTACACAAAGAACATGAAAGGCATATATGCACCCTGTGTTTATTGCAGCATTATTTATAATAACCAAACTATGGAAGCAGCCCAAGTGTACTTCTGGGTATTTGTCCAAAGAAAGCTAAAACACTAACTTGAAAATACATCTGTACTCCCATGTTCACTGCAGCATTAGTTGCAATAGCCAAAACACGGAAGCAACCTAAGTATCCATCAATGGATGAATGGCCAAAGAAAATATAAAATACACAATACACACACACACACACACAGACAAACACAAGAATATTATTCAGCCATTAAAAAAAGGGAAAAGGAAATCTAGCTATTTGTAACAATATGGATGAAATTTGAGGGCATTATGCTAAGTAAAATAAGGTCAGACAGACAAAGGCAAATACCATATGATACCACTTGCATGTGAAATCTAAAAACCAAAACCAACCAAACAAAAAACTCTGAACTCATAGATACAGAGAACAGATGGGTGGTTGCCAGAGGCAGATGGTGGGGGGTGAACAAAGTGGAAGAGCACAGTCAATAAGTACAAACTCTCATATATAGAATAAATAAATCTTGGGGATGTAATGTACATGGTGACTATAGTTGATAATACTGTATTGTGTATTTGAAAGTTGTTAAGAAAGCAAATCTTAAAAGTATTCATCACAAAATAAAACAAGACAATATTTTTAAGATAAGTTTACCCATTCCAATTGAAACAATATTTTAAAGACAAGTATCTCATTTTATATACTGATTACATTTATAAACATACGACAAAATATATAAATCCATATTTTCTTATTCTTTTTTTCTTAAGGATGTATCTTTATGATTTATTCATATATGAATGTATGTATGAATGTGTGTATAAATCTCCTTAGCACTTATCTATCTGAAAGGGAAGTCATCCAGATTTCTTGAGAAAAATAAAGTTTAGGTGGAAGATGTGACTGGATGAACATTTTACATTGTTGATGTCACAATTCTTATGTTTTATTAGGCTTTAAGCTTCCTTGACATACACATTCTAAGTCATAGGAGCAAGGAACAGAATAGATGTGACAGGATAAATTCAATAGTGCCGGTTTTCAGATGAATTACAGTTATCTGTACTGAACAAAAGTACACTCTAATGTCTTACATAAACAACTGTGGAGGGGCGCCTGGGCGGCTCAGTCGTTAAGCATCTGCCTTCGGCTCAGGTCGTGATCCCCAAGTCCTGGGATCGAGCCCCACATTGGGCTCCCTGCTCCGTGGGGAAGCCTGCTTCTCCCTCTCCCAGTCCCTCTGCTTGCGCTCTCTCACTGTGTCTCTCTGTGTCAAATAAATAAAATCTTAAAAAAAATAAAATAAATTGTGGTATTTACTTCATGAACACATTAATTCCATTTCTGTACCATATCTTTGTCTGACATATTAGTTATTTATTCATTATACAAATTGCCCCTAAAACATAGAGGTTTAAAACAATAAACATTTATTATCTCACATTTTCATGGGTCAGGAACTTAGGTGTAGCTTAGTTGGGCGCCCCTGTGTCAAATTCTTTGAAAGGGCTACAATCAAGAAGCCCCAGGGCTTCAGTTTCATTGAAAGGCTCCTCTGGGGAAGAATTTACTTCCCAGCTCATTCATGGAGCAGTGTTCAGTTCCTCATGAGATGTTGGACTAAGGGCTTCCTCTGCTTTTCCCTGATTGTTGACTAAAGACTTCAATTGCTCACTAAATGGGCCTCTCCCTGGGGCACTTAACAACACAGTAACTTGCTTCCCTTTGAGCAAATGAAGCAGCCAGAGAGCAACAGGGTGAGGAAGATGAGAGCTATAGTCCTGTTTTAACCTAATCTCGTAAGTGATATCCCATCACTTATGTTATGTTCTGTTCGTTAGAAGCTAGTCACTAGGTCCAGCCCACACTCAATGAGAGAGAATATCAAAGGGTGTGTGCCAGGAAATGGTATTAAACAACTGATATTAAATATTCAACTTTCTTTTCTCCCACTCTCTCTGTCTCTCTTTCTCTGTATCTTCTCTGTCTCTCTATTATTAAGGAAGCATCAAAACAGTTGAGGAAACAAATACAAAACTATATTAATAAAAATGGAGTCTTTTACTATGTGAAAGAGGTTTTGAATTAATGGCATTGAAGAGAAAAGCGACTTCACATCCTTATTAGTAAATCTCAGTATTCTCTATTTTGGTCAAAACCAGAGAATTGGAATTCTGCATCATTTTCTATCACCCTGTTTCTGACTAATTACCTTGCCTGCTACCACAGTGTCCCACTAGATGTTCTGGTCCAAACTTGGCCACAGTCCTAGTATCGTACCTTATATCTTATTTTTGTCAATAAATTTCCTTGGAGTTTATAGTCTTATCTCTATACCTTAGTTTGTGCCTTAATATCTAATCTCAAACTAAATTAATGATTTGCTTATCTGCTCACCCTGAGTCTGCCCTGGCTGCAACTGTTCCCTATCATTCCTGATGGTATCTCCCAAATTGTGAGGACTACCTGATCACACTGATTTTGCTGTTCCATTGGCTACTACATCAACTGAGTAACTTTTCAGTCAGGAGTTTTTCTTTGCAAATCATCCTGTGGGTGAATTACAATCACCCAAATCTACCATACCTGATCCTTCTTCCTTCCCTCACAGGGTAACTCTTCAGAGGTTCTACCATTTCTTATCAAAACTGACCTGCTTTAAGGTTGCATGCATTTCAGTATCACCGTTATCACCCTGAAGGGTGGTTTCACTATTGATTTTTCTCTATATGTGCTTCTGGATTTAGTTTCTCATTTTTTCTGATGTGCTATGTGTCATCTGAGGCTGACCATAATTGACTATGTCATCCAGGTTACTTTTTCAGTAAACACCCTCTTTCCTTTGGTCCATGAAAGGTATGGCCAAGAGGTGAGAGGGCAGGGGGAGGAAAAGAATGAGATATTTTGTCCTTGTTCCTCTCATGCTCTAATTCCAAGCATCTGTCAGGATTGTGTTCTTTCACAGCTACAGAACTTCACAGGTGACTTGTCCTGTGTGACTCCAGCTCTCTCTGGATTCTGTAAAATCATCCATCTCTTTGCTTCATCAGCCCTATGATGACATTATCTTCTTGCATGCTGTTGTTACTCTCCAGGAGGTTCGATTGGCTCCTTAACCCTAACCCCATGTAAATTTTAACTTCATTAAAATCTCTTCAGTTGAATCATGTGAATAGAACCTCTTTTCTATCAAGAATATTTAATACGAGAGCTATAACTGAACAAAATTGTAGGGGTTATCTGAAGCAATAGAGCAAAATAGATGAATCATCAATTTTTTTAATTATTGATTTTCCTGTCTACTAAAAATCCCTATGCCTCCCCCCCCCTTTTTTAACACATCCTTTTATTAATTCACATCTCTTTATCTTCAGTTTGTAGGGTTTACATGTTAAACCCAGTGTAGGATCATAAAATTTTCCCAGTTGACTATTGTTCTGTTAGATACAATTTTTCTGTTATGAAAGATTATTTATATTCTTTGAATATTAATTTTAATTTAGTATGTTTGATGTACCTCAATACAATAAACCCAGGAAATAATAGGCACATTTCTTATGACCCTGTTAAGGAAACACTGGGAATTAAAAGAGATTTGTGGTACACATTTAGTTTTTAGAAGTTTGAGTATAAAATGTCTGAATGTGGATTTCTTTTACTTTATCCTGTTTTGAAGTTGCTGATCTCCTTTAGCATTTAAATTTATGTCCCATGCCAAATTTGGGATGTTTTCAGCTCGTTGCATCAAATATTTATTCTTTACATTTTCTTCTCTTCTTCTGGGACTCCAGTGACACCGAGGTTAGACTCACTGCTGTTTTTCCACAGCTTCCTGATGATCTGCTACTGTTTTCTTTTTTTCTTGTTCATATTTGATAATCTGTATTGATCTATCTTCAAATTCTTTGGTTTTCTTCTGTTATATCCATTATGTTCTTGAGCTCTTCCCATGGATTTTTAAAATTATTTTATTTTATATCATTTTGGTTCTGAAGTTTACATTTGATTCTCTTTTATGCATCCCATTTATCTGTGAGAAGTTCTATCTTTATTGGTTTCAAGTGTATTCACTCATTTCTTGGAACATAATCATAATGACTACTTTAAAGTCTTTGGCTAATGATTCCAAGATCTGTGTCACCTCAAAGAGAGTACTTCTTGATTATTTTTCCTTTGAAAATTGTTGTGATTGTTTTATCTTTTTCATATGTTGACTATTATTGGATTGCATCTTGACATTTTAAATATTATGTTATGTCTCTGAGTCTTGTATGAATCGTATGAGGAAACTTTGTTTTGTTTTAGCATGCAATTGACCCAGTTAGGTTCAGGTCATAGCTTCTACCACCCTCTGTGGATGATGGTTCCAACGTCAGTTCAGTTTTCAAATCCTTTCAGTGCTATTCATTATCTGTCTAGTGTGTATACCACCAAGTGGTTAGTCTGGGGCTTTGAAGAGGATCTGCATCATTAACTGTGTGTTCACACCCTTTGTTCAGATGCACATAAATGAAACTCAGGTGTGAGCTCAGGAGTTCATACACAACTTTTAGGAAGTTACTTTTTTTTTGAGTTTCCTTTCTCCATGACCTTCCCAACACTTTCCCAGATGCTGCCTTTCCTGGTATGTTGGACAGAAATTTAAGGCTTTGGCTTCCCCATTTTGCCCCCTCCCATGACATTTCTGTTCTGCAACCAAGCAGCAAGAAGAGAAGAGGAACAAAACAAAACAAACAAAAAAACTTGTAGAACTTTCCCTATGCTCTTTCTTCTGGCCAGAGAGAATACCCTCTGCTCAGACACCATTGCTATCTCTACTCCCACAGCCATGGGATTCTCTAGCAGCTGGGGGAGAGAGAACAGAAAACCAAGGATTTCTCCCTCATCTTAGGGACACCATTCCCACTTGCATGAGGAATAGAGTTCTCATGGAGCAATTCCTGCATGCATTCAGTGGGAAGCTCCAGGTTTTAGGTTCTATTGTAATCCAAGATAGGAGATACTGAAGGAAATTTACCACTAATTCAGTGATACTTGGGGTTTATGCTCTCCTTCCACAATCCATTTGCTACCACTTATTTTCGGAGTCTTCAGGTAGCTGTTCCATGCATTCTGTCTGAAGATTTTGAACGTACTCAGTGGGAGATTTAGGTTCAAGTCCACTTATGACGTCTTGACTGGAGCAGAGACTATGTAAGAGATTTTAATGATACCATTCATAAGCATTTAAAAAGAAGCAGCAATCAGCATGATGTTGTCTAAATTCATTAATATTATGACACTGAAACCCGGCTTCTTGCTCTCATTGCCAGAATAACTTGCTACATGAGGAGCATTTGGCAATATCTTATGTTAAGACAAGCAATTGATGGGATCTCCTAGAAACCTTGATATCTGAAACTAGTTTATGAGGACTATCACATAGACTATTATGGCTTTTTTAAAAGTATTAATTTCGGGGGCGCCTGGGTGGCTCAGTCGTTAGGCGTCTGCCTTCGGCACGGGTCGTGGTCCCAGGATCCTGGGATCGAGTCCCACATTGGGCTCCTTGCTCGGCGGGGGGCCTGCTTCTCCCTCTCCCTCTGCCTGTCTGCCACTCCCCGTGCTTGTGCCCTCTATCTCTGTCTTTGTGTCAAATAAAAAGAAATAAAATCTTTAAAAAAAATAAAAGTGTTAATTTTGGGGGGAACAAACAGTAACTTCAGAGTGGTTCTGAATATTCATCTCATAATTCTAAGCCAGTCCCACATTCTGGCTTCTAGCTAATTCCCTCATTAGTATGCCACTCTTTGGCCACTCTGACAAACTAGACCAACATAAGAAGAGACTAAATTTATTCAATTTGTTTCTCAGGGTATACTGTCCCAAAGAGAAGCATATTTAATCTGCCAGTCTATAGTTTTCCAAGCAGCAAAGCAAATAGCTAGGCCACTGGCAAAAGCCCAAGAATCAGTAAAAACATAATAAAATTCATCAAGGGGTATCATAGGCTGAGCTATGACAAAAGACTTGAGTCGTGTCAACTGAATGGAGCAACAATGTCCACTTTTGCTTTCTCATAGCTAGCACCCATATTGAACACCCATGGCATCTCACTACAGAGATTTATAAGTCACAGAAGACTTTGAAGTAATGGGACTCTAAAGGAACTAGCATGTCTTATAGGCAGCTCTTCCCAATCATGATAATCCACTCGAAACTTAAGAAATGGAGAAATATAAGCACATAACACATCTACTTCTACTATAAATTCAGATGTAAAGTAACAATACATTGATGTGGACTACAGCATCCCTATCCAATAGGACACATTAACGTTGCTCTCTTCTGCAAATGTCAGCCAAACCCCATCAACTGAGGTGATTTCACATCATACCTAATGTGACTTGAGAAAGTATATCCAATTTATCCATGAAAATTTTGAGTCCCTCTTCTCCCTGAAGTTTCCCAGGACACTCATACTTATGTATATGGCTCTGGGCTCCTATGGGGACAGGGTCATTGGCCACACTTCTAATCATCTTTCTAATTAAACAACTGGTGCCAGGGTAGAAGGTAAGTAAAGAATCAGAAGGTACAAAAGGAGAAAATGGCACTTCACTAATATCAAAGAACATTCATTTTCAGTTACAAGTGGCTCAGTAGTTGCTCAGAAACCTAAATGCTAAAGTTGATAGTCTACCAAAAACTAGTAATTGGACTGCAAGATTCTCATGGCTGACAGTGTTTATTTCACCTTTGGGAAGCTCTTGATTCAATAGTCACAGAAACACTGCTTTCCACTTATAGCAATGGGATTTACACTCTGCCTAACTCAGACCTGACTCATAAAGCAATTATATTCTTTGAGTCCACCTTAATTTGGGACAACAGATGCCTTACTTCTAGATAATCTCTAATTTCTCAATCAGTTAAAATATAAGGGCTAAATGAGGGCAGTGAGGCTGCCAGTTATAATTTATCTAGATTTCTACATGTTTATTTTTTATTTTTCAGTGAGTCAACTTCATCTGCATTGTAAACACAATCTGAGACAGTTAAGACCTGAACACTAATCAAGTTCTCATCTGTGGTTTCCTATGGGTGTTTGCCTTAGATATAGCTCCTCCAGATTGCCAATGTTCCCTTGTAGGAGCTGGGATTCACTAAAAAATTTCTGAGACCTCTTATAATCATCTTCAACCCAGTGTAAGATTGATATGATAGAATATAAGAAAGGCTTAATGGTAAAATGATCCAACTATTTCCATTCATCCTTAGCAAACTTTACATGCCCTTCCTCTTCATATCACATGGTAACTAGCCAAAATTTTAACACATCATCTGTTTTCATTCATATAGATCTTGAATAGGCTCCACCTATCCACCTCTTCCTGCTCCTCCCTGAACCTCTGGCAACAACTAATCTTTTTACTGTCACTATATTTTTGCTTTTCCAGACTGTCATATATTTAGAAACATAGTTCATCATCTTTTCAGATTGACTTCTTTAATTTATCAATATGCATTTAAAATCCTTCAGATCATTTTGTGGCTTAATAGCTTTTTTTTTTTTTTCTGAAGAAAATTCCATTGATTGCATGGATGCACCACAGTTTATTTATCCATTCACCTGTTGAAGAAGAACTTTCTTGCTTCCAATTTTTGGCAAATTCTTTTTTAAAGCTGCCATAAACATACGTGTGCAGGCTTTCATGTAAACATAAGCCTTCAACACATTTGGGTAAATAAGAGTACCGTTGCTGGATCTTAGGGTATGCCTATGTTTACCTTTGCAAGAAACTGCTCAACGGCCTTCTAAAGTAACTAGCATTTTGTATTCTCACCAGCAACGAATAAGAGTTTTGTTGCTGCACATCCTCCTCAGCATTTGGTGCGTCATTGTCTTAGATTTTAGCCATTTGAGTAAGTGTGTAATTGCACTTCATTGTTGTTTTAATTTATATTTCCCTAATAACTATGATGTTGAACATTTTTTCCAATGTTTATTTGCCATTTATGTATCTTCTTTGGTGAGTTGTCTTGATTGTGTACATTTTTTTAAAAGTTCTATAATGTAAATAGTATATGAAAATTATCCTTGCTCTCTCCCTCCACAAGTAACAATGAGCTGTTGGAACACTGGACCATCACTTTTAGGAAGGGGATGTATTCTTGGGTTTGAAAGAAGTGAAGCAGTTATTTGGAGACCACAGGGTAGACTACAGCTAGTGAGGAATGCTATCTTTGCACCATATCTGTCTTCTCTTTCTCCTGAACACTAAACTAGATTAAACTTTTTAGCCTCTTCACAGTTAGATGCAGCCTGTGACCTAGTTCTAACCAATAAAAGATGAGTGGACGTAGTATCAGACCCTTCCTATAAGAAAATTTCAGTAATGTTCCTCTCTACTAGATGGACATCAGTTAATTCTGGAGCCAAACGATGAAGATGGCAAAGCCTCAATTAGCCTGGGGTTCTGAACAACTGTGCAAAACAATACAGCACCATGACCATCACTGCCATACTCACTACCTGCACAGTGATTAGACATTATGTAAAGAAGAAGCAAACTTCTATTGCATTAATAACTGAGATCTTAAGGTTTTGGAGATACCCTACACCTACAAGTGTCTACCACCTCAAGGATATTCAGATAAAATTGTTCTCAATAGACAAATTTGTTTTCATATATGAAAGGTTTTCTCATTTATGTGCTTGTCAAATTTCCTTTGATAGTTTTAAGAGATTCAACATCAATAAACTATGAACAGAAAAATGAAACAAAGCAAGTAAATTGTTGAAGGGGTTAATCAAACACTTGTATGTCAACTGAAGTCACTATGTCCATTAAGGTCTTGATAAAATTGGCTGAGGTTTCCTTTTTTTTTTTCTTTTTTTTTTGCTTGTAAATAGTCATATAGCATCCTAAGATTTCTGTAAAATCTCAGGGTCTTATGCCACTTGGTGACCTCCTCATTGATAACCTTAAAGTTCATGCTTTTGTTAATTTACTTGAATACATTAGTCATCTTTTTCTATTTTTTTTTTCTCAAGGGACATAAGCAAAGGAGTCATGTAACCTATTTATTTAATACATGCACAGGTAGTCCCATATGCATATATGAGCTCACACACATCCACATTCATTTACACACTCTCACTCAAAGTCTCTATATGTTTATTAGACTTCACTGAAGGTTGAGCAAAATAATCACAGCACAGAAAATGTAGCAACGTAATTATAAGTCTCCCTAACTATTGAAGTTAATTCTGTCATCCTACCACTATGAATTTTTTACTTCCTTGTTCTTATCACACCAAAGATAACTTCATATTCTTCTCATCTTTTTGAGTCCTTTTTAATTTTTCTCTCTTTTTCCTCCTTTTGATTACAAAGAAATTTAGACTTTTCTCTGTTGTACCCTCTTTTCCCAGACTCTGACTTTTTTATACATTCATGGACTATCACATTATCTTCCTGAACAAGATAATATTTTTTCCTGTAGATGTTCCAGGAGAAATTAATTTATATTACTATACCTCTAAGAACAGTTATAAAAGCTAATCTGCAGCCCTAGCTGCACACAATGAAATAGCACACTACTCTAAAATACTTGGTTCGTTCCTTCTTTGGAATGTCAATGAAAAACTTAATTGCATAATACATGTAATATTTATTTTAAGTTTTATTCTTGACTTCTTAAAATTAGGCTTATAAAACTATAGTAAGACATCACTTATAAGTGACAATGTTTAAAATAATTTAGGAAAAGTCATTCTTTCATTTTATTGTAAAAGCTCAGCTAAGGAGCAATGAAATTTAGTAAACTGTTTGTATCCTATAAGTTTTCTTATCAGGAAATGTGAAGCCACAGTTAAGACACTGAAGACAGAGTGAGAAAGTATAAAGATTCATGAGAAGAACAGATAATTGTTAAAGACAGAAGACAGGCCTTACGAGTGTTCACTATATTGCCTTTTGTCTCCATTCTGAGGATTTGAGTGAAGGCTTTTATGGTTATGTACTGCATAATGCTCACTCATTTATATTAACTGGAAAGAGCTATTTTTCTATACACATAAGCTCTAGTGGTTTTAAATTTCTATGTTGTTCTAAAATATTGGCATCAGTAAAAGATGTTCAAAACTCCCTGATACAACGGACTGACAGCAACTTCTATGCCAAATTTCAGTAGATGTTCTATTTGGTATAGCATACAAATGAAAAGATAAGGTTTTTATGATATCTAGCTGGAAGCATAGGATGAACAATTGGTGGTTAAAGAGGTACAATCAGAGAAAAGTCAAATAAGTCCCCTCAACCAAATTTCTCCCACCATCCTACCCAGAAAAAGCCATTCCTACTATTTGAATTATTCACTAAGATTAAGATAGTAACTTCACAGAAAATTTCTGAAAGAATAATCCATGAATCTTCATGGGCTATTATCTCAGATAATATATCCTTACACAGATATATTTTAATGCTATGAGGTTGGGGGACAGCAAACTGGAGGCATGAAACAAACGTAAGATGTTCAAGTGGGAAGAGCAGACTAGACTGTGTATACATTACCTAAGAGGTAGCATGGAATAATAAATTGAGGGAGAAAGATGAGGACTTATTTCTAAAATCATAGCAACTTAGCATAGTATTTTTCTTATCACAGCTGCCTAGTATTTTGTTTTGTTTCCCTATTGTAGTTTCATTCTGGGACACAGGTTATCTTAAGAATCTAAAATAATACATAAATGATCTGTGTGACTTAATAATTAAGTTTATCAAATTTGATAGAGGGAAAGTAAATATACAAAAATCAACTCTCTCTCTATATATATATAATACATATATATATAGTTGACAATAGTTCAATAGTTATATTGTTTATCAATAAATAGACAATAAAATTCAAAATAGTTTACTATTTTTAATATACCAGAAAATGTCAAACACAAAATAAATCTAACTTCCCCCAAAAAGTGTATAAACCCTATAAAGACAAAAAAAATTATTGAAAGTAATTTGGTGATATCTAATTAAACTGAAAAAAAGTCATTTCTTCCCTTTACATAAAATTGATTCTCTTTATTTTTTAATGCACACCAACTCCCAATATGATGACACTTCCTGCAACTCTTTGTCAGAGGATTGCTCTCAAGCGATCAGAATTCACCTGGGTACAAAGAAAGCACAAGTGTGTCAAGTGTGTAAATTACATCTATCAGGGCAGCCTTTTCCAAAGGCCAATTAGTCCATTTGTATTAATTATATTAAAATTTAATCCTCTATCTTAACTATATGTTTTCTATTAACTCTATCTGTATTATGTTTCCTCTCTTCTACTTTTTCTCTATTTTGTCTTCTTAAAGATTAATCAAGTAATTTATTTTTTATTTATTTAGGGATATAAATATTCAAATTACATTGGTCTTGATTAGCCATTTCTGATGCATTACCTATATGCTCCAGAGTTTTCTTGTGATACTGAGCCAAAGTAAATTTCATGGGAGTTTACTTGATACAGAATCTTTGTATGTTATTCACAATAGCCAAGGTATGGAAACAACCTAAGTGTCTGTCAACAGATAAATGGATCGAGAAAATGTGATACACATACCAACACACAATGAAGTAATATTCAGCTAAAAAAGTAGGACATCCTGTCATTTGGGACAGTATGGATGAATCTAGAAGGAATTATACTAAATGAATGAAGCTAGACAGAAAGAAATTACTGCACAGTATCGTTTATATGTGGAATCTAAAAACAAAACAAAAGAGAAACAAGCAAATGAACAAACAAAATAAAGCAAAAGTCACAGATAATACAAAAGCAATTGCCAGAGACTAAGAGGGAGGATGGGAATTAAGGAGAGGGTGATAAAGGCTACAAACTGTCAGTTACAAGCTGAATGAGGTCTGAGGATCTAATGTCAAACATGGTGACTATAGTTGATAACACTGTATTGTATAATTGAAATTTGCTAAGAGAGTAGAATTTAAATGTTCTCATCAAAAAGAAAAAAAAAGACAATTTGTGAGGTAATGGATGTTAATAAACCCGATGGGGGAATCTTTTTACAAGATATATGTATATGAAATCATCATGTTGTAGACTTTAAATGTCCTACAACCTTATTTGTCAGTTATATCTCAATAAAGCTGAAAAAGAAAGAAACGAAGATTGTGTGACTCTACAACCAAAAAAGGAAAAGAAAAAGAAATCTTCAGCCTCCTTCAAATAAGAGTGACTTAAACATTGTCTTCTAATTATGACAAGTACAATCCTTCTTTTCCAATCTGTATATATATATGGATTTTTTTAAGAGAGGGAGAGAGTGGGGTGGGGTAGAGGGAGAGGGAGAGAGAGAATCTTAAGCAGGCTCACACCCAACACAGAGCCCCATTCGGGGCTCGATATTACGACCTGAGCTGAAATCAAGAGTTGGATGCTTAACCAACTGAGCCACCCAGGCATCTCTATATATTTTATTTTTTTGACTTGCTTTACTGGCCAGGACTTCCAGTACCACGTTCAAAAGAAATGATGATAGGGAGCATCTCGATCTGAATCCCAAGCCCAGAGAGAAAGCACCCAGTAATTCAAAATAAACTTCTTTATTAAATTTTTATTTTGTTTGCATATATAGCAATTCTCCTTGCCTTAAATTATGCTTAGCAAACATCTGGGTAACTACATCAATTTTTGTTGAATTTGCTTTCACGTTATAACTATTTCTACCCATTACTTCCATCGTTTCTGTGTCCTTATTTCTAAACTGTGTCTCTCCTAAACAGCATATGCATGATTTGTGTGTGTACAATCTGAAAGTTGTCTTTTAATTTGAGCAATTAGTCCATTTGTATTAATTATATTAAAACTTAATCCTCTATCTTAACTATATGTTTTCTATTAATTCTATCTGTATTATGCGTCCTCTCTTCTACTTTTTCTCCATTTTGTCTTCTTTTTTATTTTTAAAGATTTTATTTATTTATTTGAGAGAGAGAGAGAGAGAGAATGAGAGATAGAAAGCACGAGAGGGAAGAGGGTCAGAGGGAGAAGCAGACTCCCTGCTGAGCAGGAAGCCCGATGCGGGACTCGATCCCAGGACTCCAGGATCATGACCTGAGCGGAAAGCAGTCGCTTAACCAACTGAGCCACTCAGGCGCCCTCCATTTTGTCTTCTTAAAGATTAATCAAGTAGTTTATTTTGACTTACGTCTCTTGGTATGCTACCGACTGTAAGTCAGATGCCACACACTGTGTTCAAACATTTGTACTCGATGTCACATTTTCCTGAAAGCTATCACCTTTTTGCCAGATAGAGTGGGGTCTGATTACCATATTCCAATCGGGGGCTGAGCTAAAGGTATCATCGTTTGAAGTTTGGGTAAGGTCGTGTTTACTTCAGTCTGTCCATACGATGCATTATTCTAGGTTTTTGAACTGACAAACTCATGTAATCTCTTGGGTCTATCCCCCTAAAAGAACCTGACCTCTAATTGTTATCTCCTCAGCATGACACAGGCAAAGTTCCCACTCTATTCTTCACTACTTTATGTTTATTTTTTTTTCTACTCTATACACCTTTTCAGTTCAGTAACTGCTTTGAAAGGGAGACCAGCTTGCATAAAGCTCAGCTCTCACATACACCCCACACAGCATTCTCTCAGGTATCTTGGCCACTCGAGGTCTGATTTTGTATTACCGTTTCCATGATACCACCATAATCTCAGAAACAATTTTATCAAATCCTCCTCCATCTTTTTATCTTGCCAAATGTAGGGTGCCAACTCACGCTGGTTTACTGCAGACTTTCCTGGTATTACCACTGAAAAATCTAAACTCCTTACTTTTAATCACCGTCTAGGAAGTAAATACTTGGCTAATAATAATGAATACATTTTATCCGGTTTTTAAATCCTGGCATCGAGGTGAGGCTAAATGCACAATGAAATAATCACAAAGTAACTGACATCAAACCCTCAGTTCTTTAGAATGTGTTTCAAACATCAAGAAATTATGCTTTAGAAAAATAGAGAAAAGCCAAGCATGGTGAGTGGAAGTGGGGGGATGGAGTAGAAGCTGATAATATTCCACTGAAGAAAATGAATATATTCAATGGTTGAGACAACATAAACAGCTCATTGAGACTGCATGGTTTGGAAGTTACAAAAACACGGTGCATTCATCCACGAGGGCGGCCATAACAAAGTACCATAGACTGGGTGGCTTAAAAGATAGAAGTAGACCATCTCACAATTCTGGAGGCTACAAGTCCAAGATCAAGGTATCAGCAGGGTTGGGTTCTTTAGACAGTTATGACAGTAGGATCTTTTCCTGGACTCTCCTCCTGGTTTGTAGATGGCAGTCTTTACTCTGTGTCCTTTCACATCACCTTCTCTCCATGTGTGCCTGTCTCTGTCTTAATTTCCCCTTTGAAGGACATCAGTCATATTAAATTGGGGTCCATCCTAGTGGTCTCACCTTAATTGCATCTGCAATGACCCTATTTCCAAGTAAGTTTATATTTTGAGGTACTGGGGTTAGAACTTAAACATATGAATTTGGGGGGCATACAACTCAACCCCTAACAGGTGGCTATTCAATATGCGACCTGTGAGGAAGAAGTGGGGTAGTGATGTGCTAGGAAAAAGATAGTTTGGGAGCTGACTTACAACAAAACCCCCTTGTCAGATAAAGATATGAACACCTGTGCACTTATTTTTTTTTACCTAAGTTAAGTTTAAGTTTGGAAGCATTATTAGGCTGGCAAATTTAATGGAACTGAAAACAATTAGAAGTAGAAGATTTTTCCAAATACAAACATATTCGCCTGAAATCCTGGTATCATGCCAGACCATGGGAGGATATGAGCCGTAGGGAATTCTTATTCTAGAGCATGAGAGAGTGTCTCTATATAACTGTCTTGCTCTTATTACTATGGTTGCTATTTAAAATTAATAAATTTTGAAGCCATTAAAATATTCATTTGGTTTTTAAATTTTTTTTGAATACATTTCATGGTGATTATTTTAGATTTCTAGAGAGTTTTAAAATAGTTTAAGTGGCTATCCCTTACTATATTATATGAAATGGGAAAGATTATACTAAATTGTTATTTGCAAAATATTCAGTTCAACTCTGATTTACTAACTTTCCAACTTAAAAAAGCTTAACATTACTTAGTATATAATAAAGATTATTTGGGTCATTATTTATTTTAAAGTTAATTTATTCAAAATTACTTTAAATATCTACTCATCATTCAATTTATTAATGTAGGAAATACCCTTTTCTAACGAAAAAAATTTAGCTTGCTAAAAGCAGTTTTAAAACCCAAAATAGCAGTTAAAAAAGTAAAACTATTTACACTTTAAATATGAAGAAATGTTTTCCAGTTTTATGAAGAGGGAACAAAACATTTTTATAACCTTTATTTATTTTTCTTTTCTAGAAGCATCCCTGATTAGACTTTGCTAATCAGTACTATCCACTTGTTTTGAGGAAACCTAATATAATACCATTTGACCTTCCACACAAATTTCAGGCACTTAAGCTGAAATCTGTAGCACTCCATCTCTGTGCTAACTGCCAAATTTGCCATCATACCATATGTCCAACATACAATTTGCATTTGAGTTGGGAAAAGTAAATGATGTTTTAATGATTTCATGTGCTGAAGAATGAGGTAAGTGGCAGAAAGGGAAAAAAATGCACATTCAATAGACTTCTCATTTGTGATATTCTTTCAGTCATGACACTTTGCCAAAGGAAGGCTACATTCTAGAGAGCTATTAATGAATAATCTCTAAAAATAAATATTAGGTTTAGAAAGAATTAGAAGTATACCATAATACTCTTATGAGAGATCAGCTGCAAAGGCATGTTAAATTGAGCATTGACTATCCATTTTCACTAAGATGAATATTATGATTAGATGATATATAAAATCCACTTGATGATTTGATGCCTCACATAAAAAAAAATGACAACATGCACTCAAGGTGCTTTTGAAAAATGAAACACATTTTATTAATATTTCAAACACTATATATTTTCAAAGAATCTGACCCATTTCACAAAAATATTAAAGAGCAATCCAGAATAGGAGTTGTGTTTCTGTTAGAATGACAAATATCACTTGAGGTCATCAAAGTGGATGGATTCAGTTTTTTAATTTTTGATTTTTCAGTTTTTGTTTTCTAGGTAAGTATTTACAATCTATGTAATTTTAGACCTTATTTGATTATATATATAAAATCATCTTAGCTGATGGTCTATACGTTAAAATTCCATTTGAAATTAAAAGGCATTGAAAATGGCAACATAAGCCATAGTTCATAAATACATTTCAACTATTTGAATGGAAATATACTGTAAGTCAGGATAATACTGACCCAGTAGGGCAATGAGAGAAATGTAAAGAGAAAACCAAGACAGAATTTGTGAGGTACCCTTATATGTGCTTTCCTAATTAAGATGATAAACAATATGACTTTTAGAGACCATGAGACAGAAAAAGTGGGAAATTTTAATAAAAATTATAATTCTGCTCTGAATGAACATGTGTTTTTATGGTAACAGTTAATCTCCATTTTTTTTAAAGATTTTTATTTATTTAGAGAGTGTATGTGAGCGAGGGGAGGAACAGAAGAAGGAGAGAAAGAATCTCCAGCAGACTCCACGCTGAGCGCAGAGCCCAACTCGGGGCTTGATCCCATGACCCTGAGATCATGACCTGAGCTGAAATCAAGAGTCGTTCACTTAACCAACTGAGTCATCCAGGCCACTCCAGTTGATCTTCATTTGTAATGAAACAACCAATAGAAAAGTTTCCAAATAGAGTTGAAATGAATACAGGCTGTCACAGTTTACTTTAACATTTGTTTTCACCGGATAACATAGAAAAATAAAATTGCTATGGTAATCTGTAACATGTGACAATAAATAACTGCATATCTTGAGATATCCAAAGCTTTAACTGGATTTTAGGTTAGTGTCATACTATCTTCAAATGTATATTTACAAAGAGACGAGGTTTAGAGTCATATAACCTTAAACTTAAAACATGCTATGGCAATAATCCAATCTAGCCTTGATTTTATGGAGGTGAAAACTGAGGTGCAGTGAAATTAGACGACATACCTATGGTTTCACAGACAACAAACTGGGCTCATAACCCCGCTCATCTGACTGATGAGTCAAGAGGTAGCACTAAGTTGCTTTTCTCTAACCATGTAAACCTCACTGGAAAAAAGAGTGGTCATGCGTGTATCACTGAGGACAGGATATAATGCTTTGAGTAACAAACAACAGTAAATATATGGTTTAACCTCATAACAAGTATATCTAAATATTTGTGATGGAGAATGTTATCTCCCATAACTGTCTTCCTCTTCTTTTCTTTTTCCTTCCTTCCTTCCTTCCTTCCTTCCTTCCTTCCTTCCTTCCTTC
>NW_027397063.1:25557650-25571391 GCF_003265705.2 Callorhinus ursinus
TTCCTTCCTTCCTTCCTTCCTTCCTTCCTTCCTTCCTTCCTTCCTTCCTTCCTTCCCTCTTATAATAGATTCTGCTCACCACCATCTCACCTCAGTTTAAGCTGAAGATACACTTATGCAGCTGGTAACTACATATCCCAGACTCTACAGCAGCAAAATGCAATTTCATGACTCAGTTGGCTCCAACAGAGTATGGCTGGTAATGTTGTGTCTGACTCCTCATCATCTTATTGACAGAGCCCCTTGCCCTTGCTTGTTTTTTCCCTTCCTTCCTTATTTTTGGCTGGAAATGGCAGTGGTTTGGAAGCACATCAGGGATGGCAATCAAGTATTCCTTCTATGGTGGGAATTTTTTGTGGTGTAGCAAATATTTTAGTTTTCAAATTCATGATAAACATTCATATTTTCATTCAATTTTATTATTTTTGAATCATTAATTGAATCTAAAAGGATCATTTAAAGGCTATAGGAATTTAAAATTTAGTTAAGAAGAGTTTATATCCAAATACTTTGTTCATGGTCTTCCCTGTGCATTACTAACAAAAACACATAATGAGTGTGAGTGTTATCAAAATGCTTATGTAATTTAAAGTCCATCTTAAATTGACTCATTATGTTGTGTGAATTCTCATGAATAGATTTACTTACAAAGACCTTTTAAACACGTGTGTATTTACCGGCATTATTTTTTGGTGTGGAGATATGAGTAATCTAACAATTTTTACCTAACAGAGAGTAGGGTCAGTATATTTGATGAACAAAAATGAAAAAATTAAAAAAAAAAAAATCAGGATCCAGTCCCAGATCAGAAAGAGATCAATAAAACCAAGAAGCCCTACACAATGTTAGGAAGCTTATATAAAAATACCTTTCTAGGGCTTAATACATATCAGGCACCTTTCTAAACAAAACAGATGCATTAATTTTTTTACTTAATTTTCATAATATTCCTATCACTTAATATTATTGTAATTATTATTATTGATTTATAGATAAGGATAAGGATCTTAAATCAATAAGGCTATTCATGTCTGAGGCATGAACCTAGTAAATATTAGCACTGGGAATCAAATCCAGACAATTAAACTTGGGATAATCTACTCCTAGCTACCATCCTATAAGGCATCCTATAATGCAATGGGGCATCTGAGACATGGATAATCATGTGTCTGTAATTGAAAAATCAAGGGAGAACATTTTTTGGAGAACAAGGCTACCAGAGAAAAATGTGTCCAAATACATATTTGATCAACACTTTACACATAAAATGTTGGAATGTAATTAGGCTGATTTTGAATAATGCCCCTTCTGACTTGATGAGTCACAGGAATAATTCTAGAAACCAAATATTAGAAACAAACAGATCATAAAATTTCACAAGTTAAATCCTGTGTTGACACTAGAATTTCTGAATTGTCTTACTTTTTTGTTTTATTCTTAGACAGCCAGCACCAACTTATGTTATCATGTAAATTCTTCCTGTCCACTGCAAGGAGATTCTCCAGTGTTTATTCATGTCAATAATTGTTGAGTATTTAGAATCTTTGCCTATACAGATGCAAAAATAAAAATGCATCCTATAGATCCAGAGGATAACCAATAAATACTTGTGTATTGGAAAAGAAATAGAATGAAGGAAAAAATAATTTTTAACACCTACTATAAATCATTTTACACATTGTCTTTTACGTTCAACCAAAAACCTTGAAAATAAGCCCCAGGTGTCAAGGAAAATCTTAATATAGTAGAAGAGCACAAAAGTACAAAATAATCAAAAAAAAAAGGCATTGGTAGAGGGAATTCAAGGGTGAGAAGATAAATGCGGAGTGTAAAAGGAATAAGGCAGCAGCCAGTCCCAAGTTTTCAAATTGAAAAACTGATATTCCAGTATAGGCAGGTCACTCTGAGAGTCCTGTCTCTATGATTTCCAAAGTTAAAGAGTCTTACTCAGACCAGAAGCAGCAGAAACAGTCCTAACCCAAGACGTGATGCCCAAATGGTACCCCAGACGCAGAAGCAATAGCAGAGATGCATATCTGAGCATTACAATGAACACATTTTGCCAAAATATCTTCAAGTAATTGGAGGTATTTTCAGGAAAGAAGCCCAGTACTGCACAGATCTAGTTAGATGCTGAATGAGCATCACAGAGAATCTTGCCCTGTGTCTGCTTATGCTCCACACATAGCCTGAATTGCTAAGCTTAGACACTCTCATCCATGAGCATGACCTCCCTGCTGAGATTTAAAATAGAAAGAAAAGCACTCAGTAAATGTTTCAGCTTAATCAGTCATACTTTGGAAAGCTAGCCAACATGTATACCCATCATCCATCTGGGCAAAAGGCTTTACAGCTTTTAGACATTAAATGACTCACTCTGCAAAGCTCTTTCCAGACTAATGGTGGCTCTAATTTCTCTATTAGGCAGACCAGAATATTAGGGAGGCAAATCTTTGCTATTATGCTCCCAGAGAATGAACTCCCCCAAAGCATAGCTGAGTATAATAGCTGATAAAACCTTGAAAAGCACAAGGTTAAAATTGTATTTATCTGCACCATGCCATTTGTATCCCCTAACAGCTTGAACAGGAAGGATTTGTTCCTAAAGCATTATTATTTTTACTAAAAATTGTCCTTGTTTTTCACTACCCCGAGGAAATAAATGGCATTGTAAAAATGAGGCTGCATTTATTATAACCTAACCTATGGACCACTTTTTCAAAAGTAATTTGGTCATTTGACATCATATACCTCCCAGTGAGAATAAATAGAAATAATGTTTTTCGTTCTCTTCAAGTTCAACTTGCCCTTTATGTCAGCTTTCTTTTCACATTCTTTTTTATCCACTTATCCATATCATCATTTGTTTATATTAAATGAACCTCTTCCCAAGATATTCCTGAACCTGTCTGCCAAATTTAATATTTTACTGTTTTATCAATATATGATGCTAGATGTCAATACGGTGTTCCTTGAGAGGTATTAGCTAGAAGAGGGCCATGGGGGACTTCTGGGTACAGGGAACATTATTTTTGGAGTTGGTACTAATTAGGCAGTTGTGTTTCACTGCGTGAAAATTCACCAGCCTCCAAATTTAGGATTTGTTTACCTTTTGTCTGCAAATGTTACATTTCAGTAACATTTACCAAGAAAAGATGGCCTATTTAATAAAATTTAGTAATACCCAGGACATTGGTTCAATAAAATATAACAGAATTTGTCAAGAAGCAAGTCTTCTGAGGAAGGCAGAACCATTAAAACACTTCTAAGATGCACTTTTAAATAAATTATCAAGGTACCACATCTTAATTATTTCCAACTAAATAAACACTAGTAAGAAAAATTATTTGAAACTGTAATTTTGGCTTCGCAAAATAAACTGTTATCATGTACTCTGGATTCAATGAGTACACACTAGCAACTATATTTCTACACAATTATGATGAGACAAATACAAAACCTTTACACATCGCATGCATGCTCACATGTTCTTTTTTTAAAAAGATTTTTCTTTTATTTATTTGTCAGAGAGAACGAGAGCACAAACAGGAGGAGCAGCAGACAGGGGGAGAAGCAGGCTCCCTGCTGAGAAAGGAGCTGGACACAGGGCCCGATCCCAGGATCCTGAGATCATGACTCTAGCCAAAGGTAGATGCTTAACCGACCAAGCCACCCAGGCGTCCCAAATGCTTACATATTCTTTAAAAAAAGGTAAAAGTACTACACTAACAGGTACATCTAGGTTGGCTATGGAGCCTCCCTGCTATGATCAGAGTCTATTGGTGGTACATTACATAAAAAAAATTTAGATTGAAGCCTTCAGTAACATGAGAAACTGAAAGACATAATCCCAAAATGCTTTTACCTTGACTAAGAAAGATTGCTTTCAACCCTGGAATGTTGTTTGAAAATCAAGAGATTCTTTCTTTATTAAGTACACAAGGGGCATTATTAAAAATGAATTAAATCTCCCAAATTATCTAGTCCACTATTTCCTTAGCATGACAGATATCTAGAGGAGGTAAGGAAGAAGCCATGGAACGTATAGTAAGAAGAAGAATTTCAGAGGAAATTAAGGAAAGTTAGAAGAAAACTGGGTTAGATTATCAGACGTTCTAAATTTCTCTTATTAGTTCACTAGGAGGAAGAAAATTCCAAAAATCAAGAATCTGTCCACTCTGGGGGCCCCTCGGTGGCTCAGTCGATTGAGCATCTGACTTAGGCTCAGGTCCTGATCTCTGAGTCCTGGGAGTGAGCCCCTTGTTGGGTTCCCTGCTCAGTGGGGGGTCTGCTCCTCCCTCACCCTCTGCCTCTGCTCCCCCACTTGTGCGCACTCTCTCTCTCTCTCTCGCTCTGCTCTCTCTCTCAAATAAATAAATAAAATCTTTAAAAAAAAGAAGAAGAATTTGTCCACCCAAAGATATTTTATAGGTGAATAGATCTCCCTGACAGGGCAAGATTATTTGATATTCTCTGTACACATGCTTGCATAATTGTTAACTAAGTGATCGTTTGAAGATTGGGTACATGGGAATGTTTTACTAGCTATAAAGATAGATTAGGTAAATAGATAATTTCTATCAGTGAAGCAATGAGTCCAAGTGAAATGTTGAAACAAATAAGATAATATGATAAAAAGTTCCAAATTAGCTTGCTTCTCACTGAAGGAGCAAATAAATTTATAAGCAGCTTAGTGATAATATACTGCAAAATACTTAATATGAAATAAATATCTAAGTATAAAAGTTCCAGTCAAGAAAAACAAAACAAACACTGGAGAACTAACCTTTCAGTATTTGCACCCCCGCGGGCACATGGTAAAATTGCACTCTCTTGTCCCCACACTATCATGAGAAGAGCCCTTCTCCTTACCTTTCCCCATGTGCTGACACATGCTATAAATAAAAGACAAACTTCTTTTTTAATTAACAGATTTTTGTGTTCCTGATTACTGTAGGATAACTCAGCCTACACTTAGTCATATATATAACCAAAGGCAAATAATGTCTAATGTTCATGGAACAAGAATCAGAGGTTTAGTAGGTACAGTATAATAAATCATAAATGTAATTAAAAATGAATGAAAAATCATATCATTAAGAGAAAAATTCAAAGTGTAGTGGGGAAAATGAGATTCTTTTGTATGACTGTGTGTTTATATTGTTGAATGAAAGGCCTGCAACTTGCTCACATCTCCCTATGTCTACATACATGAACAATAACCTCTCACGTTGACTCTGGTCCTTTTTTTTTTTTTTAAGATTTTATGTGTTTATTTGAGAGAGAGGGACACAGCGAGAGAGAGAACACAAGCAGGGGGAGTGGGAGAGGGAGAAGCTTCCTGCTCCTCAGGATGTGGGGCTCGATCCCAGGACCCTGGGATCATGACCTGAGCCGAAGGCAGACGCTTAACAACTGAACCACCCAGGCGCCCCACGTTGACTCTGGTCTTAACTTCGTAATGCATTTTAGTCAAAAGCACTGTTGCAAATGCAAAACAGACACATGAAATTGCTTGAATATTTGAGCTTTTTTTTTTTTTTTAATTGCTCTTGAAAACCTGTTGCCATGTGAATGAACTAGGAGAGCTTGGTGTTTGATGAGGGACACGCGCTCCCAGTTCTCGCCATTGACCCAGCTGACAAGAACCTGACTGCAAGTTACTAGAGTGAGGCCATCCAAGACTAGTATCAGTTAGGCCTATTCCATCCTAGAAAATCTATGCTCTACAAAAGCATGAGCTAAATAAATGGTTGTTGTTTCAAGTCAACTGAGTTTGGGGGATAATTGGTTATATAGGAAAAATTAACCATTGCAAATATTGACAGCAAAATGCTATCGCATTCAGCATGCATTCTGCATTTGCTCAATGGAAGTTACCACATCAATCTGCAACTATCAAAACTGAGGGAAAAGGTTCAGGCTGTTAATAAATCCATGCAGTATTTAAATATATTTACTTTGGCAGAGTATATGCTCTCCTCTTGTTCTCTTGCTTTATCCTGGGCAAGCTTTAAGGGAAAATTTGGACTGCTGTTAGTGCAAATGCTATGTATATTGACCCCCTGTTGTCATGTCAGCCAGGTGCAAAGGCAACATAGCTACTGAGGTATGGAACGTTCTGAGGACATTCTAGACAATGGCTTAGTTCCTTTTTTAAGCTTATTTTTTTCTGCTTTTTTATTCAATGATTCCAATTATAAATAAGGCTTTCAATAATTTTGTTATACGCACACATCATTATAGATATTGGTAGCAAAGCACCATTGGGGTGGTTTGTTACGCAGGTAAAGCAACTTCTCAACATACACGGGGAGGAGAAAATAAGGAGGGCTTAAGAAAATTCAATATAAAATTAGAGGTATTACAATGTTACTTAACATATATTATATAATTATAATTTTATACAATTATATAATTATATATAATATAATATAACAAAATACAATATACAACTATAACTATATAATTATGGTAGTAATTATATAATTTATAATATGGAATATACAATATAATATTATTAAAAATAATGAGACAATCCATCCTAATTATTAAAAAGAGAAATTCTAAAAATTGTTTCCTTGTGAGCAGTAGGAATGGGAAGGGGGTTACAATATAAGAGATACTTCATTTTATTCATTTTTGTGTCATCTGAACATTTAGTTCCTTGAACATGAAATACGTTTATAATAAATACAGAGGCATAAAGGGAATACAAATTGCTTCCCTGATTTAATCCAAAGAATACACTGAATATTTGGAGTACAAGTAAATAATTTAACTACGTGATTTAAAACGTTGTATATCATAACAGAGGTTGAACATGGGACAGAACACAAAATCTGCATTAGTTTTTTATAGTTTTATTGAGACCCAATTGATATAAAATAGTTAAGGTGCATAATTTGATGCGTTTAGACACATGAATACACCCAAGAAACTCTCATCACTATCAACCTGAAACGTTTCTTTGTGTGCACCTGGAGCCAATTTCACCCACCCCAGACCGCCCACGGGTAGTAATTGATCTGCTTTCCCTGACTAAGGAGTAGTTTGCATTTCTAGAATTTTATATAAATGGAATCACAGAATATGTACTCTTTTTTTAATGTACTTTTTTCACTTATCACCATTATTTTGAGGTTTAGCCATGCTGTCAAATATACCAACACTTTTTACTTTAATTAAATAGTATTTTGTTGTATGGGTTAGTCAATGTGAAATCCATTGGTGGCCTCGCCAGGGGCAGTGTCTGGGGGAATAGAGCCCACACATAGCAGACTGGAATTATGTAAATGAAGATGATATGCTGAAAAAAAAAAATATATATATATTTTAAAGAAGTTTTGTTCTGAAAAGAACATAGCAACTGCATTACAAAGAGATGAACTAATTGTGCAGTGTTTGAGCTTATGTTTATTTTTTGGTTTGCTGGTTAATTGTTTTGTTTGTTTTGTAAGACGGGAGATGCCAGAGCATGTCTGTTACCTGGAATGCAAGTTCCAGAAGAAAGCAAGACATCTGATGACATTAATATAGAGGGTCACAGGAGTATGATTAATGAGAAAGCAAGACTGGCATTTAATAGTAGTAGTATTTTTTATTAATATAGATGGGGAGCTACAAATGTACACAGGTGGAAGTTTTGGTGGTAGGAAGATAAGGAACACACTGTATGTTTATTTCTCTATTCTAAAATAAAAAAGAATAAAAATACAAATTTAGAGAGGGCTGTTAGGGAAGGTAAGATAGGAGGTTCAAGAAGAAGAGGTGAGAGACTGTTTTTACCTTCAGACTGAACTTACGGAGCTCTAAAATAAGCATTTTCTTTCCTGAACTAATTAGGGTACGTTGTTAAAAATAATTTGACAAGTAATAGAGAGATATTAGGATTTAAATCAAAACTCTGTTACGAAATGCATGGATTTGGACAACTTATATCACCATTATTAGCCCCAACTTTTCCATCTATAAAACACAAATGACACCTCCAAATGTGTATTCTAAAATTCCACGTTCCTTTATGAAAGTCAGAACCCCATGAGTAGTTTTGAACACACGGAGTCGTTGATGCTTACGAAATTACTCTTACCCGTCTGTGCACACACATTTTTTTTCACATATTGTATGATTCCATGTATAGGAAATGTCCACAATAAGCAAATCCACAGAAACAGAAAGTAGATTAGTGGTTGCCTAAGGCTGGGGAGGGAGGGTTGAGGTTGACAGCCAAGCGGTGAGGGGTTTTTTTTCTGGGGTGATGAAAATCTTCTCAAAATGACTGTGGGGAGGTTTGCACAACTCTGTGAACACATAGTAAAAGCCATCGAGTTGTACTCTCTAGAAGGATGAATTACGTGGTATGTGGATTATATGTCACTAAGGTTGCTTGGAGACAGTATAAAAGAAGAGTGAGAAAGAGAAGGAGGGGACGAAGAGGAGACTTTCAGGACGCAGTGTGATTCCCGATGCCCGGAGCTGCCTCTCAGTCAGGCTCTGCCCTGCCCGTCCCCACCCCTGGTCTGACACCTGCAGCTTGTACCACAGATCCGTTCGGCTTGGCATGAAAGTCATCACATGTGAACATTTGTCTGGTCGGACCAGCTATGCCGCACACTGGTCTGTTGAGTTCATTTTCATCTCCTCTCAAGCCAGCGACGAAGGTGTGGGAGAAGTTGGGGGGCTCAGTCTGAGCTCAAGAGTAAGGGAGTGCATTGCAGAAATCTGGCAATCTGCAGACCTAACAATGGAAGTGATGCAGTTGTGCTGGTGTGGGCTCCTCAGATACTTGAGGGAAGTGTTCCTCTTTAGCCCCCTTTTCAGCACTGCCTTCCTCCCACAGGTATTTGTCTTTCCTTTTTCTCTTTCCTTTGTTGAATATCCCATATGAATGTGTTCCTTTTAGGAGATCAGTGGAGAGTCTGGGTGCTAGGATAATTAGTAGAAGCGCACTATTTTCACTGGCTTCCTCAATATCTAGTTGTTGGCAGCTCCCATTGGATCCTGAACTGGCAGAAGGAGACCACACCTGCTGTCATCCATCAGGAGGCATCTGATCGGGTTCACACTACCCGAGGGCATGGAAGGCCTCAGAGAGCAATGAGCACCAATGAGACTGTAAAGACCTGTGAAACAAGAAATTGGCCCAAATCCTTCTTTTTCTGGCTGTTCAGCACAATTCCCTGTTTGCCACTCTGCTGAAGACCCCATCAGTTTGAGGAATGAGGCTAAAAACCAACACAAGATTAATTACTCTAAGCCAAGTGCGTTTTAGTCTGGAAGCAGCTTTAGATGGATTAACCACCAATTTCATAACACGTGGCACAGAGGAGTGGGGAACAAATGGAAAGCAATGCACAGAGAAGAAAACTTACATGGATATTTCCAGGTAATATAAAACACAAAAATATCCATAACTGCTAATACAAAATATGGAATATTATCATTTAATAGATAAGCCCAGGCTTGGAAAAGCCATGGGATCACAGAGTTTATTAGGTGGCAGTGCCATACTAAATCCAATTCTTCCGTTTTACTTTAGTCCAGAGAATTAAGTGTCTTTGCTCACCAATCAAATTCTAAAAAAGAAATAGGAAATGCTCTGGGGTGAATTAGAAACTCCTTTCCTTTCATTTGCAAGTTTTCCATAAAAAATTCCATAAATGTTTTATAGAATTTGTAGACCAAATTTTGATAAGTTACTAAGAATTACATAAACTGCTGAAAATAATTTTGAGGAGATAGTTTATAATATTTAATATTTTATGGACAAATTATCTTTAATCAGTAAATTATCATAAATGAATAATTCCATGTTGAGCTACTCTGACTACCAGCAGTTGTATGTTCTAATTACCACTTAGTCTTCTGTAAACGTACTGTTAAAGTTTTCATCATTCTCTCCTTTCCCCCTTCAAAATGAAAGAAAATTCTTCAAATCAACCCATCTTTTGTCTCACTAATTTTTGCATACCACACCACAGACCCTAGGGTGAATTCAGCCTACACTGCGAAATTTTTGATTAATGCTCTACCAAGCTAAATAAGCCAGAGTCACTAAATACAGTACATGGAAAGCGATGAGAATATAATGTTGCATTTGCTCCTCAGGTTGTTTTTTTCTCAACCCTAGGTAAACGGTTTTAAGGGAAATTAAAGTAACTGTAACATAATTGCCTGTTTCAGTAAATAAGTTCACAATTTACTCTTTATGCCAAGAGCTTGGAAACAACCACCAAAATAATACTACTGGTAGCAAAATGAGCAGTAATGACATTTTTGTCCTGTTCGAGAATAATAATTCTTATATCTCTGTTAAGTTTATTTCTTGTATACATATATAATTAATTATTCATGGTATTACTCAAAATCTTTACTTATTTTTAATTGAGCTCTAATTGACATAAAACATTATATTAGTTTCAGTTGTATGACACAGTGATTTGACATTTGTATATATTCTGAAATGATCCCCACAGTAAGTCTAGTTAACATTCATAACTTCACATAGTTACAATTTTTTTTTCTTGTGAAGAGAACTTTTAAGATCTACTCTCTTAGCAGTTTTATTCAAATATGCAATATGGTATTATCAACTTTAGTCACCATGCTGCATATTACAGCCCCAGAATTTATTTACCGTGTAAGCAGAAGTTTGTACCTGTGACTCCCTTCACCCTATTTGTTTTTATATGATAACGTTTACATAGTGTTTACTATGTGCAAGCAATATTCTAAATATTTTTACTAATATTAAATTATTTATTCCCACATCTTATTTGGGGTCTTCCAAGAAGTAGGCACCATGGTAGGATGAGATGTGAAAGCCATTTATTAGGAGAAATACCTGTGTAGGATAAAGGTGAGGAACTAGGAGTATAAAAGAAGAAGCTTCAGACTCTAAAGCAGAAAAGGCATCTGGGAAAGGAGAGGGAGAAGGAAAGATGACCAGAGGAAGAGTCTCAGACCGCAGCACAGTTTGAGGAAAGATTCTGCCCGGTCAATGGTCATCCCTGAACCAAAGCAGCCAGTGAGTGAAGCCCCGAATCCTACAGAAGTGGGTGGTACCCCTGCCATGGTCAGTCACTGACTGGGAGCATCCTGGGAGAAGGCTGGCTTCAGTGTAAATGCTAGGATGGATGCAGAAGGTGGCATCCTGGGATAATAGTCAACTTTGCATTTCCTCTCAGCCAGTTTTAATGAAGGATATCTGAGCACAGCAACTCCATGCCTCTCACTCCTCACAACAACCCTGAGTTATGTATCACTCCATTTTAATTATGAGAAAACAGAGAAATAGAGCTTAATTGAAGTACCCAAGGTCACATCTTAATGTCCAATCAAGCTACGCAAATTTCCTCATTTATTGTGTGATTGTTTCATACATTCTCTGACAAAGTTTCACATGCTACATATATCTTTTGGTTAGTTAAATAATTTGTGATAAAGTCAGAAGATAATTCTACCACTGTAGATGCTAATATTTAGAAAATTAACAGACTATTCAATCTCCCTGTGATCTGTTTTTAAACTCCTTCTCAATAGAAACTGCACTAAACAACAAGGGATTGAGAAAGTTAAAAAATGGATAGAAATATTAGAATTCTAGAGAAAAAACTCAGAAAGATTAAAATGAACTTTTTCATTGATTTTCATCAGCCCTTTTATATACCAAAGCAATACGGACACTATTAGGTAAAGGAGAATCAGATACTATGAGGCCTTCTTTTCTCTGATTCTCATGGTTGCTAAAATAAACAAATTGGGTCATCTTTTCAGGCTAATATCCTGTAATCTAAAAGTTAATTTTATTTTTTCAAATTATAGCCACTCAAAATCTGTGAGTACTCTTTGCAATAGGAACACAGTGACCAAGATGCTACATAAGGCAGCATACTATCAAACAAGGCTCTAATCTCCCATTGAACATTTGTCTTAACTCTCTAGATCTCCAGTTTCTCATCTATGCACAAGAGGAATTGGATTCTATCAGAAATGTGAAAAAAGAGAGGGTCATCAGTCACCTGAGAAGTCTAAAAAAAAAAAATCAGGTTTCCTGGCCCAAATGCAGAGAATCAATTTAATTAAATTACAGTGAAGACAGGGAATTTTCTAAAAGTGCATTAGGATAGATTTGGTTTGGGAATCACTAAACTAGATTAGCTTAGTTATAAAATTCTTTTAAAAAAAAACTCTACTTACTTAATGCTAACATTTAAAACTCATTTACAAAACTACTTACATTCAATTAAATTTACTGTGATTTCTTCTCATCTATGCCATGTGATCAGGAAGGGTATCAAAATATATTGCAGTTGGTTTTTAGCCAAGTATCACCTAAAGTATAATATTCTAATGCATAATGTAAATTAGAAACATAACCCATCTGCTTAGTAGGATAATGAAATCTTTTGTATCAAATCTTAAAAATATACATATATTATCTACAATGATATGTTAATCAATTATTGGTAGAAGTGCCTGCTATTATTTGAGACAAAATTTCCCATGACTGGAGCACAAAATTCTTTTCAAGTGGGCATTCTTTGTGCATCTGGAAGCCCAGCCTTCTACAGTACTGTCTAAAATTTCAGTTGAATGATGTTTTTAATTTAAGTTTCTCTATTTTCATATGTCAGTGGTAGATTACCACTTCATGTAACAATTACTCATAGTGCTTATCTGTAAATGAAATTCAAAAACATGACGTGAGCCTAATGTTCCGCCGGCACAAGCAGAGACACCACTGCTCCTGCTCCTATCACACCTTATGTCAACATGTTCATTTGGAATAATAAAAAAATACACCTTCAAGGAAATAATTTGATTAAACCTTATCAGAGCAACTAACATTTCCTATTTGTGTGTAACATTTCAAATACTCAAAAATCGTACAAGCTCATCGGCATAGCAGGGAAGTGCGCTTCATGGCAACATTTTTCAACATACAGCAAGGAGACAGTGAGCTCTGTTCTTCTCTTTGTTTCTGTCTGCGTGTGATATTGCGGGTGTGCCGCCAAGAAAAGCTCACAGCCTTGTCTTGTTGTGGTTTTGAAACTCACCCAGTCACTGTTTAAAGCCTCCCGAGTAGCTGTGTTAGAGAGCTTAAGTGTATTATATAACTTAAACTTGCCTCGCACTGCTCCCTTCCAAATATATACACTTAGATATTATTTTTATCTAGAGTTTATCACTCTTTTATACAAAGGCCATTAGAAACATTGTTATTGTGCTAATTAACTACACGCTCCACTCAATTCTGAAATCAGGGAGAACTATGGAGTAAATCGAGGATGAAAGACCTGAAGGGACAAGAGTTATATCATCCTTACAGGATTGTAAGGGAAAATATTCTTAAAACCACATTTGAATTTTGTGGAATGTAATTAAAAGAACGATTTATGATCTCTGCAATAGATCAAGAAGTACAAACATGCAGAAAGAAAAAGTATTTTATCATCTTCATCCCATCTTTTTATTATCTTTATCCCATTCCAATTCCATCTCTCTAGAGGAATCGATATTAACTGTTAAGTGTGCACTCTACAACACCTTTCCTTATGCTGTTTATGTGTACACGTAGAGATTTTGAGCTTTACATGTTTAACACAAATTACACACTGTCTAGTAACTTGCTTTTTTTCCACTTTTTTTTCCTCGTTGCTTAACTTCTCCCTTCCCCAACCAGCTCACACCCTCACACTCTCTCTCTCTCCCTAATCTATCTTTTCTGTCTTTCTTT
>NW_027397063.1:25571491-25660057 GCF_003265705.2 Callorhinus ursinus
TCCTTCCTTCCTTCCTTCCTTCCTTCCTTCCTTCCTTCCTTTCTTTCTCCTTCCTTTAATCTTCCTATGACTGTGCACGGGAGGCCTATTAGAGCTCCATCAGGAAACTGAAAGCAATCTAGATTTTCAAGCCTGGAGAAACTAGGAGAGCAGAGTTCAAAATAGAAACTGCTCTTGGCTTTCAGGAGATCTTCAGTGCAGGGGTTTGTTGCCCGTAGGATTTGGGGGCAGTTCCCACAGAATCCACTGCAAACCTCATGTTCTCTGTCCTTGTATCTGCCTATCATTCTCCCTTTCCAAAAGTTGTGTAAATAGCCTCTCACTGGTAGCATCTAACCCAGATTTCTACTGGCAAGAGAGCCTGGTAGACACAGATCACAATTTTATCCTTTGAGAGGCAAAGAGAGTGTGGAAGTGAGAGGAACAATGTTGACATAACTACAGACAACCCAGTAAAAGATTTAACATTTTTGAGACTTTGCATAAATATTTTTTTACATCACAAAAGATAAAATAAATGGCTAAGGATAGGTTTATGTTGGAAATCTCCCCTCCCTTCTCTCTCATTTTCTTTCCCTCAGTCTCTCTTTATCTCTTACTTGCTCTCACTCTCTCTTTCATATGATTGTTCAATCTCCAAAATTTTTTAAAATTTCGTAAGAATAAACTTCCCTGTAGATATTTGGGGGGCATTATTTATTTTAATTCCTTGGACTAGGGACTAAGGGGGCCTTGCAATCTGAAAACTAATGCTTTTCAATTTTAATAAATTTCCTCATACATTTTTCTTTGAGAATCTCCCAACAGCATTTCTGTGTGACTTTCAGAAGCTTCTATTAATTGGGTATATGCTTTACTGAATTGATATCTATTATTTTCTTTTGCTTTCCATTTACTTACATTTTAGTTCTATTTTCTGGAAGATGTTTCTCAACTTTTATCTTCTAGCCTTTTTTTGAGTTTTTTCTTAATTTCTAAAATTTTGTACTTTAAAAAAGGTCCTTTTATATCACTTTTTTTCCCCCACAGATGGACTATCTTCTATTAGATGTCTTTTTAGGCAATGAAGCTACTTGGCATACATGTCAGGCACTAAAGGTGGCAGGAAGTTGGGAAGGACATCTCTGATAACAGAGCTGACAAAGCAGTCCTGCTACCCCTGGACAAGCATATATTGCTGATGTCACTGCTATTTTTAGTCACCTTTCCAATGGTTAGAGAAAGTCAACTTACTGCTACTTATTGACTTGTCAGTCAGATGACTGTCATGTTCAAATTCTATAGGTTATAAGATAAGTGAAGAAAGGTAAAATGTGATTTTCTAGGAGCTTCTACTACCAATTCTTCCTTAAGTCTCTTTGACTAGATCATGGTCACAGTGCTATAATTATTTGCAAAGGAGTCTGGGGAAAATGTGTGTGTATGTGTCTGTGCGTGTGCGTGTGTGCGTGCGTGTGTGTTTGAGGACACTTCATACCCCAATAATTTAGGTTTCTGTTTCTATGTAAGTAACTTAAATCCTTTTATAATCCATCCCTTTGGCAAGCTAACTATCAAGGGGTATACCGATTCCCATATATTGAAAGATTCAATCTCTTCACAAGGGACAGACTCCAAATTTCACCCAGTTACCAAACCAGCCCAAAGCCCAAGATGTTTGCTTCCTGTGTATATGTCTGTATCAAGATGGTAGATGATACCTCACAGTCCACTAACTTGAAGTTAGTAGGCGAGTCCTCTGTCCTCAATAATAATGAATGTACAATAGTGGGGATAGAATAATATGTCTGTAAAAAAAATTCCCATTTAGAAGGCATACAAAGAAATTACTAGTGCATAGTTTTACCAAATACAGCTGTGCAAGCATAACAGAAACTCCTGTCCTGAGGCATGCTTTGGCTCTGTTCTCTGGAAGGTATTTCCTTATCACCTACAACTAAGGTGGACAGTGGGAAGGATATCCAGAATTCCTAAGGGATATATAGTCTTAACAGCTGACTCTGTGATGGTATATGTCCAGGGGCCTTGAAATTATTTTAAGGTACTTGCAGCCACACGTTACTGTAGGGTAAGAATGGAGTTTCTTTCACAAAGGAAATAACAATAATAAAAAAATATTAATAATTTCATTCACAAACATAATAGATTTCAAAAAATTCCCTTACACAGTAACACCAGTTGTTACAATTTACAGTATATGTCACCCTAGTGAGAGATCTAGTATCTTCGTAAGAGATTTGGGATATTTTGGAACACACCATTTTTTAAGGAACTAAGAAAACGTAATAAAGAAAGTACAAAATAAGATGCCACAAAATCCAGTTTGTCTCTACATCTATATTTACTAGATATTTGGCTTTGAACAAGAAACAGACATTCCTTAACGTAGTTTTGCCTTCTTTAAAATGTTATTAACCTCTATAAGGAACAAATGAGATAACATGAAGGAAAGTGTTTTGTGGATTATAAAATAGCCCATTATATTAGGTATTATTGTTATGACAGCAATCACTGAAAAGCACCTACTATAATAGAAAATTTTCTTTATATCAAGTATGTCATAAAAGAAAAAAATTATATAATGTGCTGAGCATGCTATCAAGTATTGTATAATGCTCAAGGGACATTTCTATGAGAACTTGGCATTGCTATTCTCAGTGTCAAATGCATCATTGTGGCTGCATTACAGAGCATCATTATTTGGGGCATCTTTCACAAATTTCACATATAATGAATATATATAATTTTCTTTTTTGAAGCAAAAATAGAGAGTGTGGGTTCTTATGATTGAAAAGGATTATAATTTATTTTAGAAATAAATTCTTATCAAGGGCTGTGTGCCCTTGTTTCAACAAGCCATTATTAAAAGCCCAGCTCAAATATATTTCTTAATGGCTGATGAACTATGCAAAAACATACTGAACACTGGGAAAAATCTGGGGCTAGTCACAATGTGCAAATATAGATGTATCAGTCTGCACTTCCTATTGTGCAGATGGATTTTTTTTCCTAGTGCTCCTGCAATGAATCCATAATATTCTGTCGTATACACACGTATGTATGGCTCCAGCCCAGGGCAGTCTTTTCATTGTCAAGAACCAGTGTCAAAACACTGGCATCAGATCAGTAAAATGTAGACAACAAAGCTACATTTTAACCACCCAGACAAAGAATACTGGACTGGCTACATAGATATTACCTTTGTGTAGAGATAATTAGTTTAAACAGAGTGAATGACTCATGTTCATATAACCCAAGCAAAATTTTAAAAATTTAATTTTCAGGAGTTCGTATATATAGACATTACATATATGTAGTGACATGTGGAGTGTATATGTATATATCATTATATATGATAATATATGTGCATATATTTGCACATATACACATATATGTACATATATACATACATATACACATTTGCACATGTGTACATATGCATATTATACAAACATATATTTATATATGGTTATCATATTTTTACAGTGAACAATCTATCTCCCTGCCACCTTCATCTAATCTACAGTACAAAAAATAAGGATTATTACTGTTTTTAGCCTTTATTTTCTTGATGTTGCCTACATTTACACAAGTGACAAAGGATATATGACCTAATATTCTATTACATAAAAAGTAACATATCATAACACTCTTCTGCACCTTCATTTAAAAGGTGTATGCATATTGTATGCATATTAATACATACATTCTTCATACTTTTATAAAGGCACATATTCTTCATACTTTTATACAGGTACCTAAATTCTACTTTATGATGATCCATAATTTAAGTAGCCCCTTTCTGATAGACAGTAGCATATTAAATATCATTTAATGTTTAAAAATTACTCCAAAGGAAATCTTCAAATGTTATTTCCTAAGAGTGCACATAGACATACTGGTCAACCAAGACAACCTAGAAACCTGGTTTTCTTCTAGGATAAAGTAGAAGAAATGGATAAATTCTTAGAAACATGCAACCTAGCAAAACTCAATCAGTAAGAAATAGAGCATCTGAATGACAAATGCCAAGTAAAGAGATTGAATCAGTATTCAAAACCTCCCAACAAAGAAAAGCCCAGGACCAGATGGCTTCACTGATAAATTTTACTAAACATTTAAAAAAGAATTTATGTCAATCCTTCACAAATTCTTCCAAAACTTAATGAAGAGGAAACACTCTCAAACTCATTTTATGAGGCAAGAATTACTTTGATATTAAATCCAGATAAGAACAATGTAAGTAAATAAAACTATGGGTCAATATCCCTGATGGATATAGATACAAAAATTCTCAACAACCTAATTCAGCAGCATACTAAAAGGATTATATACTACGATCAAGGAGAATTCATCTTTGGGATACAAAGATGGTTCTACATATCCAAATCAATAAATGTGATATGACACATTAATAGAATAAAAGATAAAAGTCATATGATCATCTCAATAAATGAGAAAAAAGTATTTGATAAAATTAAACATCAGTATATGATAAAGTCTCATCAAATTAGGTATAGAATGAATGTACTTAAACGTAATAAAGGCCATATGTGACAAGTCCATAGCTAACATCACATTTAATCATTAAAGATTTAAGCCTTGGGGTGCCTGGGTGGCTCAGTGGGTTAAACATCTGCCTTTGGCTCAGGTCATGATCCCAGGGTCCTGGGATTGAGCCCTACATCAGGCTCCCTGCTGGGCAGGGAGCCTACTTCTCCCTCTGCCTCTGCTGCTGCTCCCCCTGCTTGTGCTCTCTGTCAGATAAATAAAATCTTAAAAAAAAAAAAAAAAGGTTTAAACCTTTTCCTCTTAGACTCTTAGACAAGAACTCCCATTCATACCACTCTTATTCAGCATAGCATTGGAACTCCTAGCCAGAGCATCTGGCAAGAAAAACAAAATTGGAAAGGAAAAAGTATCTCTACTCGTTGATGACATGAATTTATACATAGGAACTCCTAAAAACTCCACTAAAAAATTATTTGATCTAATCAACAGATTCAGTGAAGTTTCAGAGTAAAGAATCAACAAACAAAAAGCAATAAGGTTTCTATACACTAACAATGAACTATCAGAAAAGGTAAAGAAAACAATCCTTTTTCATAATAGCATAAAAAGTAATAAAATACTTAGAAATAAATTTAACCAAGGAGGTGAGAGATCTCTACAGTGAAAACTATATGACACTGATGAAAGGAATTGAAGAAGATAAAAATAAATGGAAAGATTTCCTGTGTTCATAAACTTGAAGAATTAATATTGTTAAAATCCCATACTACATGAAGCCATCTGTAGATTCAATGCAATCCCTATCAAGATTCAAATGAGATATTTTACAGAAAAAAATTTCTAAACTTTGTATAGAACCACAAAAGATCTCAAACAGCCAAAGCAAACTTGAAAAAGAAGAACAAAGTTGGAAGCATCACACATCCTGATTTCAGACTATAATTACAAAGTTAGGAATCAAAATACTATGATACTGGCATAGAAACAGAACATAGACCAACAGAACGGAGTTCAGAGCCAGAAATAAACCCATGCATATATGGTCAACTAACATTTAATAAGCAAACCAAGAGCACCCAATGGAGAAAAGAGTTTCTTCAATAAATAGTGCTGCGAAGATTGGATGTCACATGCAAAAGAATGAAACTGGACACCTATCTTGCATTAATCACCAAAATTAATTCAAAATTGATTAAAGACTGAAATGTAGGATTAGAAACAATAAAATTCATAGAAGAAAACATAGGGAAAAAAAGCTTCTTACTATGGGTCTTGGCAATGATTTTTTGCACAAACAGCTAAAGCACAAGCAACAAAATAAAAAATAAACAAGTGAGACTACATCAAACTAGAAAGCTACTGCATGGCAAAAGAAATGATCAACAAAATGAAAGGCAACCTATGGAAATATTTGTGAACCACACATGTGATAAGGGGTTAATATCCAAAATATATAAGGAACTCATACAACTCAATAGCAAATAATAATACTACTAGTAATAATAATCCAGATAAAAATGGGCAAAGGACCTGAACAGACATTTTTCCAAAGAAGATATACAGATGGCCAACAGGTACATGAAAAGATGCTCATTATCACTCATCATTAGGGAAATGCAAATCAAAACCATAATGAGATTATCACCTCACACTTGTCTGAATGGCTATTACCAAAAAGACAAGAGATAACAAATGCTGAAGAGGATGTGGAGAACAGGGAATTTTGTGCACTGTTGCTGGGAATGTAATTGATATAGCCACTATGGAAAAACAATATGGCTGTCCCTTAAAAATTAAAAATAGAAATACCATATAATCCAGCAATCCCAGTTCTTTTTTTTTAAAGATTTTATTTATTTATTTGACACACAGAGAGAGATAGCAAGAGAGAGAGAGAGAGAGAGAGGGAGAGAGCACAAGCAGGGGGAGCGGCAGGCAGAGGGAGAAGCAGGCTTCCTGCATGAGCAGGGAGCCCTACGTGGGGCTCGATCCCAGGACCCTGGGATCATGACCTGAGCTGAAGGCAGCTGTTTAACCAACTGAGACACCCAGGCGCCCCCAGCAATCCCAGTTCTTGACATATACTTAAAGGAAACAAAATTGTTATCCCCAAAGCTATGTGCAGTCCCATATTCATTGCAGCATTATATACAATAGCCAAGACATGGAAACAACTTAAGTGTCCATTGTGGTGAATGGATAAAGAAAATGTGATATGTTATTCATTCATAAAGAGAAGAAAATCCTTTTTTTTAAATTTGTTGTCTTTTTAATAATGGAGGATTTATCAAATAAGGGTTATGTTATTTTATTATTTTTTGTTTTAGTTTCAGGTTTAGAATTTAGTGATTCATCACTTATATACAACACTCAGTGTTCATCACAAGTGTCCTCCTTCATACCTATCACCTATTTAACCCATCTCCCCGCCCACCTCCCCCCGACCCAGTAACCCTCAGAAGATATTTGCAAGTGACATATCTGATAAAGGGTTACTGTCTAATATATATAAAGAATTTATCAAAGTCAACACCCAAAAAATAAATAATCCAGTTAAAAAATGGGCAGAAGACAGAAATAGACATTTTTCCAAAGACATCCAGATGGCTGGCTAACAGACACATGAAAAGATGCTCAACATCACTCATCATCCGGGAAATACAAATCAAAACTACAGTAAGATATCACCTCACACCTGTCAGAATGGCTAAAATTAACAACATAGGAAAGAGAAGGAAATCCTGACATTTGTGACAACATGGATGGAACGTGAGGGCATTATGCTAAGTGAAGTAAGTCAAAGAAAGACAAAATGTCTGTATGATCTCACTTTTAAAGTGGATTCTAAAAAACAAAAACAAAACTCATAAAAACCGAAATTAGATTTGCCAGATTTGTAGAGAGTAGGGGAATGGGAGAAATGTATGAAGATGGTCAAAATGTACAAACTTCAGTTGTAAGTCCTGGGGATGTGATGCACAGCTCGGCGACTACTAGTTGACAATATCGCTTCTATATTTGAAAGTTGCTAAGAGAGTAAATCTTTAAACTTTTCATCACAAGAAAAAAAATTGTAACTATGTGAGGCAATGGAATGTTAACTAAACTTAGTGTGGTCATCAGTTCAATATATGTACATATACACATATACACATATATAAAATCATCATGTTATGTACCTAAAAGTAATACAGTGCTATAAGCCCATTATATATTGATAAAACCAGGGAAAAGAAATAAAGTGAAATTAAAATTAAAAAATAAATATACATATCCTCCATTTTGAGATTTTCCAAACATATAGTTAATGTTATTATAATTAAAAAGAAAATATTTTTCCAAGTCCCTATGTAAAGAGGTACACAGAAATAACTTCCATGCTTGCAACTTCATCTTACATCTTCCATACTACCAGAAAATTCTCAAAATGACTTCTGAAAATTCATTGCATTTTAAAAACATTTTTAAGTTTTTAACTCCAGTTAATATACAGTATTATATTAGTTTCAGGTATATGATACAGTGATTAAACAATTCTCTACATCACCTGGTGCTCATCATGACAAGTGCACTCCTTAATCCCTATCCCCTATTTAACCCACCACCCAACCCACCTCCCCTCTGGTGATGATCAGTTTGTTCTCTATAGTTAAGAGTTTGTTTCATGTTTTTTCTTTTTCCTTTTGCTCGTTTGTTTTGTTTCTTTAATTCCACATATGAGTGAAATCATATGGTATTTGTCTTTCTCTGACTGACTTATTTCACTTGGCATTATACTCTCTAGTTCCATCCATGTCATTGCAAATGGAAAGATTTAATTCTTTTTATGGTTGAATAATATTCCATTGTGTGTGTGTGCATGTGTGTGTGTGTATATACACACATATATACATCTTTTTTCTCTCTCTCCCCCATATATATACACATATAGATGGATAGATATTTATAGATATTTATATTTGTATATATATTTATACATATACATATTTATACATATATAGATATATTTATATACACGTTTATATATGTATATGCTTATACATATATAAATTATATATGTATACATTATATAAATATGTATATCTATATCTATATATAAAGAAAGAATGTATGTATACATACATACATACATACATCTATATACCCCATCTTCTTTATCCACTCATCAACTGATGGACACTTTAGCTGCTTCTATATCTTGGCTACTGTAAATAATGTTGCTATAAACATAGGGGTACATCTATCCCTCTGAATTAGTGTTTTTGTATCCTTTGGGTAAATACCTAGTATGCAATTGCTGGATTATAGGGTAGTTCTATTTTTAACTTTTTGATGGACCTCCACACTGTTTTTCACAGTGGTTGCACCAGTGTTCATTCCCACCAACAGTGCAAGAGGGTTTCCCTTTCTCCACATCCTTGCCAATACTTCTTTCTTGTGTTGTTGATTTTAGTCATTCAGGCAGGTGTGACATAATATCTCATGGTAGTTTTGACTTGCATTTCCCTGATAAGTGATGATGAGCATCTTTTCATGTGCCTGTCAGCCATCTGAACGTCTTCTATGGAGAAATGTCTGTTCATGTCTTCTGCCCATTTTTTAATTACATTATTTGTTTTTTTTGGTGTTGAGTTTTATAAATTCTTTATATATTTTGGATACTAACCCTTTATTTATTGAACATGGCATTTGCAATTATCTTCTGCTATTCCGTAAGTTGCCTTTTAGTTTTGTTGATTGTTTCCTTTTCTGTGCAGAAGTTTTGTATGTGTGTGTCTGTTATTTTGTTTGTGATTTTTTTGATGCAGTAACAATAGTTTGTTTTTGCTTTTGTTTCCCCTGCCTCCAGGGATCTATCTAGAAAAAAGTTGCTACAGCCAATGTCAGAGAAGTTACTACTTGTGCTCTCTTCTAGGTTTTTTATGGTTTCCAATCTGACATTTAGGTCTTTCATCCATTTTGAATTTATTTTTGTGTTTGGTGTAAGAAAGTGGTCCAGTTTTATTCTTTTGTATGTGTCTGTCCAGTTTTCTCAAAACCATTTGTTGGAGACACTGTCTTTTTTCCACTGGATATTCTTTCCTGCTTTGTGGAAGATTAATTGATCATATAATTGTGGGTTTATTTCTGGATTTTCTATTCTGTTCCATTGATCTATGTGTCTATTTTTGTGCCAGTCCATACTGTGTTGATTACTACAGTTTTGTAATATAACTTGAAGTCTGGAATTGTGATGCCTCCAGCTTTGCTTTTCTTTTTCAAGATTGCTTTGGCTATTTGGGGTCTTTTGTGGTTCCATACACATTTTAGATTGTTTGTTCTAGCTCTATGAAAAGTGCTATATATTTCTTAAATATTGAAAGGAAAATCTAATTCTAAAATCATTCACCCATAAGTCTATGCATTATTAAAATTTCAAGAAAATGTATAACCTTGTCCTCATCAGCTCAGACCTCTATAGTGGAATACCATAAACTGGATGGTTTATACGCAACAAAAATTTAACCCTCATAGTTCTGGGGGCTAAAGATCCATGATCAGGGTGCTGGCATGTTCAGGTTCTGGTGAGAGCCCTCTTCTAGGCTGCACACTGCCATGGCAAAGAGCAGAGAGTTATCTGATTTCTCTTACATAAAAGCACTAATCCCATTTATGAAGGCTCCACCCATATGACCTAATCACCTCCCAAAAGCTCTACCTCCAAATACTATCACATTGGGTATTATGTTTCAGCATATGAATTTTAGAGGAACACAATCATTTGTATAGCAAACCCACAATTAAAATACCACTAAATTAGTTGTTTTCAATACTTGAAATACACTCTTAAAATGTTTATCAATTAAAAATTGTTGGTAAGTCATAGAAATAGATTCACACTTACTTAGGCATAGACAGATAAGTAGAAAAAACAGAGAAATGCAAAAAACTATATTCAATGTCATTGAATAGTTCACAGAATCATAAGGAAATTTAATACAATCAGATCTCCAAAAGTACAGAATTTTGAGTTTTATAAACAGAAGTACTCATTTTCAAGTTCTTTAAATTTAAATTGAGATTCTTATTCTAAAGAGAGAAAATCAGATTAGTTCAGATTTTATTTTGCTTAATAACATGTCAGTTCTCCCCTTCATGTGCCCAGTGCTATCAAAAGCTAAAGAACTAGGAAAAAGTATAATAACCACCACGAAAGAGTGGTTATAACACCAAAAGAAAAGCAAGTGTTGCTGATGATCTTTAACATGTTTTCAGAAAACCTTTTAAAATAGTATTCTGTAATTAATAATTGTATTTATATATATATATATTCACATTTAGAAACTTATATTTCAGATGTCTATGATTGTCATTTTGGTTCATTTCTCAAAATGATGCTGCACAATAACTTTACCAAAAGTAAGGAATAATAAAAACACATTTCAACTTTTGCTATTAGGAAGTAATTTCTTTCACATTTTTCAGGCAAATGAAAGACAACCACATTATTTTTTTTCATCTTAATCTCCTCTCAAATACATGTATCAGAGATGATATAATTTTATATTTACTCTGAAGTGACCCATGGTTGTTAACATATTTTGGCAATATTATTATGAAACAAATGTTTCCCTGTTATAGGATTAGCTGATGGAAGCTTAGCATGATTCATAAGGATTGCTATGCTGCTGACTGCAATTTCAAATAGTGATGTACAAAGAGCAAGCCACAGAATTAATCGCTATCAAAACACATATTTTTGGTGGTATCACAATGAGACAGTGAAATTACATAGATACTCTATAACTTTCATACTATAACTAGATAAGGAAGAAAGAATTGATACCATTATTGCTTTTTCTAGAAGTTCTGGCTTATCATGGAGAAACCTGTACAAGATTTTTTTTTAATTTTTTATTTAAATACAATTTAGTTAACACTTGGTGTATTTCTAGTTTCAGGGATAAAATTAGTGATTCATCAGTTGCATATAACACCCAGTGCTCATTACCTCAAATGTCCTCCTTAACACCCATCATGCGATTATCCCTTTCCCTCAACTACACCTCCTTTCCAGCAACCTTCAGTTTGTTTCCCAGAGTTCAGTGTCTCTTATGGTTTGCCTCCCTCTCTTATTTTATTTTTCCTTCCCTTCCCCTATGTTGATCTGTTTTGTTTCTTAAATTCTACATATGAGTGAAATCATACCATCTTTTATTAAAACTTTAATGTCTTTATATTTCATAATATAATGTAATATCCACTTAAAACTCATTTTTACTAAGTATATAAAACATCAACAGCCAAACTAATACAATGACATTTGTTTTCAGAAAACAAGATGGTAGGAAAGTATCAATATATTGGCATAATATGTGTATCTCAAAAGTGACTCTAGAAATATATTAAGGAGTGATGGTTATAAGAATATTATTGAATAAAAACCATCAGAGTGCCTTCTTATCAATTAATTGACTACTCTGATACATGACTCTGTTTAGAAACCATTACTAAAAGGTTAATGGTTATAGGCACAATGCAAACTATTTTATCATCATTTAATTTGCCATTCTGAATACGGTATAAGATGCTGAGAGTAAAATAGAGTAGAGACTATATTAAAAGCCTAAATTTTTAATAAGCTTTATATAAAATAACTAATTAAATACATTAACTGCAAGGTTAATGTTGAGGCCCCAGTGTAAAACGTTGGAAATATAGCTTTAAATGTTCTAATTAAAAACCCTTTCAGATGAAATTATTTCTTTAATAGAAAGTTTAATTTTATAGAGTAGTACAGGGAACTAAAATTAGAATTCTGATTTCATACACATACACACACAGAGTCAGTCATATACACCTTATTAGTAACTCAGGCTTCCCATAACTCTATGCCATTTATACTAAGGCAACTTTATTGTAAAAATTAAACAACATGAACACAAAACTCATTTTCCCAAGAAAAATTCTGGGTGGGATAAATATTAAGCTTTACATTATGAAGCAACAATTTTGATGAAACAATAAAATCAGGATTTACTTCACTATTCTGACTTTTATATGCAAAGACTTAATCCTTAAATATGTTATGACATTTCTGTATCTTAAGGTTTATTTATTAGCATTCTTGGCAGAAAGTGACTGGAGGACTCTGGATTTTAATGGTTTCAAACTAGCTGAAGCCAAAGACAAAGGGCTATCTGTAAGGAACCAATGGCCACAATGTACCTCAGCCTCACAAATATACAATCAGGTTCTTGAATGCCACTGAAACTAATCCTTTTCTAATTCCCTTTGCTTTAACTCTAGACCAGCTTCCTCTAACTAGAAAGAAAACATGGCTTTTAGCATTTCCTCACTTTTAGATTTTATAGTTTGAATAATGTGTAAGATGAATAACCTGCTAGTATAGAAATCTCATAGAATGAATTCATTGTCCAGTATAAAGCTGATGGCCACCCACCCTTTGGTCAATCAACTAACTATGCCTTGAGTGAAACAGGGAGCATCTAACTCTGGCTGGGGAACAGATCATATTATACTAAAACTTGTAATCTCCACAATAATCATGTGATTGAGAAGGAGGTAATCCCTAGTCACAGTAGCAGAAAGTCCAACAACCAGAAGAAAATTAGGAAATTTGAATTAATCTGTTTCAGTTGCCCATATAAGGAACTTTTCTCTGGAAAATTCCTGACAAGAGTCCCCTTGACACATCTGAATAATTCCTGTAATGAAGAATTTATTAATTTGTTAATTATTTCTTACAAAATGGAAGCAGGCTGACTTGAGTCCCAGTCATGAGTTTTCTTCATGTTCCAAGTGTGACTTTTTACAAAAGCTTAACCTACATAATCTCCATTTCATCATTACAGTGTGGGTTTATCATACCTTTCACCGAGCAGAACTATAAGGATTAAGCAGAATAATATAGCAGAACACCAGGTCCCTATATGGACGAAAAGCTTCTAAAATTGTTAGTTCCTATTTTGTCAAAAAGCTCATGTTCTGCTACAAACTACCTTCACCTTTTGTTCACTCTCCTATTTCTATCTTTGAGATCTATGCAAACTACATCAAACTTTTGCTCTACATAAAAATACCTGAGCTGTTTGAAGATAGTTAAAATGTTCTCTTTCAATGTACTTGGTATTTTTTTAATTGAATGCAGAATTTTATCTGCATTTAAAATTTTATCTTGCTGGGGTGTCTCAGTGCCTTATTTGGTTAAGCCTCTGACTCTTGGTTTTGGCTCAGGTCATGATCTCAGGGTCGTGGGATCCAGCCCCACATCATGTTCCACGCTCAGTGTGGAGTCTGCTTCAGATTCTCTCCCTCTCCCTCTGCCCAATCCCTGCTCATATGTGCTCTCTTCTCTCTCTAAAATAAATAAATGATTTTTAAAAATTAAAATTTTATCTTAGGTATAGTTGACCTCTTATTGCAGTCTATCTGGATTTTAACTATGGATTCTGGTATGCAAAATAAGACTTAGGGGCGCCTGGGTGGCTCAGTTGGTTAAGTGACTGCCTTCGGCTCAGGTCATGATCCTGGAGTCCCAGGATCGAGACCCACGTCGGGCTCCCTGCTCAGCAGGGAGTCTCCTTCTCCCTCTGAACTTCCTTCCTCTCATGCTCTCTGTCTCTCATTCTCTTTCTCTCAAATAAATAAAATCTTAAAAAAAAAAGACTTGTCAGTCTCTTTGTGTACTTGATAACCCTAAATTCCATATCTTTATCACATTCACTAGTAATAAATATTTAAAAGTGTGGAAACAGGACAGACTCTCATCTTCTCACTACAGAACTTTATCAAGCTTAACATCAATCAATACACATTGGATGAGTATATTTAATAATCTAAAAGGCCACCTATTTTCTTTATATTCTAGCCCACATGTTTTCATCATGTCCAAAACTTGTAATGAAAGACTTTATCAGGGTTTTTCTGTACCCAAGATTCATAAGAAAACTACTGTAATGTCAGTAAACCATGTCAATGCAGGCAGTCCCTTAGCATCTCAGGAATTCAGTCTTTTTTTTTTTTTTTAAGATACATTTATTTGAGAGAAGAGAGACAGAGACAGAGGCAGAACAGGTGGGGGGGAGGGCAGAGGGAGAGAGAGAAGAAGACTCCCCACTGAGCAGGAAGCCTGCCCTGGGGCTCCAATCCCGGACCCTGGAGATTATGACCTGAGTCAAAGGCAGACCCTTAACGGATTCAGCCCAACCCGGTGGTGCGTACCTGAAGTCCCAGCTACCGGGGAGGCTGAAGCAGGAGGATCACTAGAAGTCCAGGAGTTCTGGGCTGTAGTGCACTACGCAGATGGGGTGTCCACACTAAGTTAGGCATCAATATGGTGACTTTCCAGGAGCCAGGGACCACCAAGTTGCCTAAGGAAGGTTGAATTGGCCCAGTTCGGGAACAGAGCAGGTCAAAACCCCCATGCTGATCAGGAATTCAGTCTTAATAAGATTATTAATGTATTATTTGCCTAATAATCAGAATTGTGAATATCACAGAGCTCGAGGTAAAAGAAAGATAAGCGGTATTATTATGTAAATTCCATTTGTCTTAAATGAAAGAACTGCCAAAAAAGTAAATAAGGCTAGTTTGCCCCAACTAGTACACACTTAATTCATGTTGTATCCTAGTAATCACTGGACCCCTGGTCTATCTCCTCCCACAATCTGTTTAATTCCTTCTGAATTCTTTAGCAAATTGATGATACTAAATATTGGATGATAATATTGTTTCCTTAGAAACGATGTTATAAATAATACTGAAGTTCACAAGTTAGCCTTCAGATACCTAGTTATCTGAAATGTTGATATTTCTGTCTTTGATTAACTTTACCTTTACCTTTACTTTTGCTAGATATTAAGATCCCCTGAGTAGCTTAAAACATTCTAATGATCAAGCAATTGAATGCAAAACAATTGAGTCACAGCCTCTATGGAGATAATTTTTAAAGCTCTCAAAATTGGTTCTAATGTGCAGTCTCACTTGAGAACTACTGACGCCACCATTTCTTAGATTCTAATGCTAGTATTATGAGAAGAACATTCTTCCACAGCCTAAGTTAAATTGATTTAATAAGACTTTAACTTTCTATCTTTAACTTTCTTTATCTTTAACTTTCAACTACCCTTTTTCCAAACTCTTTTTTTTTGTCCCCTTCCCTTGGTAGTACTATCTCCAGGGAACCAGTCTTTATGCCTCTTCACAGCATGGCTTTTTTTATTTCACAGGTAATTTTTTTTTCATTAATACTTATTTTATTCTTCCTCCTCCACATTTAAAATTGTCTTCCCCTCTTAATGCCCAACATATATATGTGCTTTGAAAGTAGCTTGTTTGTGAATTGGGTGTTACTCTATTGAGGTAAGAAACGGGTCAGAATGTAAATCTACCAGGTCATTAAGAACACCATTTAGTTCACTTGTCGTTCTTTTAAGAACTTTCCCCCTGAAAGAAGATGAGCATTTATTTATATCCTTGTATAAGTTTCTTATCATTGCAGAAGAAATATAGCTTCCAGACTGCTACAGGTCCACAGCCCTGGCCTCCGGTGTTACAGCATTCCTAATGGTTAGCTACTAAAAATATGGTCTAGGGGCGCGTGGGTGGCTCAGTCAGTTGAGCGCTGGACTTTTGGTTTGGGCTCATGATCGTCCAGTGGAGAGATAGGCCCTGCCTGGGTTCCTCGCTCAGCTCTGAGTCTGCTTCCCCTCTTCCACTCCCTCAGCCCCTCCCCCTGCTCCTGTGCATGCTCTCTCTGTCTCTCTCTCTCTCTCTCTCTCAAAATAAATAAATAAATCTTTAAAAAATAAGTAACCATGGCCTATAGACCAGCAGCATCAGCATCACTTAGGAGTGTGTGAGAATTGCAGAATCTCAGGCCACATCTGAGTCAGAATCTGAATTTTAATAAGATCCCCAGGAGATTCATATGTATAATAAATTTTGAGCATCAGTGATCTACCGTATACCTTCAAAAGGAAATAAGCTGATAGGAAAATTTATGCATACATTGCTGGTTGACATGCTAACAGAGGAATTATATTTCCTAAATGTAGTAGAGTAATGGCATATTAGAAAATATGAACAAAATACCATTTTTATACATGAAGCATACCAACTGTTCTACTTATTGACCATGTGACATTAGGCTAGTAATTCAATCATAATGAGGTTCATTTTCTTATAAAATGAAGTTAATAATACTTATATTTTGGAGTTTTCATAAGAGTTAGTTCTAATGTGAATAAACCACCTAGTATAGGTCTGAGGTATTACAGATGCTAAATCTAGAGTTTCTTATGATATTGGAAAGTTAGCCAATTTGGAAGACAGGCCCTGGGCAAGGGTAGTCATTTGATTTATCATTGAGGGGTTATGCTGTCACTTAAAAACAGTGAGCTGATGCTAGTTCAAGTTTGCCATTTGCCCAGCAGGCTGATCTATCATCATGGACCTAAATTTTCAATGCTTTAGTTCTCTCATTTATAAAAAGAGAGTTTAAAGTGAACAAGTTTAATGCCATTTGACATTTACAATTTTTTAATCTTATAGTTAAGAAGCATGTTGTTTACCTCTTTAATTGTATCAGTAGTTTCTTTCAATATGTTGAGTTATATTAAATTGGATCTTGAAGAGTTGAAATTATTTTAAATGGCGAGAAACCTGTAATGATTCTCTTAACCCCTAATTCTGGTCTACCCTTTTTCTATCTGAACATTATACTTACATGATAGGAATGATATAGCCAAGTATTGAATGTATCGCTTTAATTTCTTTGTCATATCAATATTACACAATTTATCAAAGCAGTGGGCCATGCCTCCCTTTTCTTTCATATCTTGACCTTAAAAACCTCTGTTCAGTGTCTTTATTGACTTGTTTTTGCAATATAAAACACATTCCCAGCATTGGCTTTTCTGACCTTCCCACCAATGTTAGTGCCCCTTCTCATGTGTAAGGAACATGATAGCTTTTCATAAGTTCTACCTTCATTTTCTCTGAGAAGAGACTTCTACCTGCTGTATTACCTTATTGTTGTAGGAGAGGAAAAATCATTTTCCCTCTAGTCTTCTAAGTTCTTGGCTGAGACCTCTGTAATAAAATATTAACAAAAGAAAAAAACAATTTTATTAACATGTAAACTTCAGGTATATATGGGACCGACCCTGGGAAAAATGAATAACTCTCTGAGGCAGCCTAAGACACTAGCTTAAATACCATCTTCTGCAAAAGACAAAAGAAAGTTGTGGGGAGGCCAGTTATGGTAAGGTTACCAGGAAATGTCAGATTTTCCTAGTAAGGTAAGGGTAGGATTTCTTATGCTTAAGCAGGATCTTCTCCATTGTTAAGATTTTCTTGTGATTTAGAGTTGTCTTCTCTTCCTGGGACAGAGAGATACCCTTACAAATGGAGATCTCCTTTGTAAATGTAAATTTCCCTACAAACAGATAACTTCTATTTTGTTTTTAGAGCTTCTCCTGTGCCTGCTCTGCCTCAGAATAATCCTTATGCCAAAGAGGCATATTTTCGGGTGGCATATTCTGATACCCTTTACTGTCTGTTTCATATTTTACCCATAGGCACTGTCTGCAGACTCTTTTCTGTCCCCAACAATTAGCAACTATCATGAATTGAAAGCAGTAATAGGGCTACATTATTTTTAGACTCTAAGAATACAGGGTGGTGGGGGAGACTTTAAATGACAAAAAACTGAGTTATGCTGTAGATATTTATTTTACCAGGTGTAGAGAGCAAGATGGAATCCCTCACCTCAAGCAGAGGACTGTGTCAAGCAATGAGGCAAGAAGTTAAGGGCACTTCAGCTACCAGATATCATCAAGGCCATCCCAGCTGATGACACCTCAGAACTGATAACAAAGTAGGTCTGCAGGAGTCCACAATGATTAAATCCCCTTCATAAGGGAGGATTTTTGCAGCAAACTGTCAGACTCCTCAGACACTGACCCGTCTGACCACTTCAAAAGGGCAGCTGCTCTGCCCGATCCATCTCCCAAGAGAAAAGATATCCTTCACTGCTTGAACATAATCAACAGTAAGTGCCAAGAGCTGACCCAGACCCAACCAAGGCTTTATCTCAACTGCACGCCCACACACTGACTTCAAGTTTGGTTCGTTAACTTCCTGCACCCTGTGCTATCTTGTTTGTTATGTGACTTGTCTTGTGTTCAGCTTTGTGCGCCGTGTAAAAAGCCAAGTTAACCATGTAGTGAAATGTCATTGAGTTTGGAATCCTGAACCTGCTTTTTAATTATATTAACCTTGCTTTATGACTGAATAAGCTGACATTGTGGAAAAATACAACTCATGTGTGCACCTTCCTAGCATGCTCATGACAACAACTCACAAGGCCTCTAAAATCTTCTGATTAGGATGCATAAGCCATGGGTCATGGCTGCTCATCATCCTATTTACCAAAGCAAGTCACATGACCAAGACCAAAGAAAATGGAAGAAGGGACAAAATAATATCCAATACTGCTATCATCTATGAGAGTCACAAAAGGGTCATGATTACAAGAGTAAGGAGAAAATAAAATAAGATTAGTACTGCATATAGAAATAGTGAAAACTGAGTCTAAGGGATCTATTATTTTTACTATAATTATAGACTATATGTCATTCATGAGAGTTCATATTTACTTACTATATCTCTGGATATACATATTTATGTATTTTTACATTATGCATAACTTTAGAAATTTGATGACTAATAGAATATTAGTGAGTCTTGTAGTTCAATGTTTTTTCTACTACAGTGAACTAGATCTAGATGAATGCTACTATAAAGAATGAGTAAAGAGATAAACATAAATGGATATAGGAGAGTCTACAGAATATACAATTAGTGAAAAATCTAGTATTACCTATAGTTTATCTTATATGTATAGTCTTGAAAAGGTCATCTCCTATATTGACTAAAATTTCTCAAGAAGTCTCATGATCTACCCCCTGCTAGCTGGAGAACCAGGAAAACTGGTGGTATAAATTTAGTCAAAGTCTTAAGGTCTGAGAACCTGGAGGCCAATGGTTTGAGTCCCATTCCAAGATTGAAGGCCTTAAGAACTGGAGGGCTGCTAGTTTAAGTCTCAGATTTCAAAGGCCCCAGAACTTTGCTATCCAAGGGCAGGAAAAGATGGAGAGAGAATTCACCTTTCTTTTTCACTTTTTGTTCTATTCAGGCCATCAATGGACTGGGTGATGCCCACTCACATTGATAACTGTAGATCTTCTTTACTCAGGCTACTGATACAAATGTAAATCTCTTCCAAAAACCTACTTGCAGACACACCTGGGAGTAATGTTTTACCAGCATTCCAGGCATCCCTTAGCCCAGTCAGATAGACACATAAAATTAGCCATTATACTTCCCAAACTACTAAAATCAGCCTCATGATACAGCCTGAGAGACGCTACCACAAGCTAATTTCCTTGAAAGTCTGAGCTGCAGATGCATAGAGCTACACTTCCGAATTTCTAGCTTCCTTATATGTTTATTTAAGGCAAACTTCAAGTAGGAAATGTGAGTTTTTTAGAAGTTGGGATGAGGAAGAACAATAAATAATGTCAAAATGAGAGAAAATGCAAAAAAAAAAAAAAAAGCAAGCCTTAGTGTTCTGTTCTCAGGGTGCTTATGGTTGCCTAATGGCACTGATTATCCTTATAATGCACACAAATAAATTACTAATATTTTCCAATTTTTTTTGTTGCGCAGAGCCTATATAAACATAACTTGTAATATAAATAATAAAGTTATACTAAATATAGATTAGTTAGAGATGAAAATTGTTTTTAAAATAATATGAGGATTTAAAAATCTGTAAATAAGAAATAAAAACCTCACAAAGATTTCTACCTCCTGCTTTCCCCATGTACCCACCTAATACTCTTGACATATTGCCAAAATCTTTTATATTTCTCATATCTTTTGTGATTTGCTTCATGCTATTTAATTTATACGGAGCACTCTTCTTAATTTGTCCACCAGTCCAAGTCTTACACATCTGGTAAGGCCCAGATAAGGCCAGGATCAAATGTCACCATCTTAGAGAAGTGTCCCCAACCTTCCTGTCAGTGTTGACAGCTTCCTTTGCTGGTCTACCACAGGCCTTATTTTATATATATATATATAAAATATCCATCCAATTCCAACACCAGTTCTGACATGTGTGTTTTCCCCCAGCCACCAAGCAGTTGTCCAACATCAGATGGATGTCCTACAACTTAGCTCAATTCTGACACTATATACCTGGAGGTTAAAGGTTTGGTCTTGCAAGACTATTCCCTCAACCCTACTTCAGATGCCAATTGCAAGTCCAGGTTGTCACCTGTGCTTCTGACCAAAGCAGCTATAGATCAGAGGTTCTAATGAACTCCTAGGGTATGATTCATTTGCTAGAGCAGCTCACAGAACTCAGAAAAACATTTTACTTGAAGGATTACTGGTTTATTATAAAAAGATAACTTGGGAACAACCAGATAGAAGAAATGCATAGGGTAAGCAATGTTGAAAGGGGTTATGTAGCTTCCATGCCCTCTCAGGCCATTCTCCCAACTCCTTCACCTGTTCACCAGACCAGAGGTTCTCCAAACCACATCCTTTTGGGTTTTTAGGGAGGCTTCATTACACAGTCATGACTGATTTCAATCACTGGCCATTGCTGATTGAACTAAACCTCTACCCCTCTCCCCTCCCCCGGGGTTGGGGATAAGACTGAAAGTTCCAACCCTCTAATCACATGGTTGGCTCCACTGGCAACCAACCCCATCATCAGGTGCTTTCCTAAAGTTACCTCGTTAATATAACAAAAGACACTTTTATGCCTCTCATCATCTAGAAAATTCCTGGTGTTTTAGGAGCTATATACCAGAAACAGTGGATGAGGACCAAATATATGTTTCTTATTATCAATCACAATATCACATTATGATATATATAATATTGATATGACATTGATTTCGGCTCAAGTCGTGATCTCAGGGTTATGAGACCAAGCCCTGCATCAGGCTCCCCACTCAGTGGGAAATCTGCTTGAGATTCATTCCCTCTCCTCCTTCCCCCTCTGCTCGCTCTCTCATTCTCTCTCAAATAAAACAAATAAATCTTAAATATATATATATAATATTGGCTATCTATTTCCATTATGACTGTGCTCTGCTAGTGTGGGGATCATGCTTTATTTATCTATTCCTGCAACACTGTCTGACATGTAGCTGGCATTCAAAAAATGTTTGATTAATGAGCAAGTAACTAAAAATTAAGTTGTGTTATGACCATTAGCTGAGTATACTGACAAAGTATGTATATTGAAAACTCTACACAGTAAGTAGTATATAAAGTTTTCCATGCTTAAGTTTTCCATAGTTAACAATTCAGGTTTTCTTTAAGTTATTTTCTGTTTATGCAGCGTTGTTGCTACCATTTCAAAGCTTGGATGTGCGCCCAGTAATTTGATCAGGGGGAAAAGGATTAAGAAATAAATAGGAAAGGCAATGGTTTATGTGGGCATGTCTACTGGAAATGTACTCCGTATTCACTATTAAATTTTAAATGTACTAGATATTTGTTACATTCTTGTCTTCTTTTTCAGAACTATTACTTATTTCATGTGATTCCCCCCCCCCAATTCTTTGAATCCCAAGACACAAAATCTTGGATTTGATCTAGGTTTACTCAATGAACCACAGTGATTATTCTAAGAATACAATAAAAGATACATAAAAGGGCCAAGAAAATGTAGCACAACATACAAAAGACCCAGTATAAGAAACGGAGAAGGAGGGGAAACGCATGTACTGAAAAGGAAGATCTCTAACATCATTTGATCACTTGGATATAGTGAGGCTTGAACCTATTCAATTCCAAGACTGTGCTGCTAAGTAACTTTATAAACTTCTTTTGGGGTTAAGCTGGTTTGAGTTTGTTCTTGCTACGAGTTTTCATTATACCTCCTTTTTTTGTTTGTTTTGTTTTTGTTTTTCATTAGCACTGTTCTTCTAGAACTGATAACATAATTGGTACATTTCACATTGTAGAACACGATTATTAACATTGAAGATTTTTTTAAATCCACAACTCAGGCTTCACTCCAAACAGACTAAACAGTATTTATTAACCACTAAATTCCATAGAACCTACAGTTAAAGGAAACTTGATGTCTTCCAGTCTACTCTTGGAACAAATGAAACACTTTCACCTAAACCTTGGAGAGATGGATAGCCAGCTTAAGTCTTCATCATCAAGTGGGAGCTCCCACCTTCACACTGTAGACTATGGCAATGATAAGGAGAGCGCAGGAACTTCTGCATATGTCCATTCCAAATCTGCACTCTTGTAATTTCTGACTTCAGAATGATACTGAGTAAGCATCTTCCTTCTTACATCTGACAACTCCTTACGTAATCAGATATAGCTATTTTCTTTTCTCTCGTGTCTTCTTACTTCTGAGTTAAACTTATTTCAACTACTTATCTTACATAATATTGAGATCATCTACTATTTTCCTTTCTTCCCATGGATGCTCTCTGTTTTGATTAGGTCATTTTCCCCCTAAAATGTGTTACCTTGAATCAAAATCAATTTGCAAAATGCTTTTCTGGCTGGCTCAGCATATAATGAAAACATTCCTAATCGCGACTATGATACAATGTAATTATTGTTTCAGTCTCACTCTGTGTTATATTTTAGGATGTTTTTGAACACTGCTGAGTTGTGGTCAACTAAAACCCACAGATCATTTACACACAAATTGCTGCAAACATTGAACTTTACTAACATGATAATGTGGAGAACTAAGCAATCTATCTACAATTTGCTTCTCTGCATATTTTGTTAATCATAAACTATTTAGCACTATTATTTTGAAGGTCCTTAGCAGAATATTTTACAAAAACAATTTAATCTAAGTTGATTGAAATACTTAATTATAGTAAGCATACAGTAATCATACAAATGGCTAGTGGATTGCCTTTTCATTCTTAACTAAACTATGTAGTTCTGTTTATTTCATTAAATGAATCAAATAGGTTAATACCTTCATAGACCCCAAATATCATGTTATATCATATTCTGAGAGCTAAGTTTTCATCAACTTATATATGTTTTCTGATGGTAAAATTTAAATATGCTAACTTTAGAAAATTAGGAAGGTTACAACCAAAGGCATGAATTGTTTCTAACAGAGTAGAATATTTCATGTTTTAGTAATCAATCATTAAGACTTTATGGACTTTTTAAAAGATAGGTTATTTCTAAGTAAAACCAAAACAAGACTTGCTGCTGCTCTGAGGGCCTGTTAGTATAATTCCAAAAATGTCTGGATAACAGATCTTTTTGTCTATCTAGTTCCTGGGTGGAGTTCAGGAAAGTCCTTGGATCTTTTGTTAGTCAGTGGGAGCCAAGAGTGATAAATGCAGGCTGACTTCATGTCTGTGTGCACTGTACTCCATGGTACTCTATAGTCCGAATGTATATCTCATAATACCAAGATTTATGAGGTGTTACCTGGACCAGCGGAGGTAGTTCCTGGAGCAAAACCAGATCCATCCCTGTGCTGAATTTCATCAACCTAATGCATGCCAGGTTGAGCCTGGATGGTAGCAGTGGAGTGTCCAGATGGTCTGAAATAATCTTAGTGTCTTAGACCATGATCCACAAGCTTGTACCTCATAGTCATGCGTTTTGGGGGCCAGAAATTGACACTTCCTTTGGAGAATGCTTCCTATCATGCTGTGTCTCCTGACCATGCTGACTTCCTTCTGACTCTTTGCACATTTAAACTTTATTTACACTTGTGGGCTCTACATCTCTCCCTTTTATTAATATAAACTCATGATGAAAATTTTTCTATGTAGTAGTCATGCCTTTGTACAGTATGCAAGAGAAGGAAAAGAGGTCTTTGTTTCTCATAAAAATATCAATCACTAACACCGTCACATTTAGAGGTAACAAGGTATGGCGTAATTAGAATATAATTCCTCTCCTTTTCATTGTTTTGGATTTTACTTTTTATTTTAATTAGTCTTTGTCTAAGTGGGGATTTCTGCTGTTATTGGCCAAATGACAGGAAAATGTTTAAAGTGTGTTAATAAAAGGACACAAAGTACTTCACATAAGAAGTGCCAAGACCCTTCCAATATCAGAATATTCTGTGCTATTTGAAGTGCACTCTTGTAAATTCTAGTCTATCTAGAATATCTCAATATTGGAGAAATACACATTTCCGGGGCTCCTGGGTGGCTCAGTCGTTAAGCATTTGCCTTCGGCTCAGGTCATGATCACGGGGTCCTGGGATCGAGCCCCGCATCAGGCTCCCCGCTCTGTGGGAAGCCTGCTTCTTCCTCTCCCTCTCCCCCTGCTTGTGTTCCCTCTCTCACTGTGTCTCTCTCTCTGTCAAATAAATAAAATCTTAAAAAAAGAAAAAAGAAATACATATTTCCCAAGAAACCTTGCACACAGAAGGCATCCTTTGGAGGTAAGAGTTGTGGTTTCCCAAACATGCCATTCTGCTGAGGCTCTGATAGGGAATATGTTCATGAATATGTAGACTTGTATTTTTTTTTATCATATATCATGAATCAGATGAGTATAATACATCACAACTATACCGTTACACACTCTGGTCTCTGTTCTCCCTCTGGCTGCTAATGTTGTGTTTCATATTTGAGGCCTGCCTGATTCTTCTTCCCTTGCAGATTTAAAAAAAATGTTTATTCTAGTTGAATTGTATTTTATTTATGCTCAAAATTCGTATTTTATATCTGAGTCTCAATTTCACCTTATCCTTAGCAATCCCCTTCTATATTCAGAATCTGGCATTTCATAAGTACAGGAATATTGCCTTTTACTATATATTTAATTACTGGGTTTGTTCAACTTCTCATCTTTGGGCATTTTCCCCATCGTTGATTTTTAATGACATTTCTGTGTTTCACTTCTTCTAGTGTAAATATTCTTTATGCTCCCCGTTTATAGTTTTCTTACCCTTCCTTATCTCATCTATCTTCAATTTTATTTTTGCCTCATGATAGCTAGCACTTTCTCCAATTTTGTTGGCCTCCTTCTCTTCGGTCACTCTGTGAATTTAATTGACAACATAAAGTAGATCCTTTCTAAGTATTTTGCTATTGTCACTCTTCAATTTGAATGACATTTTCTCCTTTGCTGACACAAAACATTTTCAGAGATCTCACTCTTACTTATTTTCAGTGCCTCAATACTTCAACCATAAAGATCTCTCCTACTCAGAGTTTTGTCCATAAACAAGGTGGGATGTTTTCCTTGTTTCTCCGAATTGTGTATTTTGATATTAGGAAGTACTCCCTAACATAATAGCTTGGAAGACTGGTAGACATGTACAACTCATCCCTAAATTCCAGGTAGCAAGAATTATTTAATATTGTGTAGCTGCTGGATTAAAAAATAATGTTTTGTTTGGACTTTCTGGCTATCTTGAACAGTCTGAATTCTTTCTATTAAAGTGAGAGAGGGAGAAGGAGCGGGGGAGGAAGTGTGAATGATAATCAAGAGCTCTCAGCAAGAAGCTTTCCTACAAATCATCCCCACATACATTCTTTGTGCTACTCAATTTGTATGCCTTATGTAAAATTGCAAAGCCTGTTCACTAAGGCTCTGGATCTGTAGTATTTCTGGGAATCACTATGTAAGACGGGATGGGAAAAAATAATGTTATGGTTGTGTAGACATGAGGAAAAACAGTGGGTCATAGACAGTAGCTCCCAATAGTAACGTGGCACTTTTCTGGTTGGTGTAGACTAGAAGTTTTCTACTTTTATGGATGTTTTTAGTTTGGTATACATAGTTCTCTCAGATTTTTTTTTTATTTGAATGCTTTTAGACAGGCTATTTACTTACTTTATATATGAGCCCAGCTTTCCCTGTGGATGAGAATAGAGTCTGATTTACATGTTTACGTTGCCTACCTGCCTCTGACAGGTATCTGAATTTACAATCACAGGATAGATCTCACGTCTACAAAAGAAGGCCAGCAAGTTTAATTGTGATCCATCCAGAGGATCAGGATAGTCCATACATTTGGATAAATTTTAGTCTTGTAATTACTGAAAATGTCTCCCAAATGTTAGGAATAGTGTGGCTCAATATTATTCTAAGTTTTGTCTTATGCTGCGGTACTACAGATATTTCAGTTGGAAAATTAATTTAATCATAAACTCAAAGACATATTTGCACTTTTTGATCCAATCAAATTATTTGATTCCTAGAAAGTTCCTTCAAGATAATTCAGTCTAATCACTTCATTTTATAGATGCATTTCAAGAATTTGAAATTACTTTGCAAAGATTATATTGCTTATTTATAAAACTTCAAACTAGAAGCCAATATTCTTTGCATATTTTAGATATTTCATATTGAACTTGTTATTTTGCCAATCCTGCCCAGGACGTCCACTCTGAAGTTTTTTAACCTATTTATTTTCTTGTTCTAAGGGCGTACATGACAACCATCATTTGAAAATTCATATAGTTCTAATAAAATAGAAACAATCTTAAATAATCTATTTTTAAATTTTTAGATTCAATTTCTAAAGCACCAGCACCAACCCCTTATTTTATTTATTTATTTATACCTAAAGTGCCATATAATCAATATCTTTGTGATCATTAAGACATTTTGTGGGCTGCGAAATATACTTGTCTAAATCGTATCACCTTTACTACTAATTTGTTTTCAACTCAGAGCATTTTGAATCCTTGTTTGTACGTTCTTTTTTCCCCAAGCAGGAAGTCCTCACTTCTTATTTGTGATCTTCAAAACTTAATCACTTACTTTGTTACCATAAGTAATCTACAGAATATTTGCAGCAACCCACCGTTAAATTCGTGAAGTCAGAGCCAAAGGAATGAACAGATCTATATTAAGCTTTTTTGCTATTCTTAGTTTTTGTAGAAATGTTACTGGGCTTTTTTTTGAAGCATTCAAAATTAGCATTAATTAAAGACATTGTAAGCTAATGTGTATTACCAATACTACTTTGTTAAGAACAACAAAGTAACTGAGATAGTATCCCCATAAAATGAAAAAATATATATATTTATATATACAAGAATTAAAATAGAAAGCAATTCTCAAGTTTTAAAAGTTAATCCTTTCCTTTTATATGGGCATATATGACTTTTTTTTTTTTTGTCTTCTAATGTTACTGACAGAGAAAATTATGGGCAATGCCTGTATCCCAAAAAAAATGGGCATTTTTGATGCTTTTAAGAGTAATCTTAAACTTTATTTAGGGATTTTGATGTTTGAATAATCTTTTATATTTATAGCTAGTGTCATTTGGGTAACACTTTATGTACTGTTTAATTACTGATTTTTTAAATTATGTTATGTTAGTCACCATACAGTACTTCATTAGCTTTTGATGTGTGTTCCATGATTCATTATTTGTGTCTAACACCCAATGCTCCATGCAGAACGTGTCCTCCTTAATACCCATCACTGGGCTAACCCATCCCCCCAAGCCCCCTCCCCTGAAACTTTCTTTTCAACATAGTTTCAAACTATCTCTTTGTCAGCTCGTTGAGGGTTATGTCTTAGGTCCAACATTTTAAGACAGTAGTGAAAAGCTCCATGATACATGCTCAAATAATATACTTATTTACTGGAATTTATATTTACAAAAATGACCTTAAATTAATCAGAATTTACTCTAGTTCCACTAGACAGGTATCTGTTTTATCCTAACCTTAAAGAAGATGTTAATATTTTATATCATATAGAAATACCGATTGACTATTCAATCATTATAATAATGAGTACTATAACTCCTAAATCTACACACATCCTAAGACAATGAAAATTTCAACTTGGATACCCAATTTTGAGTGGATAAGATTTGGACAATATCCCTGGACTACTTGTCATGCCTTTCTTTCTTCACTCATTTCCTTTCAGCTACTGGATGTAAAAAGGTGGTAAGGTCAAATTCTTAAGTATATACTACAATTGGTAGAACTGATAAAAAAGATGACTATTTCTTAATATACCAGGTGTCAGAATATAAATTATTTACAATAATGTGCTCAAAATACTCAATTTTAATTTACTTACTTTCTTTTTTTATTCTTGTTATTTGCTAATGCTTATACATTGTGAACTTTGGGTAAAATTAGAAAAGGAACTGGACTTCTCTGTAGCTTCTTATATCCACCCCGCTTTACCTACAGGCATCATTGAAATGCATTTTATCCTCAGTAGTACTCGCTATAGTTCTAACTAGTTGAAATTGAAAACCTAACTGCCCAGGGCTTATCTCATAGCAATTTCCCTTTCTCTCCTGGATTTGAATGTCTTTGTAAAGGACCCTAGCTATATATGCACTACTATTTTGCAAAGCGCTATTACTATTCTGATTTTGCCCGATCCATGTATTTCAAAACAACCAGTAACTTGACAGAACACATTCACATGCCTGTATGCCTTCAAGGACATATCTGAAATTAAGTAAAGTAACCACCTCAAAACAAAAACTTCCTTTTGTCCTAAAAGGTAGCTCCCTTATACCAGGCTTAATAATTTTCTACTGCACTAACCAGGGACAGTATCTGAGAAATATAGAATTAAACGTTTTTTTTTCTTCTTCTCCTTCTCTTCTTATCCATTAGGACTTAAGACACCAAAGAAATATTTAGCTTCCATAACTTAACCTGCACATTAATGTGTCTTCAATTAAGACTTCGGTTATTATCCGGCATAGACCTGATTCTCAAAGTGGGGCTTAACCCCTTTGAGAACTCAAAGGTATCTGAATCATTTTTGTTCCCTCACAGCAGGCCTTTATTTCTGCCCTTGCAAATATGCTTCACTCTCTCTACAGTTTGAGAACATGTCAATGTCACCTCTTTCAAAGTTGCTCTCCTTCATGGAAGGGTCACCAGTGGTAAATTTCTAAGTTTGAGTGATTTTCATTAGTGGGTTTTTTTTTTTTTTGCCTTAAGGGAATATGTAACATGTCTTAGATATTTAAACACTTTAGCATGGAATTAACTAGGAAAGAAACTCAATGAACAATAAGGATAAAGTGCCCTGTGAAAACAATCAGAAGAAAACATTTTTCCCCAAAAAACAAAAATTTGAATTTATAAATGAAAACAAAAGGATGATTAATTTAATACTTATGGATAATTTGGGAATTTTTTTAAATATAAAAATAGGAAAAACTGTGAAAGTCTTAGAAATGGGTAAAAGGGATTACTGGGTTTTCTTTCAATAGAATGCTGGGCTGGACTCTCTGGGGTCTTCTGATACTTCAGAATATGTACCTTTGAATGTCTTTGACTAAACTATTTTACAATTCTGTAGATGTAGAAGTTAACTTGTAGAAAACTGAAAGCAATACAGTTTTTCTTATTCATAGCAATAAAATAGTTCTCATTTGTGTTAATGCAAATGAAGTTTAACTGGTAAAGAAAATAAATCTCTGATTCAAATTTCTATTTTACCAACTTTAAACTCTTACTAGTTCCCTCATTAACTATGAGTTAAAAAATACTTGACATATGTTCATTTTACATCTGCATACAAATAATGGTTGACTTTTTAAAAATCACTGAAACACCTTTGGGGTCTCTCCAGACATGACAGAGCAGGAAGGAATCTCAAAGTAAAGCCTTTTTACTCGAGCCAGACAAATACGGACTTTTTTCTTGTGACCTCTTTTGGTTCCATAAACTTCTGAGACCTGAAGGACAATCCTTGAGATTATGACAAAGGCCTGGAGATACCACTTATTAAATGTGCACTGACCTGTAGTGGTAGGAATTTCATAGACTTTCTTGACTTAAATCAAATAGCTCTTGTTGAAAACTTTCTTCAACTACTAATAATTTTCCCAAAAACTGTTTTTCTTACCCACTATCAAAGTTCATATTACTAGTAGCAGACGAAGTTAAAATTAATGTATAAGTTGTTTTGTGGAGATTTTTGCTTTCTCTTATATTTGAGCTGCATAATTTTTAAAATACTTATATATGGGGTCTGGTAACATTTACCTAAAGGACAGAAGTACGAGAGATCATGTCCATGGAAAAAATTGAGAAATCCAAGTGTATAGGTATATTTATGAAACATTTATGCAATATTTTGCTACATGAATCTATTTTAGAAAGGAAATGTTATAAGAAAGCTGTTATATTTATATTATTTTCCTTAGAAAAATTTCTTGTTTCCTTCCTGGGATAATTCTTAGATTTAAATTTAGATATTAAGGAAGCATTTACTATAGTCCCAATAATTAAATATGTTAAGTTGCATATAATGGGTAAAATACTTTGAACTAAATTCTTAAATTGAGCTGCCTCACATATTATGTGGTATACCTTCCTTATGAGCATTATATTAATATCTGGAAAAATGCATTTATGATTTGAAAACAAGAAAAAATACTTGTAACTTAGGATCAAATTACTTATGTATCCACTCAATACATTTTTATTGAGCTCTACCTGTGGGGCAGGGCAAAGGTAAGGAGAAAATTAGAAGAGCATATAGTCTAAACTTCAGGACCTTGCAATTTAGTGGCTGTAAGGCCCAGGCCAGGCTGCCCCAAGATGGGCCACTTTGGCATAAAGATTATTTCGAGTTAAATGTAATCAAAACTTAGCAGATGCAGGAAAAGCTTTCCACCTCCCCCTCAATGCCTAAATTCAGATTGGGAAGGAGAGCCTATAGCAAGAAGAGAGCTATTAAAGACTCCCGTTTACCTAAGGAACTTATCTGCATAATAGGGCAACCTTGTTTTTCTTTTTCTTTTTCTTTTCTTTTTCTTTACTTATTAGAGAGAGCACAAGCGGGGGTGGGGGGGGGCAGAGCGAGAGGGAGAAGCAGACTCCCAGCTCAGCAGGGAGCCTGATGTGGGACTTGATCCCGATATCATGATCTGAGCCAAAGGCAGATGCTTAATGGACTGAGCCACCCAGGTACCCCAGGCAACCTTGTTTTTCTAAACATCTCCTTTCACCTTCCTGCTAATGGTCTTTGTCCCCTTTGTATCTTCAGGTCCCTACCCCTCTCCTTAGCTCATATAAGCATCATGTTGCCCCACTGTCTTTGGAATTTCCACGTCTGTGTGGATTCCCTGTATGCACACTATTAAATTTATTTTATCCTGTTAATCTGTCTCATGTCAATTTGATTCTAAGTTCATGATCAGAAGGAACTTTTAAAGCAAAGGAGGTCATCCTCCCTGACATAGTAAAGGCAGATACACATGCTCACAACCATATTTCAAATCAAACTGTGGTTGAAACATTAGAAGAGTGGTAAACAGAGCACTATATGACTTATAAAGTTGTAAGTACTATAAGAAGGAAGAAATTAATTCCAAGTGGGATAATATATAAAGATTTCAAGGAGTAGGTAGTATTTTATTTGAGCTGTGAAGATCAGTAGGAGTTTGCAGAGCAGAGATGTAGAGAAGATGGATGAGTATGCACTAACCAGGCAGACACGACACAGAGACAGAGCCATAACAATACATGGAGAACAGTGGAAAAAGTAAGTTCAGGATGACCAGAGGGTTGTATACATACAGAATAAGAGGTATGCAGTGTAATACGTGGCTAGAAATTTAGATTGTGAAGTACACTACATGCCAAAATAAGGAATACTGATGACATTAGGGCCCAGTGAGGAGCCACTGATATGTTGTTTCATTGTGAAGGAATATAACAAAGCCTCACATCTGCATACTTCAGTTTTATAACAATTATATCATTCTCACAAAATTAATGTCTAGATTAATAACTTGAAAATAATATAAGACCAAACTAGTAGAACCCAAATCTTCACTCTGTATCAATTCAAATTTAAAACTGTGAAAGTTTCTTTAAGTTTCAGGAAGTTTGTACCTTTTGAGAAAAGTCACTTTTTTTTTAAAGCATAGACCTCAGTGTCCAAAATAATTTGTGAAAGTTTCTTCAAACTACCGGCATGTATTTAGAATATATTTTTTGAATTTTAAACATACTAATTTAGAGCTTTATCTTTTAATGTGCAAAAATTAAACAACCTTGGTAAAATTATACAATATGTAAGTACAATATTGCACATTTTATTCACAAAACATGTCTAAACATATGTTTTAGTTTTAAGTTTTATGAAGTGAAAAATTAGCAAAAAGGCACCCCTTAAAGTTTCTTAAACCTTTCATTTTTTTTCCACAAACCCTTTATTACACACAGCTTTAAAAAATAATTAAAACCCCTCAAGCTAGAGTTTATAGCAATATATGTCACACTGAAAAGTCAAGTGAACTACAGATTTGAATCATGGAGACTCCTCTCCTATTATGAAATGGTCAATATTTTGAAGTCTGCTTTTATACATTCATGATGCTATTTGACCTCTACATACAAACATTTATTATCTGACAATAATACTCAATTTGCCAAACTAGCCCCAGTCATCTGAAAGGGCTCAGTGTGCAGAGAAGTGTTAGATATTTTTGTGTTGGTTTTTATGGAGGGTCTTGTAGTGACCAGACAGGTACCTTCCGTTTTTCTCTTTTAACAGCTGGGTTGCTGATCTCACAAATCATATTTCGGTTGGAAATGAAAGGTGCACCACTGCCAGCATTTTGTTAGAAATAATGACACACTTTACTACCTGTAAGTGCTGACCGAGTGGTTCTGCCTTTTCTTCCCAAGGTGACTGTAACACAGATTGATGAAAGATTCTGCAGGACGACAAAGGTTAAAGATGCAGACCTGGAGCTGGAAGCCAGAGCTGACACTGATGGAGTGGACTGCAGTGAGGATGCCCACATTATTGTCCCATCCTCTGATAACCAATGTAATATGAAAACTGACTACAGAAGAAAGGAACAAATTAAATCCATTAATCAAGCATATCTCTGCTAAACAGTTGTTCTAAACAGATGAACAAATGAAAAATTTACTGTTTGTTTTCATGCTTTCAAGGATTGGGAAAGAAAATTAATTATAAGATACTGGCCACACTATTAGTTAAGTTTTTCTTGAGGAAACTATTTATTGCATTGTCAAAGGACAAATGAACCTCATTAGGGAGATTAGTTTCAGCTGGTAGTTTTGCATTAAGACAAACTAATTATACACACTTCAAAAGATACCTTAAGTAAAATTATGGAAATTGAAAGTCCATTTTTTACTTCTTAATTTATGAACCGTTCAAAAATGACCACTCTATTACCTAGCATGCAACCAGAAGGAAATCGAATGTAGCCCCACTTTTCACCCAAGTGCCTGAAGGAGAACTGTTTCAGTGTGGGGTTTTGCAAGTGTTGAGATGATGGACTTACGTATTAAGGGGTTAGAACTCGGCCATGGCATTTTACTCTTACGTTGAAGCATGTCAAGCAGAGCTCCATGCCAAAAGCAATTTTTGATAAGCTACTCTGAAATCCTTTTTTTTTTTTTTTTCAAAATGTTTTAGTTGCCCTGGATAAATAGCAAGCTGACATCTGGTATTCTGAATTTCCCATTCAATCCACACAGGGCAAGGCAGGGAAAGGAAAATGCTACTTATCAATCGGGTCTGGCCAGTGGATGGAAGCTCCTGAGTTGGCCACAGCCAGCGCCGCTCAGTTTCCACGTTCATTTCATCCCTGGCCTTTCTGTCCAGGCAGCTAACAAGGGGGCCAATTACCAAGCTGTGTGAGCGAGGCTGCGGACACCTGTCTTCCAAAACCTGGAGTGAAACCAGACTCATTCCACAGAGTATATAAATCAGCTGTAAAATAATGACTTTTTTGGATTCAACTGACCTGAACTGGATTCAGACTGCTGACCCAGAAAGAAAAGGCTTCACATATCCCATTACCAGTCCGGTGAGCCACTGAAGACATCCCTATCCTATTCTGACTTGCTTTTATTTATGGAAGTCTTGCTTTTGTTTATGGGAATGCAAGCCAAATTGACATTTACTCACTGTTTTTGTTTGGTTTGTAGGTTTAACTTCTCTAATTTAACAGCAGCTTTAGGGTCATGGCAGTTGACTGACTCAGGTCAAAATGGTATCAAAGTTCACTGCTTCAATCCCTAAGCCCTGTTATTGAGGAATGATGAAGGTAGAGTTTTAAAATATTTTTCTTATATAAAACTAAAGGGTTTTCTTCAGACAGATTATCTCATGATATCAGAAAAAAAAAAAGAAAAGAAAAGAAAAAAAGTTCCAACTTTTTTTTTTTTTAAAGAAAATTATGTGAATCTTAACAGTGATTCACACTGCCTACTCCATCAGCCCCCGGTGGCTAGGGAAATTTCAGAATTAGCTAAGATTTTTCTTTTTCCAGAATAAGTGTGCCACCTGAGAGGAAAATCCCGGTTGTGTAGGGCTTGAAGGGTACACAATATAGGGGGCCCTTTTAAAGAAAAATAATATAATGTGCAAATATGAAACCAGATCTCTTAGTTTGGGTGTCCCAAAAGCAAACTGCAAAAGGAGAGTATGAGTAAAATTAGCTTATGTGGGAAGTGACCCAAAAAGCACAACGAGGGAGTAAGATAATGGCATGGAAATGGGAGACAGCCAATAAAGGAGCACCAATATTAAAGTCATCACTTTGAGCAGTTGGGGCTCAACCTTGCTGTAGGTCCTTTGGAAGAGATTTTGCTTTAGAGATTCATTCATTTATTTATTTATTTACTTACTTATTTACTGTAGAGAAGCAAGAAGGGGCAGAGGGAGAGGGAAAGAGAGAATCTCAAGCAGACTCCCTGCTGAGTGTGGAGCCCAATGCCAGGCTTGATCTCAAGACCCTGAAATCATGACCTCAGCCGAAATCAAGAATCAGTTGCTCAACCAACCGAGTCACCCACAGATGTCCCACTCTGAGGTCACACCTCAGAATGCCACATCAAGGGACAAGGAAACTGAGGTCTATACCTCTCCTATTCCTCATTGATTGAAAATTATAACTGAGGGGTAAGTAACTCCCTGGCATTTTGGACCTTCTCTATGCTTGTGTATGTTCATGAGCTGTGCACACTCACATAACCAGAGAAAGTCCATAACAAGGGAAGGCCTTGAGGTAGCAACCATGGAAGTGGACAGGAGCTACCCAGCAGAGCCCTTAGTTGACTTATGGAGTAAGCTTAGGGTAGGGACTACAGGAAGGGTTCTGACAGCTCCTTCTATATTAAGTATGAAAGCATATATTGAATTAAATAATAAATCACAGCAAATCACAAATTTAAAAATGTGACAACTATGATCATTCTAGTGCTACCCACAGTGAAAGTTAAGTATGACATAGGGGAGGCCAAAATGGGCTGTGATAACAATCTTAATTGAGTGCTGCTAAGCCATCTTATTGTTGCCATGGTATTATAATAATAATAATAATAGTAAATGCATGAACACATTGCTAGGGACTTTCCCAGTTTCTCAAAAGGGATGAGCTTTGGGCGCCTGGGTGGCTCAGTTGGTTAGGCGACTGCCTTTGGCTCAGGTCATGATCCTGGAGTCCCGGGATCGAGTCCCACATCGGGCTCCCTGCTCAGCAGGGAGTCTGCTTCTCCTTCTGACCCTCTTCCCTCTAGTGCTCTCTATCTCTCATTCTCTCTCTCTCAAATAAATAAAATCTTTAAAAAAAAAAAAGGGATGAGCATTAAGTTAGGGCCCCTGAAATTTGGGCTTAAGTAATTTCTCAGTAAATTGCCTATGGCTACTATTACTGAGTTTTTCTTATAACCCTCATATGTGTAATTCAGAAATTAAGTTGAGCATCACCTGTCAAAGTATTTTTGAGTGAGAAAAAGAAATACAGGGGCACCTGGGTGGCTCTGTCAGTTAAGTGTCCAATTCTTGATCTCAGTTCAGGTCTTGGTCTCAAGGCTGTTGAGTTCAAGCCCTGTGTTGTGCTCCATGCTAGGCATGGAGCCTACTTTAAAAAAATAAAAAAAATTCAATATTTCAATACATGCAAGTATTTGTGATAATTGATAAGCTATTTATAGCCTAATTTCTCAACCATGGCACTACTGATATTTTGAGCTGGATAATTCTTTGTTGGGGGAGCATCCTATGAATTTTAGGATGTTTAGCAGAATCCCCTCCCTTTACTACTGAATACAATAGCACATCTCCCCCAGTTGAAACAAACAAAAATGTCTCTAGATATTGCCAAAATGCCCCCAGGGCCAAATCACCGCCAGTTGAGAACCACCGAATTAGAGGACAGGAAAAGTTGCAAACTAGAGATTTGACAAATAAAAAAATATCTGGGGTTTGTTTCAATTTGGTTCACTTGCCCACACATCTTAAATCTACCTCTATGCTACTGCATGAATAAAACAATCCTCTTATTCAATTTTTTAATATTCACACTAGGATATCACCTACACATTGTGTGAAGGAGCAAATGTCTTAATGACTGAACCATAAACTTAAATTGAAGTTATAATTGAAGATTATAAAGATATAAAGACACTTTTAAGAGCTATCTAGTTATCCCAGATTGTTCAACATTCCAGAAAAGTAAGAACATCTCCTGTTTTTAAACAATTCTGGGATAGAAGCCAAATATTCTATTAGTTATTTAAAATGTTTAAGTAAAAATGGTGGGCTTAGGGCAATATTCAATTTCTCTCTGGTACAATATACAATGAAAACTTTTTTGTATATAAGAAATATTTATGATTTATGATACATGTATAAAAAGTGTTTAACATAAAATATACAGTAATAAAGAAGTGTTTTATTCTTGAAAACCATAATTGTATAGTAAAAATTCCATTAAATTCAACTATCACTTAACAAACAGCTACCATAAGCTATAAAACTTTGCCAAGTTCTTAAAGGTAAACAAGCAGGGTTGACCTTGAACAACACAGGGTTAAGGGTACCCATTCCTGTGGTAATCAAAATCCACTAATAACTTATGACTCCCCAAAAACTTAACCACCAATAGCCTACTATTGACTAGAAGCCTTACTGATAACAAAAACAGTTAACACATACTTTGTATGTTATATGTATTATACACTGTATTCTTACAATAAAATAAGTTAGGGACAAGAAAATATTATTAAGAAAGGCATAAGGAAAAGAAAATACACAAATAATACTGAATTATGTCTTTCAAAAAATCTGCATATAAATAGACCTACATAGTTCAAATCTGTGTTGTTCAAAGGTCAATTGTATAAGCAAGATAAACTTTTTGCCCTTAGACATTGACAATAAAGTAAAGGAAGGAATACAAATTCATGAATAATCACAACACAATTACAAACAATAAACGTAACAAAGTAGTGCCAAATAATGTTATTCCTTCCAAAGAGTAATTTAGTAATACTAAGAAACGTTAAGAAGTGTCCACAAAAAAAGATAAGTTCAATAGTTAAATAACTTTGGGAAATACTGGATGGCATATTTATAGAGACATCCACATCATCATATAAAAGCCTCTGGGAGGTTTGTCAGAAGAAACATCTATTAGGGTCTGCTTAACCCAACATTTTATAAAATAATTTGTACAAAGCACAGTTTCTTTCACAAGATTAAAATTTGTTGAGCTATCAAATCAGAAAAGATGTATTAGAGAACTTAATTTCCACTGAAAGATGAAAACAAGTATAATAGAGAAAGTACAACTTGAAGGGGATACTATACAATAGAGAAAATTTTCCTGTAAAGCAATGTAGACAGAGACCACAGATGGTATAGGAAATACCAAGATTTAAAAAATTCAGGTCTTATCATGAGGCAGCCTGACAGAAGTATAAATACATGTGGGAAGCTCTTCCAGCAGAAGTAAAATCTCAGCAGTATAAGGCAAGTGCTTCTGAAATTTTAGGTTAAGGCCAGTGAATTCCAGGGGAAGGTATCTGGACTGTATTCTGTAGGCCATGTAGAGACACAGATGTTTTGTGAGAACATGATCAGAATAGTAGCTTAATATTGGAAGATGAAAAATAAAATGCACAAAATTAAAGTAGAAAGCAAGTTACAAAGTCCCAGAGAGCATAAGAACATTTATTCTAGAACCAAGTCTTGTGAAATATAAGCAAGTGCAGAGTTCCAACCAGATACCCTACTGGCCCCTTCACTTGGAGATAAAGGCCATGACCCTTGGCCTCACATAGTTAAGGCCCTTCACAAACTGACCCCTTTTTGCTTATTTAATAGCTACCCTTCTGTCACACACCCCTTCTCCTACAATCTACACTCCAATCTAACTGAATTACTCAGTGTTAAGTCGTTTATCTATAAATCAGAAAGGAAATTAGGAATAGAGATTTAGATATAGAAGTAATCCACTTGAGATAGAAATAAGTTATGTGACATAAAATAACTCTTCCAAAAAAGTTACCCACAAAACATATCTGAATAAATTGTGGCATTTATAGTAATTATAGCAGATATTATTCAATTATTACTTTTAGGATAGACCAGTTCTGGTCCTGGCTATCTCAGAGACTAGCCGAATTTGGTCATCTAGTTGCTAGCTCTGTGCTTCTGGAAAGGCCTTAACCCTTCCATGTCACAGCTTTCTTGATTCTTAAGTGGTGATCATGACAGAATTTATCTCCAGGGTTGTCATCAGGATTAAAGAGGTAATTGATATACATGCTTAGTGCAAGTTTTGACATATATCCTAAGTAGTCAATAAATATTAGATCTCATTATCATTATAATATGGGTATCACTACTTTCGTCTGGAAAATGGGTCTGTTGATTCACTGAGTTCCTCACAAAGGCATTTTTAATCTCAGATATCTACTATATGTGAAAGTTCTATTTATACTCTAAGATGCTACCTAAGTGGAAAATACTATGAGTATCACTTGACTGGTTTTTACTTCCATCTACAGTGACTCAATGAATCAAACTACTTCCCTCCTCTATCCTAATTAATCAGGATTATTTGGCATGAAAATTGGATTTTCAAGTCTAGGTTTTGCTAACAGAAGCTTCTTTATTGGAAGAATGTTGGGGTAACACTGAGTTGAAGAAAAATCTGCAAATCCAGGGCTCTTCTAGAGGCCTCATTGACTATAAAACACATATTTAATCCAAGAAGGACTTTTACCACCTTTTCCCATATCATCTCTGCTTCTTATGTGGGTCACCTTCATTCATTTGGCCTTTTCCATGGAGGCATGAAAGCTGGTAGCTCTGAGACTACATTCTCAGAATTTTAGGACCTGAAAAGAAAAAGGGGATTTCCCTGCCAACTATTATTCTTGGAAAACTCCAGATGAAAGAATTTGATTGTGTCTTGTATCACATTCTTTTTCATGTGTCATTCCACTAATTCAGTAAATATTATAGGAAAACCTATTAAATTCCAGGTCATGTTCTCAGCCTACGTGTAAAGGAGTGAAGAAGATAGTCTATCTGTCTTATTTCTCTTTCTGTGTGTGTGTGTGTGTTTTGAATTACAATGGGGGAATCAGAGAACCATCAAGAAAAAAAATATATAGTTAAGTGAAAGTGCAATGAAGAGCTTAATACAGAATAGTGTGTGACACAAAGAGGGTACTTTTAGATCACCAGAAGAATGGCAGCACCATACCGGGTCAGTTTAGTTGGGGTTTTCTGAAAGAAAGCGCATCAGAAACATAAAATTGAGGTGAAGAAGAAACAGTTCCCTCAAAGGAAAGGGGTGTGGTTATCTCCCATTTTGTTATCCCCACAGATAGGATGCTGAGTAAACAAAACAAAGATGTCCGTTACATCCTCTTGTTCTGGGTTTGTCACTAGCTCAGGTAAGTTCAAACTTCAGACAAGACACGATAAAATCCCAGGGTAACATCACAGATGGCCTCCTGACTATCTTAGCTACAGATTTCAGCCACATAAGATGCTGCTTAGCCATTCCATTATTTCATAGTTTATAAAACAACCCTAAAGTTTCCAAGCCTTCTCACTCAGGAAGTAATAAACTTACTAAGCGGTAATCCTGAGAAATCATTTTACACTGGGAAATAAAAGTATATTCCTAAAAATGTATGAAAAATCATTACATAGTAATGTATATGTTGGAATATATTTCTTGCACAACTAAAATTTTTAAAAAATGATCCTTGAGATAGGGGTTGAAGAAATAAAGCAAAATGAATCACCAAGCTATATTCAAATTTAGATACTACCAGTTATTCTGTACACATTTTTTTGAGGCTGCTAATAAACTTTCCACTTAAATTTTCATTCTTTTTATGTGTTTTGTCTTTCTATTGATGGAGTTGCCAGAGTTTGGAGGTAATAGGAAGGATATAAAGAGAGACTGTTAATCATTCCCTCCTCAGTATTGCTTCTCATCCTTGTACACAATCTTATTAAAACACTTCTTATACATTATTTTAATGTATTTGTTTATGGTTCTGTCTCCCCTACTGGCCAGGATGTTTATTAGGGCTGGTATTATTCAGAGTTCTTTTTTTTAATCTTTAATTCTTCTCCTTCGAGAACGTTTCACCTTATAGAAACAAAATGGATGAAGCAAACTGATCACTTATTTCACTTCTCAGCATAATGTCGGAAGAGTCATAAAACTGTTTCCCTTCATCGGGGGTGCAATGTGGCAATACGTGGGTGATCGGGCAGACTCAGCTCAACCTTTCCAGCAATTTAATTGGATGCCATTGGGTGCTGTCTTGGTGGAGCATTTCCCATAAGAAAAGGATTCTTTTCTGTGACCTCCAATGTAGTGAAAACTATTTGGCTGAATTTCATCTTTTCCAGAAGAACAGATCCAAAGAGAAATTACAAAAGAAATGTAATAGCATTTTTACTCCTTCCTGCTGGAGGGATTTGCAATGTGACTGCTTTAAAACTTACTATTTTGCAAAAGCCAATTTTCTTCAAGAGGCCGTTGGCACTCAAATCAGCAGCACAATAAACTTGCCAGAATCAGACTATGTGTTGAATGATGGGAAAAAATCGCTGCAATTTTATAAAGCGGAATGACTCACTTTGCTATATTATTTATTTATTTATTTATTTATTTTACTATATAATACATGTTAGAATTGAGATGAAATGGGTGTTTCTGGTTTAAGTTCAATGCTTACTCCACAATTTGGTGACACCCAAAAGCAAATACTCTATTATACTTTCAGAATAGGTAGCATCATAAGGGTTGACTATTAAGACATCTGAGCCTGACAAGCCTGGATTCAATCCCCAGCTCTGTCACTTACTAGCTCTATAAAATTAGGTCACTTCTCTTACTTCATTCTTTTTCTGAAAAATAAGAATGATACATATGTGTGTATCACTACATAAATATTTATATACATTAAGACACATTCCTAATATATGTTCATATATATGTATAGGTGTGCTGATAGGTCAGTCCCAATTATATATTCAAAAACTGGTAAACATCCACCAGATTGGTCCACAGAGCCACTGGAACCACTGGACTTTAGCTATTATTGGACACTTGTGAACTGGATTTGCCCATTTGTCACCCACTCTCCACATAGCCCCATTCTAAGAGGAGGGCCATGATGATACTTCAGTTCTTAATGTCAACTCAAACCCTGTGTGCAATAATCCTGGGAATATCTAAGCATTGCCCTTTCCTCAGTGAACAGTCACCTGAGCGATCCCCTTCCATGGCTGCCACACTTACCAATCACCATGTTATGAATTAGTTAATTACCTTTACCTGAAGTAACTACTTATTAAGTTTTGATGAAAATGTGCTTCAACTTCTGTTTCCCTGAAATCCAAAACCATGACTACCTTTTCTTTCCTTTTTTTTCTTTTAAGATTTTATTTATTTATTTGACAGAGAGATAGCACAAGTAGGCAGAGCGGCAGGCAGAGGGAGAAACAGGCTTCCCGCTGAGCAGGGAGCCCGACGCCGGGCTCCATCCCAGGACTTTGGGATCATGACTTGAGCCAAAGGCAGACGCTTCACCGACTGAGCCACCCAGGTGCCCCATGACTACCTCTTCCTAATTCTCACTCCGTTTCCTTTCTTAATTATCAACTTGTATATATTTCAGGCTTCTAATCCCTCACCCCTCCCCTATATTTTGTTCCCAAACCTGGTTTAAGTTCCCCAGTCCTGGCCTCTCAGTGACATCACGATGTTCTATTCATGGTTCCAGTCCAAATAAACATCACCAGCAAGAGTGTATCCCATAGCAACTAGCTAAAATGCCCACTTTTTCCTCTTCAAACTCTCTAAATCTTCCCCCCTATTGCTGAACTTATTAGTATTCTTCTGTGGTATCAATAAATGTTTACTTCTCAACTTTCCAAGCCACTTAATGTAGCTGTGCTTACATGTGGTTTTACAAAAGACATGGTCACCTATGTTCTTGTTTTCTTATTATAATTCCCTAAATGGATTTTTTTTTTTTTTTTAAGATTACCACCACCATCTACTTTGTTGTTGTTGTTCTGGATGACAAAACAAAAACTGGCTGAAAATTCAGAACACTGTGAGGCATTAGAAAATATATGACATTTAATTCTAACTGAATGCTCATTCTGCTCAAATATTTTAAGCCCTAGCATACTCCCCTGAGTACTGTTTCATACTTTATGATTTTCTAAATCTTTGCAGTGGGCATAATAGTCACACAACATACAGATTTAGCATTCTGTTATCTTCCTTTTGAATTAAACTCTTTATCATCATGTCATGCCCTTCTTTAGATTTAGTTATGAGTTAGGGCAGGGCTCTATATTGGTAAGACTCTATCAACTTCTGGTGCACCTTTGTTCTAAAGCATTACTTTTCTTCTTGAGCTTTTAATTGACATCTTACGGATATTTATCTCATCACTGCAAGATTGTAGGATACTGAGTTTTGCCCTTCAGAGGTTTTTAGCTCAGCTCTTTAGCATTTCACCTCACAGGTTTCAAAGTTTAAGGTCTTGAGGCTTAAAAAAAAAAAAAAAAATGAGTATGTGTTTGAGGTCTCTCACATGCCTTCTCAGCCCCATATGAAGGCCAAAGAACCTCCTGGATCTCTATTCCTCAGCTGTGTTTTTTGACCAGGACTATTCCTGGATTCTTAGGCTCTAAATAGCCCCAAAATAAATGTGTACCAGCAAAAATGAACTCTAAATCCCTAATGTCAATTCACCCTTACCTTCTATCTTATCTCATCTCTCTTGTACTCAAGTTCCTTCCCCCCAGGTGGGTGGGCCTTTGTTCCTAAGCACTGTGCAGCACTGGGTCATTTCACTCGCCCTTTGAGATTCAGAAAATGTCTGGTACAAAAAACTAACCATATATTCAAAGCCCTCCATTCTCAGCTGAAAAAACAAAACAAAACAAACAAAAACCGAAAAGCCCTCCAATTTCCAAATTTGTCATTTTAGCAACTCATACATAGCACCATTAAAATATTTGGTGATTTGGCTCTTGATCCAGGAGAGGCCTTTGGCTTGGTCCATGCTACTATCTACAGTCCATGTCCAGCACCAGCAAATTGCTTACACAGAAAAATAATAGCTGCCAATTTTCAGCTCACATATGAACAATTCTCCCTTCTCTGGGGCTTTTGTTCACTTTAGTCCTTCCACGGTTTCCACTGCTCTTGGCTTTAAAAATACAGTTTTTTGGAACATATCCAGGCTTCTCCAGTAGTTGTCAGACAAAGCATTGCCCTGCCAAGACCAACTACACCTAACTCAAAAGCAAGAGTTAGGTTTTGTCTTAATGTTCAATTTGTCCCTCTTGGCCTCTAGTTTTCTTTCCTGCAAGTTGAAATTTCTATCTGATCCTACTTAATACAACCTGAAAAAATATTTTCCTTCTGGCAAGGCTCACCTTGAGTTTTACTATCTCAAATACCGAATCAGTTATTCCACTAAGAATCCTCGTTCTTTTAGTAAAGAATAGCATGAGAGCAGTAGAGACCAAAATCTTAGCACTGAGGTTGTATTTCAGACTGTTTCATGGGACAGCTGGGAAAGTGCTACCAGAAACCCAATAATTATGAAAAATTATCCCTTGAAAAATTATGAGTTTGTGTTATTTCTAATTTGATTACAAATATTACTATAATAAATTTATTGACATATTTCCTCCTTTCAATGAAATTTGATGTACTACTTTCTGATATAATGTATTGTTTAACTTACTACTCAATCTCCCCTTTTTTCTTCCTTTTAGTTCTTGAATTAAGTATCCAACTTGTCAAACTCATTTTAGTATCAATTACCCAGAAAATATTAAAAAAAAAACAAACTGTTAGCCCTTCTCTGAAAGCAAATAATACAGACAAATAAATTCATTAACTTAAGTCATATTAAAGTCACAAACAAGGAAAAGTATAAGCAGACCAATATAACATTTTGATTTTGTTTTTTTGTTTTCCTAAAACTCGTCTTCTCTCTGTGACAATGCCATCATTTATAGGGTCAATTGCTCTGATCTGGAAGGATAATAAGTATTCTTTTATCTCCTCAAGAGAGTCAAGTGATTGTTGTCCAGACTAGGTTCTTAATTAGGCTCCCTCAAGTGCCAGGAGACTGGAATGCTGTCTTCCTAGATATTTACATTTCCAAAGAATGAAGTACAGATCTGAGAGATATCTCTAGATCATAAGAGCCAGAGACAGTAGGCATTTGTCTAGTCCTTGGAAAAATGTATTTACATTCCAAGAAGTTAGTATGAGATCAAAGGACATTTCCATCAAAGGAAGAAAGGTGTTTCCCTTCTTTCAGGAATCTCTCTGTATATATCTTTGGGGAATACACACACACACACACACACACACACACACACACACACACACGTACATATATTCTCAAATATATATACACACACATATATATATACACATATATGTACATAGTTTTAAATGTGCATATATGTGTACATGTATGTTTATATTTATATGCATATATATGTATATGCATACAAATTGGAAAAAAAGCCAACCACCTGTTTTGTCCTTTATCAATGAAGTACTGGCCACTTGTGTAGAAGATTTTTCCAGCTGAGTTTCATCATGTTACTAGAGGTAAGGTCTGGTGCAAGAAGGGCTGAAGCACTTATTATTTGCTACATGGTAATCAATTAGAAATACGTCTTTGACCCAGGGCATACTCAAGAATGCATGCAAGACAACAGCACTTTTAGATGCTAACATATTTTATTTGTAGCTTAAAGTTTACATTATATTTAGGTACCTACAATATCAAAACACGTACAGGGGCATGGTATATGGTCTGCTGCACCATATTCTGATGTAGCTGTTCCAATGCAAGTTTTCTCCATTGATTATTGCCCTAAACACTCGGCTCATAAACTCTTATTTAGAGCTCCTAATGCCATTAGGTTTATGTGTATATGGTGTGTTGTGTATCCACTATACAGCAAAGCAATATAATGTGTGTATATATACACACACACAGAGTCTTCATAGTGCTACCCAGTTAGCATCCTCACAACTTTAGTAATTTAAAAAATATTCTAAAACATGTTACTTGTTTTTTTTTTTTGTCCCCAAAGGTTGTAGACAGATACAATGCTACTATCCTCCACTTACTTCCTAGTTCAGACGCTACCAAATTTTAGACATAAGTCAACCTAAACGATTTCACTGTTTGTAGTCCTGAGGAGGAATAATCTTAAAATAATTACATAAGCATTTTTTTTGAAACTCCACCTTATTCCTAAACTAAGAAAGGCATCTTCCCCTAAAGAAAATTACAATGGGTGGAGAAAAGTCAGGCAATATATTAGTTTGGTGCCTTGAGACTATCTCAATGTATTATATAGAGTAACACCAGAAATAAAGACACTTATAGTTATCAATTTCTCAGGTATGGATAAATCATTTTATGCAGCCTGGCATCACATAGACATTTATATATCCATTTAATGAAATCAGAGGTTTCTTCTTGTATACTTCGTAAAATTTTTTACTGCCAATTGAAGAAATTCAGAACATGCCACTTCAAAACATGATGCTTTGGTATATTGATTATTTTCATCTGAAGGCACTTGAAAAACAACAAATGCAGGGAGAGGCTTTCTCTAAACTCCCCTTATCTGCTTAAAGAAGGATCCTCCGAATAGAAATCAATTGTCATAAATCCCCTCCCAAAGTGTTTCATCAACCAGGGAAGTTTGACTCTTATCAAAAAAAGAAGTCAACACCATACCCACACAAATTGTCACAAATTATCATACACTCTATTCTTCTAAGGGCCCATTCATCGTCCCTAAAAATAATTTACACTCCCCTAAGTTACCCCTTCCTCTATTAAGGCAATATATAAGCTCTTAAATCTCACAGCTTTTTTGTGTGTGTGATTTTTGCTATTTTGTTTTTTTGTGTGTAATATTAAATATATTATGTGTAATATTGTGTGTAATATTAAAAATATTGTGTGTAATATTAAATGTGTGTAATATTAAATGTGTGTAATATTAAAAATAAATAAATTTATAGACTTTTTCTCTTATTAATATTAAGGCCTATCAGTTTATTTCATAGACTCAGCTATGGAACCTAGGGTAGAAGGAAAGTCTTGCTCTCCCCTGCACAATTAATAGTAGTAACCCTGGGGTGCCTGGGTGGCTCAGTCGTTAAGGGTCTGCCTTCGGCTCAGGTCATGATCCCGGGCTCCTGGGATCGAGCCCCACATCAGGCTCCCTGCTCAGCTGGAAGCCTGCTTCTCCCTCTCCCACTCTCCCTGCTTGTGTTCCTGCTCTCACTGTGTCTCTCTCTCTGTCAAATAAATAAATAAAATCTTAAAAAAAAAATAGTAGTATCCCTATTTTTACTTTTATGCATAAAAGTGTTCAAATCCTCTCTGTGATGATGAGATAAAGCTTTCCAGCCCTTCCTTAAACTAGGTTTGATCCAATTTTCTACCACTCAGATCCTTGTTCCCAGAAAAGGAATTCTCAGATCCAGTTTGATTTGATACTCCCCATCACCTAAATGTGCCACAGGATTTTTTGTATCCTATTTTCTCACCGACTTTCTCCCAACCATGATGGCTTTCTCCAATTTCTTACACATTAAACTTCCTATTTTAGAAACAAATTAGAGTAAACATTTGAGTTTTTGTAATTCAAATACCACTTCCCTTTCACCTTGTGGATGAACTTATATTTTCCTTAGGGAATCATATATTCCCAACTCTCCCTTCACCGTGATTTAAATGGCACTACCCTCCCCCCGCCCCCTTAACTGAGGAAGGCCTTGGACTCAGCCATTTGCAACCCACATGTTCCACTCTTCTGACTACAGATCAGTGATAGTCACATGACTCAAGTCAGTCTAATTATATATCCGTAGGATTGTAGCTGAGTAACCTGGAGGAAAGGATTTCTTTTTCTAATGTGCTTGGGAGTTCTGTGAATTTATGCCTGAAACTGTAAGGGATGAAATGTGGGAAAAGCTTGGTTGATACTGTTGGATGGGAAACATTTTTCTCTATCCATCAAAGTTCTTCTAGGTGGTCTAAGACCCAAATTGACATGAGACAGACTAACAGAAGAAAATCAAACAAAACTTTAATAACATGTATATCTCCTGTATACATGGGAGAGATCCAGGAAAACTGAATAACTCCCCAAAATGGCTACAGCCATCACTTTAAATACTTCAGGTAAAGACAAAAGAAGATACTGGGGAAAAGAAGAAGAAGATGTAGGGGGTGAAGAGTCAGTTATGGCAGGTTACCAGGAAAAGCATAGGAAATAAGAGTAAGGTTTTTATGCAGATTTAAGTCCATGCCTTTTCCATTGATAAGTTTTTAGAAATTTAAAGTCCTTCCCTGCTCCCTGGTACAGCTGTGAGGAGACATCCTTACAAATGGAGATCTCATGTACATATCTTTTACAAAAGGGTAGTTTATACTTGATTTTCAGAGTTTTTTTGTGTCTGCAGTTTCTTAAATATAATCAGCCTAAAATTACCGATATGCCAAAGAAGTATAGCTTCTGGTGGCAAAATATGCAAACCTGTACAGTACAATGACAGTGAAGAAGTATGCAGAGAAAAGAGATTAAGTGAGAAAAGATGAGGGAAAGAAAACTTGGGTTTTCAAGACCTGGTGAGAGCCCTAAAATCTAGCCTTGCTTGAAGCAATTTCTTTGCTTAAATATTTCTCCCCTGCATTTTTTCAATCAAGGGAGCCATCACATCCCACATCTCTTTGCCCTAAACCAAATGTTTAGAAGGAATACTTCCTGAATGATGCACACTTATCACATTTATATCACATTAAGTATGATATATATTTTATCTTTATAAAATCAAGATTGCAGTTTTAAGATATAATTTCTTTTAGAGATTGCTTTAAAACATAAATACATAATAGTCCACTGAAATGGTTTATATCTGAAAGAAGTAGACATTGATAGATTTTATTTTCCTTTTATCTCATGATTCAAATTTTTAATTATGAAGTTACATTCATCTAATACAAAAGGGCATAACATATACTAATTTTTTACTATTAAAAGTAGGATTATGCTCGGGCGCCTGGGTGGCTCAGATGGTTAAGCGTCTGCCTTCGGCTCAGGTCATGATCCCAGGGTCCTGGGATCGAGTCCCGCATCAGGCTCCCTGCTCCTTGGGAGCCTCCTTCTCCCTCTGCTTCTCTCTCTCTCTCTCTCCCCCTCTGTCTCTCATGAATAAATAAATAAAATCTTAAAAAAAAATAAAAGTAGTATTATGCTCAAATTAATTTGGGGATGATTTTATTTTCTTCAAGCAATATCATTCACTTAGTGTTCTTCATAATTACAATAAATGTCACAATTCTAGGTAAAAACTAAGACAATATCCTTAAGGGAAATTATTTTATGTTTTATATTATTGAATAAACACATATGTCCTTGACAAAGAAAAAATGTTTTATATAAATAAGATAATTAAAAAACAAACACATATTTTCCTACAAATCTTTCACTTTTTTCTCAAAATAATTTAGTCATGAAAAATTATATAAGAATATAGAAATGTAATTGCTATTTTAATAATTCCATTTTCACTGTTTCTTAACTTAATATAAGATTTTGTATAGAATCTTTGCTATATTTAATTTTCAGTCCTATAGTCTGTTAGACTAACTGCATATATAAACTGTTTACCTTAATCTTAGTAGTGACTGTGCCACAGGTATGATTATTTGACAAATTATCTAATCAAGCATTGTCCTAGGCTCTGTCAGAGAATTGTTAAAGCATTAGGAAAAAGCCCCTCTTTTAATGTAATAGAGTAGGGACAAAAAGATAGATTATCCAATTATATTATGATTCATGCAACTTTCATCATTCTAATGCATGTTAGCATTGAGGTAGGTGTATAGATCCTATTAGTGACAGGAAGTCACATAACTTTAGTTGCCACTGTAAATATTTCATATTCTAACAATACAACTTTTCCTTGTGTACACTAATTTCTTTTTCTGTACCTGAGGCAAAATTTTCATTGCTTCCTAAATAAGAGATATGCGAAAATACAATATAATGAGCAACAAGCCTAGAAAGGACTAAGCTTGACTAATGAAATGTTCTATAAAAGATGTATTTTCTTTAGTGGGCCGATTCCGCATGCTAAAATATTACTTTCATTCTGAGTTATGGCCCATGAGATTGAACCACCTCTGTATAACAATATCAGTAAGAAAATTTTTTAGGAATTATAGAGACAGCTAAAACACTAATATATATGATGATTAAGCCTATATTAAATCATAAAAACAAATACAGTTTACTACACAATTAAAGCATAAAAATATCTATAAATAGGCAAAATATTTACAGGTAGATTTATCTTTAAATCTCATTATGCAATTGTATTTTTATCACAGTAGTTTTAGAATACAGTAGGTTCTTTCCTGATATGTAAGCTATAAGAAAAGCAGCAAAGTAAATATATCTTTTTGGAATGTCAATTGAGGAACATTATTCTGTTCAATTAGGGACCATATTTCTGGAATATAAACTTTTGCAGAAAAATCTTCAATACTAAAATCAGGAACTGCTTGAAACTATTAATTTCACATAGGTTTTTCAACTTTTATTTTGTAAGTACACAATACATTTGTATAATACAAATTTCAAGACATTTAAAAAAATTTGGGGTCCTACCTCTATCCTTTATCCCAGCCTATATTCTCAACAATGCTTCTATAGTGAACAGTCTTTGAAGTTAGAGAGAGTGTCTCCTTCAGAGCAAAGAAGGAGCATGTTTATGCCAGGATAAAAGATCTGGGTTTCCAAACCACAGGGCTCCTGAAGTTCAATCGTCCTATCCTATAACACAAACCACTGCATGCACAAGTATCTATCTGAGCCCTCTGCATCACCTTCAAAGGACTTGGAGGCAAGAGAAAAGAACAGAAATACGCCAATGCACATGCTGCTTGCCTGACTTGAGACACAAACTCCTTTATCCCTGACCCAGGAGTGCGTCTTCCGTCAGCACTGATGAAATTGGAACAGGCTAAATTATTGGCTTGTTAGTAGGTTAAAATCTCAGAGTTTTCATAGTTCTTCACAATTTTGCAGTAAGGACAAAATGCTAGCAGACGTGGCTTACTGGATAAGGAAAGAGAAGGGCCCCAATGGCAACTGCCGGTAAACTCCCCATAATCTGGCTGTGAACGCCCTGGTCTAAGTTGTGGCTGAGAAGGTTGAGGAGCATGTCTCTCACTGTCCTAATCCTCCACTGAAAGTTCAGAAACGGAGTTATGAGAAGCAGGTTTGAAAGGGTGTCTTGGGGGACGCCTGAGTGGCGCAGTGGGTTAAACGTCTGCCTTCGGCTCAGCTCATGATCCCAGGGTCCTGCATCAGGGTCCTTGCTCAGCAGGGTGCCTGCTTCTACCCTCTGCCTGCCACTCCCCCCTTCTCGTGCTCTCACTCACTTTCTCTGACAAATAAGTAAATAAAATCTTTAAAAAAAAAAGGGGGGGTTGTCTTAGTTGTTTCCTCTTCTCTGGGCTGGGAAAGAAGGATGTTAATGATTACAACTCAGCATGTTCCCAAGCCCCAGCTAAACTGCAATGTAATTGAGAAGGTTGAGTCCCCAAAGCTGAAATAAATAGCATCAGCAATGAGGGCCTTGATATTCAATACAGGAATTGGGCTGACCTGATTTTAGGCATTCATTTGGCTGCACTATGAGTAAACAGTCTCTCAAAACCACAAAAACAAAATGAATTCAGAGGCTTATGAGGGCAGAGCTGCTCTCTCCCTAAATATCTCCTGATTCCTCCCTCTCGTTCCACTTTGACTTAGCTGCTTTTAAGGGAAAGATAATCACAGTTGAGGACAGGTCTGCTCCTGTCCCCAAGGAGGACTAAAGGCCATACACACACCCACCCATGAATGCCTGGAAACTTTGAAGAGAGGAAGAACTCAAACTTTTATGGCTCTCTTGGAAACCCTCTCTATCCTATCTCATCCCATAGGAGAATAAGAGGTGCTAATTTAGGTAGGAAAAGAGAAGATAATCTGACCTTGTGGGTGGAGCCGTTTTGATCAATTTAATTTACTTTTGTTGCCACACTAAAAACTCCAACAATTAAAAATAATGATGTTAATGTTAGCTATTATAAACATTGAATGTATTATGTAAAAATCTTTGCTATATTAATGACCTCAGGTAAATTTACTCATTCAGTGATGATTTCCTGAGTTTCTATAATAGCACATTGTTGGGGTTATAAGGATATAGTTAATATCTTAATTTCTGGTACCCAGCAGGCACTTAAGTGACAGCTGAACTGATTTGAAGTGAGGTGAAGCAAATTTCATTAAAAGCTTCGATTAATGGAACTTACAATGTACTGGGTAGTAGGGAACTGACAGAAATTAAACCTCACACTAAATACATGTTGAAGTTCTCTGGCAGAGGAACTCAAAAACCAGTAAATATTTAGTTGCAAAGGCAAATAATTATCAAGGAGATGACAGAGGCATGGTTCTAGGAGGGCACTTCTAGTCTTTAGAGCAAGTGAAATTTGAGAGAGAAAATAAATTTGAACATTACCACCTCTATCTCCAACCATCTAATATTCCATTTTCTACCTATGGTCACCAGCCTGAAATGCATCCTGTGGCCTGAAAACCACTTGATTTGGGCAATGTAATAGTCTATACAGCCATACCTCATTTTATTGTATTTCACTTTATTACACTTCATAGATATTGCATTTGTTTTTATAAATTGAAGGTTTGTGGCGACCCTGTGTTGAGCAGGTCTATTGGTGCCATTTTTCCAACCATATTTGCTCACTTCATGTCTTTGTCACATTCTGGTAATTCTCACAATATTTCAATTTTTTTCATTATGTTTACTATGCTGATCTGTGACCAATGATAATGACTCACCGAAAGTTCAGGTGATGATTGGCATTTTTTTTTTAAGATTTTATTTATTTATTTGACAGAGAGACATAGCGAGAGCAGGAACATAAGCAGGGGGAGTGGGAGAGAGAGAAGCAGGCTTCCCGCAGAGCAGGGAGCCCGATGTGGGACTCGATCCCAGGACCCCGGGATCACGACCTGAGCCGAAGGCAGATGCCTAACGACTGAGCCACCCAGGCAATAATTGGCATTTTTTTTAAAAAGTAATTTTTAATTAAGGTATGTACATTTTCTTTTTAGACATACTGCTATTGCACACAGAATAGACTGCATTATAATGTAAACATAACTTTTATTGTCACTGGAAAGCCAAGGAATTCATTTGACTTGCTTTATTGTGATATTTGCTTTATTATGATAATTGCTTTATTGCAATGGCCTGGAACCAAACCCACAATATCTCTGAGGTATGCCTGTATTGTAATGATACCAGAGTTTAGGGTAAATTACCTCACAGATTTTTCACAGTGCTCACAAGCAGTTTTCATGAAACAGCCTGGAGAAAGTGAGCTCTGTGTGAAGCAACATAAGCAGATACCTACTTTTCCATGAAATAGTAAATTCAACGGAACTAGAGTTTTCAGAAAACTCATGTATAGAGTGGGTTGGAAAATTAAAGTAATTAATGGGATACAAGGCAAAATTTTTTAAATGCAAATCAAATGTCTACTAGATGATTCAGAAGTCAGGATATTTTGTCCCCTCATATACATTGGGTTGTTGAAGTTACAGATATTTTGAATTAGTCAAGATAACAGAGGCCAAAACTTGTTCCACATGTTATTTGAGTAATTTAATTACAGAAAATAAATTTTTCCTAAATTCCCTAAATATCTAGGGGAAAAAAAAAACTGAAGGATTTGTTGTATGTGCCTACTAAGGTACACAATTTTTTTTAGTTACACAATTAATATAATTATTAATATAATTCAGATAAGTCAAATTTCTTCTAGGATTATTCCCAAAGAATTTCACAGTTTTTTTTCTTTTGTTATAAAGTACCAACTCTTACGATTCTAAAACTTTTCTAGTCCAGCTAGTTTGTCTCTGGGTGGGGAGAGGGAGAAATGACTTCTCTGGAGACTCTCAGCACTGGCACTGGCTAGAATTAGGAGCTAATTAGGTCTGCAAAGGTTTAACAGTGAAATCACTCTTTCCCAGTGGTTAGGCTCAACCTTGGGAAAGGGTGTAGGTCAGTTCTTAATTTAAACAGAGTGGGTAGCTCATCCCTAATATGTTACAACATTAGTATGCTCCTAAAGTTAAATGTTGGGTTTATTAATTGGGAAGAGCTTTAAGAGGCAATGCTGTGGAGTGGAATGTGAACTTTCCAGGTTTCTGTTCACCTCAAAGTCCATTGGGACATTCTTAGAATGTAAGTGAATTCTGCAGTTATGCTACGTTGACCAAATACTATAAAAATTGAAGATTAACTGAAGTTAATTGTAGCATAAGAAACTTTACATTATGTTAATAAGCAGTAAGTTTAACTTCTAACGTTTTCTGTTTGGGGCAAGAATTCTCAGCCTGCATGAATTTTTCCTAAATATTAAAAATTAGCAGACTTATGGAATGCAAGTTAATTTTTCATTATAACATCTAACATATGATTGAAATTGATATAACTCCATTTTGAGGATTTAGATATTTTTATTACCTTCTCAAAATACTCAAATACATATATTTGAGACCCAATATTTATTTCTCAATGTCACATTTAATAGATGGCACCTTGGCCTCCATTATAAATCAGATTGTGTAATGTAAAAATTAGTGCTTAGAAATCATTAAGTAAATTCTGATGCACAGGTAAATATTTTATACAAGCAATAAGTTCTCATTATCTTAATCATAACTTCAACCATCCCACTCATTCAGTCAGACCATACCCATCTCCCTTAGAAATAGTAGTCCAATTATCTTAAGAATATGTTGAATTATCTATCTTCCTCAATAGATTCCAAGCTCCCTGAGAAGAAGGATCATCACATTCAACTCAGACAATATTGGGTACACAGTACACAGTACAGCCTCTGGAACCAAATGGGCATTTAATAACTCTTTGATGAATTAAGTTAAACAGAGAAATGGAAGCAGCCCAACCAGAGGACTAAGAGACAATGTATGTTTCTAGTGCAGTCCTCTTCTAAGCCAAGACCATTTGTGCTGATTAACTCCTGCTTATAAGCTTTGGGCTACTGTGTACTCTGGTATTAAGTCAGAGCTAAATATTTCCTTAAACCACAATTGTGAGAATCCCTTTCTTGAATGTTATACATTTGAATTTCGTCTGGTTAATATTTAGATATTGTTTTGTATGTTAATCTATCACCTACTAATATTATCCAAATTTTATGTGGTATAGAAAAAAAAAATCTGACCTGAACTTTCTCTAAAGTATAAACATAATATTGGTTAATTGTTAGAGATCATAATATTTCTAAATAATTTTGCTCTGAAGGACATTGTTAAAAATTGTTAATCACACTCTCAAACACTATTTGGAATAGGAGAACTGGATAACTCACTTATTTTATCATTTTCTAAATCTTACCTTCATTATTTGCAATTCACTTAAACTTTCATTTCACTTCATTGTTATATTTATGTATTAGATTTTGATAATATCAGCAAAATGCTATCTACAGATATGTTCAGCTTCCTCCATTATTCCATTCATTATATGTATGGTTAGTACTACTATTATAATTCCCAATTGACATTTAAGTATAAGGGATCAAACAACTTATAGAAACTTTTTGCCATAAAATCTTCACTGTGTGTGTGTGTGTGTGTGTGTGTGTGTGTGTGTGTGTGTGGTGTATGAAATATATCAGTCTAGGACTTATTTTCTGGAAGGTCCTGTCTTATTCTGGTCAATTTTATTCCCCTCACTTTCTAATCATCACTTCATTTTTTTATCAACTTACCCTTTTTTAAGAAGTTTGTTTTCTCAAGAATGTTTCTAAGATGTGATAAACTAATTGTTCTCTGATATAATGTGGTGGAGGTGCTAATTATCACTACAATGGCAATCATCTTACAACATATAAATGTTTAAATTAATATACTGTGCACCTTAAATTTAGGCAGTGTTATATGTCAAATATATTTCCAAAAAGAGTGGAAAATTATTGTAATCTGATATAATTGAACGAAATCTCTGCTGACTTTTTTTTATAGTAAATACTTTATGCCCTTTTACTCTCATGAATCTGTCATAATTGGTAAAATAATGCATACCATCTTCTTCTGGAAGCACTCATTTTATCAAACCTAATTAGTGCACTCTCTCTGGTACTTTAGATAGAGAGGAGAGCTCAAATGAGTAAGTACCTCCATTGTTCATTTTTATCCCTGTCAGAGAGTGCTCATTACGTGTCTCCAGGTATTTCTGAAGTTTGTGTCTCTAGGTAATCCCAAAACAAATGAGGAGAAAATAAGAGAAAGAAGGCAGGCATTTAATTAATCAAATAGTTCCTGAGGTCCTACTCTGTACCTGGCAATATTCTAGACTATAGGAATATCTCAGTAAACAAAACAGACAAAACTTAGCCCTCATGAAGCTTTGTCTATGTGCTATGCTGGCCAGTAGAACCTTCTATGATAATGGAAATGCTCCATATCTATACTTTCAATACAGTAGCTAGCCACTAGCCACATAGGGTTATTGAACACCTTAGATGTGGCTAGTCTGACTAAATCTTAAATTTCTACTTTAATTTTAAGAAATGTAAACTTAAACCTGTGGCTAGTAGCTTCTGTACTGTACAGCATGATCCGATTGTGTTTGTAGTGTCTTTGTGCGGGGGGCGGGGGAGGAGCGGGGGGGAGTATGAAGGAAGGCAAGTTGGGTGGACATGGCATAAGAAAATGAAAATGAATGAGACTTCTTCCTTCAGACTTCTTAGTCCTTTTCAAGACTGAAAGTCTGGTTAAAATGATTCTGAAAGCCACAAGATATATGAGTCCCTGAAGTACATAATTAAGCTGCAAAATGGTCTTTTTACTGATAGGCAATCATGTTGATGTCACAATTAACGCATGAACACCAGTTAATGTCCACATAGGGAAGAATAATTACAAAAAGTCATTAATTAGGATCTATTTACTATTCCATTGTCAAAACTAATTGCCTGGAGTAAGATGTTCTCCCTTGATTAATGGCTTTATAAGTGCAAGGCCAAATCTGTGAAGGCTACTGTTTCCCAGGAAAAGTGCTTAAGGTTCTGGTAGCAGCTAATACCAGGTAACAACCATCACTTGTGGTTTGGCTGCCCAGGCCAGACTTCAGTGTTAATTTCATGACAGTTAACTGAATTTGCTACATTCAACAGATGATCCAAATACCACTTTTGTTCTATAAAGATGCAACCCTTTCCAAAAATAGAACCTCTGTTCTTGAAGTATTGCTCTTATTTTAGAAGCTTCAGCCAATATGTAATATGGAGTTACAGTGAAAACCCTAAGCCCCTCTTTGATACAGATTGCTGGGTGAGTTCACTACCCTACTCAGCGATCTGTCGACCTTAATTCAACCTTAGATTTTTGGTGGGTTTGTTTTTTTGTGTTGTCTTCCTTTTTGTTCGTTGTTGTTGTTTTTCCAAAGTGACCCTTTTAATAAAAGTTACCGATATTCAAATGATCTAATAAATACATATATAACAAAAGTGAAAAAAGTAAAAGTAACTATAGTAAGATGAGGTTCTTCCAAAAATCTGTCTTGTCAAGCATTCTAGGAGTCTGAGCCAAAGAAACACCACCATTTAGCTCATTCTTCTGCCCACCCACTCACACTTCCTTTGACCCACCTTCATATCCAGCTAATTCTAGTACTCCCTCTAGGGAAGGCTCCATATTAGCCCCAGGGCTTGCCAGCACATGGTAAACAGACTGAAATTTTAAAAAGCGAACAGCTGTAATATGCGGCCAATGGTGGTGAAGGTGCAGTGCCCCTGTCCTTCCTGATAGAGAAGGACGTGGGCGCTGACCGGCTAAGGAGAGCTGTGCCGGGAGCAGTCACCGCGGTGTCTCCGCCCTGCGACCAGACGCAAAACACCAGCGGGACTGGAATGACACCTGGGAAAGCTTAGTAGTGCCAAGTAGAGGACAGATATAATTCACAGGACCTCAAAGAAGTGTAGGGTCACTAAAAGTAAACAGCATTGGGTTATTTTCCTGACCCATGGTTTTGGTAGAAAGATAAGAAAAGTAACTTTTCACTGTCCACAAAAGCTTCCTCCTCTCGGCTTCACCTGCCCTGAGCTCCCTACCTTCTTAGCCTGGGAGAGTCTAAAGACGAGGTGAGCACAGCCAGGGGCAGGCACTAGCCACCAGGAACAGCTTATCTTCCCCCCTTCCACCTGGAGAATGCTTTTAGTATTGGGGTCACTTACTTTTAACGTTTTCACTTGCACAAACTTAAAGCTATAGTTGCAGCCTTAAAAAGTGAACATCAACCCATTTCTTCTGTCCTTTTGTCAGAAAAGAGGCAGAACAGCTAAAACTGGGTAGCGGTGCTTCCAGGGACAACTTAAAGGGATGCATTGTAATGTGATCCTGGAAGGCATTCGGGGCGTTCTGCAGAGACCCAAAACGGACTGTAGACATACGCAGGAAATGTCACTTGGATTCAGCCAGACACAGCCAGTGGTGGACCATTTACCCAATCCTAAAATTAGCAACTGTTACTCATACAAATCTTACTACAATCTGATTGCAGTTAACTCTACCTCAGCCTAAAATAAAACCACAAGTAGTGCTGCATGTAAAAAATCAAAGGGAGAAAGAGCCATACCATCCGACAAGTCATCATACCCCTGGTGGGCCGCAAGGGAGGAAAGTCTGCAGGGAAACCATGTAAGAGTGCTTTGAATATTTCCCCCCATTTGAATTAGTCCTGCAGTTCTTTAAGTTAGTCTCTTGACTGATAGAATAAAATATATCCAGAGTCTGAATTTTTTGCTACATCTGATGTCAGGCCATAGAATTCCTCAATAGCTTGGGCATCTATTTTCTCTACAATGTCATCATCAAACAAAAGCCTGAAGCCATGACTCTTCACAATCGTAATATAATGCCCACGATTAGGACCACTGCCACAGTGAGCCACCTGGGCGACCAGGTCGTACATGCGGTCCAGTTCACGGCATCGTGGAAGTGCTGAAGAGTCTGAGTTCCAGTGGGAAGACCACCCGGTGAGACGGCGTGGAGACAGCGTGGTGTACCTGTGGAGTTGCTCCATGTACTTGAACCGCTTTAGGTGCAGGGCCAAAATCATGGGCAGCTTTTTCACTCTCATCCTTTTCTGGGCCTCCTGTTTGCTGCAGCACATTTCACAATAATATGTCTGTTCACTACACAGTGTTTCTGTGTTGCTGAAGTCTCTTAAGACAGTGGGTAATAGATGTATTCTGCTCCACATCGACAGAAAGGTCAAGAAAATCTTCATCTTTGCTACTAACCATATTACAGATGGAGGTGATGTTCCGGACAGTCAATAGTCCAAAGGTTGCAGCAATCCTGCGCCGCCATCTTTATAAGGTGAAAACAGGACTGTTCACTGTGGAGCACTGGCGGGGAGGTGGCCCGGGGTCTGGCTTGCAGTTTGGCTGGGAGAGGGAGGCCGGGGGTTAGTTTGTTTTTTTTTGTGGAATCCAGGATGCGCATATTTACTGGACCCTTGGGTGTTGAGGTGGTATCCAAAGAGCAAAATAGTCCAGCAGCAAAGCTGGATGCTTTCTCTGGCCTCTCCGGTTGTAATTCGTAGACTCTTTCTCTGAGCTTCCAAAGATTATTCATTCCATGAAACAACTTGAGGATTGAAACAAGTATCAAAAGATGGCAAATCTTTCCCAGTCCAGGAACTCAGAACAAACTCGTAGAATAAATGAGTAAGTGAATAACAATTGAATCCCATGAGGAAATAAAAGCACATTTGAATCTCCCACATTTTGTATTTCTGTAACAAAAACTGAAGCTTAACGAATAACTTCACATAATTTTGTTCTCATCAACATATTAGAAAAATAAACAGAGCCCTAATTCAATGATTAAAAATGGCATTCCCCTGATGATAGCAAGTTCTACCATTCAGTATTTTATTCTGAACTATTTACTGTTTATTAGTGGTTTGTAATTGTGGAGTGAAAATACATATAGAACCCCTTGGCAGGGGGAGGTCATGACCCCCACATTTGAGAATAATTTACTAAACGTTATGTATTACTTTAGTGTCCCATGACAATAAAATGGAAAATGTTAAATACAATAAATGCAATAGAATGCTATTGCTTTCCATTCATTTCTAGATATTTTCAATATATATATGTATATATGTATATACATATATGTGTGTGTAAAAGAAAGAGGGAAACCAGAATGAGTGCAAAGAGAATTTTCCACATTCCTCGCACCACTTTTTTTTTTGTTTGTTTAATCATTTCAGGACCTCCAAAAGTCACCAGGACAGAATTAGATATGTAAGAAATTGGCTAGAAGAAACCTGGGGAGAGAGAGTAAGGCCTCTGAGTGAAAGCTGAGGTGAAACCCTAATGGACCACGATTTAGAGGCTGTCAGCTGACCACGCTCTCCACCGCAGGGTTTCTGTGTCAAGGATGTCTGAACAATGTCCCGCAGCAGCTGCTACAAACACCAACCATCCTAACAAGATGAAGGGTACAACTGTCATCATAAAGTATTCCCCCTTATAATATATCAGTGACTATCATTACAAAATCCCATGTTTGAACTGTTCTAGATTAAAGGACTAAAGAGACACAATAAAATGTAATTAATACATCTTCCTTGTATGGATGCTGGTCTTAAAACAGTATAAAATAAAACAGCTATAAAATATATTTTGGGGACAGTTGGTAACATCTGAATATGGACTGGATAGTAGATGATTTTAGGAAAATATTTTAAAACTTTCAGATGAGCTAATAGTATTGTAGTTATATAGGAGAGTTTCAAATTTATTATAGATGTATACTGTGATATTTAAAGATAAAACACCATGATATCTTTACTTATAAATACATTGATGACAATAAAAAAGTAGCAAAAAAGTCCAAATGTTAATAGGTATTAACTATGTTTAAGTATATGTCTGTTTATTAAATATTTCTCTACTGTAAATGTGTTTGGATATTTCATAGTAAAATTTTAAAGAAAAATATGAGCCAGTGTCTTTTTTTTAAAACATATTTTAGGGGTGCCTGGGTGGCTCGGTTGGTTAAGCGTCTGCGTTCAGCTCAGGTCATGATCCCAGGGTCCTGGGATCGAGTCCCACACTGGGCTCCCTGCTCCGCAGGGAGCCTGCTTCTCTCTCTGCCTGCCACTCCCCCTGCTTGTGCACATGCTCTCTCTCACTCTTGTTCTCTCTGGCAAATAAATCAATAAAATCTTAAAAAAAAATTTTATCACTCTACAGTCATGGTAAATTACAAATAAAGATATAATTAAAGAAATTATTTCATCTATAGATGAAAACTTTTTTTTTAATTTTATTTTCTGACAGAAATTCACTTTATTATAACTACTTTCAGAAGCACACATGGGGTGCCAGGGTGGCTCAATCCATTAAGCAAATGACTCTTGATTTCTATGATCTCAGGGGTGTGAGACTGAGCCCGCATGGGGCTCTGTGCTGAGTGTGGAGCCTACTTAAGATTTTCTCCCTCTCCCTCTGCCCCTCTACACTGCCACACGTGCACGCTCTCGAAAGAAAGAAAGGAAGGAAGAAAGAAAGAAAGAAAGAAAGAAAGAAAGAAAGAAAGAAAGAAAGAAAGAAAGAAAAAGAAAGAAAGAAAAGAAAGAAAGAAAGAAAGAAAGAAAGAAAGAAAGAAAGAAAGAAAGAGAAAATGAAAGAAAGTCACTAAAATGAGATGTACTTTTAATATGCATCACTCAGATGCCAAAGGATCCATTTCTCCAATTTTTTTTATATAAAGGAATATTTGTTGTGAAATTTATTTTAAAATGCTAATTTTGCTTTAGTTAGAGAATCTTTAAGAAACAAATAGTATTACTGGTATGTGAGTGGTGAACAGATTGGCAGGTCCTAAAACCTCCAACTATATACTACATCTCTCATTGTCTGTGGTTACCTCTCTAGTCTCAACATTATCCTACTTAACATACAAAAATAGATGGTGTCTACACCTATCATGGCAAAGCAATGTGTAATGTGTAGAATTTCCAAACCACTTTGCTGTACACCTGAAACTAATATAGCATTATATGTCAACTATACTTCAATAGTAATAATTTTAAAAGCAATCAGATCATGAGATTAAGGTAGACTACCTATAAAGTTTACAATATGTTCAACAGTGAGAGAATTACTCCAGTCATCTAGATACTAAAAAAAGAAAAAAAAAAAACTAACTGAGAAGGATGCCATTTTTGCCAAAAGCTAATATTGTGGTTACGAAGAATGAAGAGATTTAAGTGTGTGCCATATTTAACATCATCACTTTAGTCCTCCAAGTCAATACTTTCAGTAAGGTCTGAACTCATACACACAACAGAGATCAAAAATATAATAATCTGGTTTAAAAAATAAAATTCTCTGAGATTCTACAGCAACATAAATGTAGCCAATAATTAAAAACACATTTATTCTTCACGTGCTTTTAGCAGAAGCAGCTTATACATATGACAGGGAAAGGAATTTTATTCATGCACGTTACTCAGTATGAGGAAACTAAATTATCAACCCAGCATCTTATACACTTGAATTTTCCTTTCCAGATAACACGATGGATTTTTAATAATGCCTTAGTAGCTATGTTTCAAGCTCTGTAGAAGTCCTAAATACCATTTCAACTAATGAAGACGTATCAATGTCTTGAAAACAAAATATCTATTCTTACATCATCTTAGTGATTATTCTATGCTATGTTAAATTCTGCTTTTTTGAATGGGATCCACATCCCGTCTGCAGTGCAATCTAGTAATCAAATACTCCAAGTGCTTCAATTCTTAGCAAACATTAACATTTTCTCCTCTGCTGGCAGAAAAAATTACCAACACAATGTACTTAGTCAATTATTATTTATTCGCTCAGTCGTACATACATTCACTCAACATTTCAATATTACACAAGATTCTAAGGATATAAAAATAAACAGTCAAGGCACTCTCCCTAAAGGACTTATGTAAAGGGAGATGCAAACTATTTATTTTAATATAAAATCTCCACTATCATGGAGGTAAGCTGAATCTCTCCCCTATTGCATTCTCTAGGTATAGGACCATCTCTACCTGTAGAAAAATTCAATCCTTCTAGATTCAAATTTGTTAGAATCTATGGCATTTGTTATTGTTGTTTCCAAGTCATTGAATCAAAATTGTGTTTAAGGATGAGTAGCCTATATTATACAAACAACAGTCAAAATGCACATCTCTGTCCCTACTCCCTCTAATTCTGATTCTACTGATTTTGTACAGTTTCCCTGTTCATTTTCTGTCTCTTCTGGGGGCATAGCAATAGTGGTAATTTTCCACATACCTTAATTTGTTATTTAATATTTTGGTTGTGGAGGATATGTTTTCACTCATCCTCTCACTGTCACATTCCTCCCCAAACTCTCTTCTAACCCAGGCTATCTTCTCTTTTCTGATAATGTTTGCCTTATATGTATCCATAGTCAAGACAGCTAAAAATTTACACAATACAGTAATGTCTACTGCAAACTTAGACAAAGAAATTATGGAAGGCAAGGACACCAAAGTTCTTTTATAATAAAGTAGGGGTAGGGTGACATATGTTTTGGGTCACCAACCATTTACCAACATGCACATAGAGTTATGATAGCAGAAAAGCACAGACAACTAATATTTTCTGTGAAATTTAAAAAATTTGTCCTATGAGCTAAGGATGAATATACCAGGTTGTACAGCAAAGAAAAGACACTTCCAGAAGATAATATGACTCTTTTTTTGTAAAGTACAGCAGAATGTGTTGTGTATTGGGAACAGCACATAATTTATTATAGTTGGATTACAAGGTTTGTTGAAGAGAGTTTCAGAAATTAACCCAGACAGGTAGCAAGTACCCACTAATAGAGGACTTTATACTATGCAAAGTCTGGATTTTAAGTTATATATGGAAATATACAATAAATAACTTTAAGCAGAAAACTTTACATGATTTAAATTTGAATTTAGAAAGATCATCCTTTCTTAACTGTAAGGATGAATAGTCAAGAGTAGTTCAGAATCTATGAAGATAGAATTACCTAGCATTGAGATGAACAAAACCTAGAAGAATATGATTTATTTCCTTTGTCTTCTTATGGTGTACCTGTTAGATAGAAATACATGGATATATGATTGTGTGTGTTCCAATAGGAAATAATATCTATAGCAAAAACAATGCAATGATTATCAATGATTTTTTTCATTTGTTTGTTTGGTAGTAATTTCCCAGTAAATCTAACACCCCGACTTTAGACTTTATCTATAGCACATCATCAGGCAAGTCTCTGCATTCTTTACCTGACAGACATTTAATCAGCAAAGATTAGGCTAATGATTGATGAAATGTCCCCTACTTATTCTAAAAGTTTTCAACTCTAAATACATCCTTGAAGTTTCATTTAATGAATGTAATAGATAAAGTACAACATAGGTAATAAGCTTTCTAAGCCACAGTTTATTTATTTATTTATTTATTTTGCTTCTCAATGACTACTTCACTTACCTATTTAGTTAGATTTTACACTAATTCCACAACATATGGGAGACCAACATCAAGGAAAGTATAAAGTCAACTACAAAGTCTAAGCGAAAACTGGTATAGAGGAAAGGAAGTATTATGGGATGAGAGGAGTCATACTAAACAAATGTGCAAGACCCAAAGGCCAACAAGGTTGTTGGAATTAACCCATATTTGAAGCTTAGCTCCTTGTTAACTGAAGAGAAAGGAAAATACTATCAGTTATAAAAATACCCATTGTCAATAGAACACATTTCAACTTTTAAAAGAAGAAAAGCTTGTCCTAATGCATGGTTCTAAAAATGATTTCTCAGTGGCAACTAGAGTCAGAAATTGCTCAACTCACTTATTGGCTTTAGATAACTGGCTTTATTTTCACCTCTTAACGTTCAAAATAGTTGCTCATGGCCAATTAATTCTCAGAGAGGGTACATTTACATGTTAAAGGGTAAACATTTAGACCATAGCAATTAGGCAATTCTTCAATTTGCAAGACAAGATAGAAATCATAAGTTTTACCTGGATCACATTTCTATATTTAACAAGACAAATACTATTTCAGTAAGATATTATCTATGAAGATAGATTAACCCATACAAATCTTTAAAATGTTTAATATAAAAATACTATTTTTCCAGGTAAATTTTTAATTATTTATTGTGTGAATAAACCTGAACACTCAAAAACTTTACCAAGCATTTGTTACTATCAAAAAGTGAGGGGCAAGAAAGCATTTTTTCTCATCACACATGAGAAAATATAGCACCATAAAAAAATAAATAAAAGGAAAACTGGTTCAAATGGGTACAAAATGAGAGTAACAGTTTTATATACTCTCCATACAAATGATGTCTTTTTGATCTTGCATTATAATAATAATATTACTAAGAGAAAAATCAAATTTATTTAAGAATCACAAAACAAACACAAACAATATAATAGCATGGGAAGCAATAAATGTTAGATATTCTAAATAAAGAAAAATCAATAAGTTCTCACACAATCGAATGATATATGTGTGTGTGTGTATATATATATATATATATATATATACCTGAGTGATAAACAATAAATAAATAATAAATTATATAGATATAATAAATAATAAATTTATATAGATGAAATTATAGATGTATATAGATAAATAGGCAAATAGATAAGTAGATATAAACAGATAAATTTAAAAGAAGTTTGAAGAAGATTCTGGAAAAATGGCACTTTAAATTAGCACCCTTCTCCTAAATCAAAACCCTTGCCTCTTCTGAACCAAGCTAAGGCTGCCGTTGGAAGGCAGGTGGTCCAAGAATGTATGAGTGAAGCTTCAAGGTTCTGTTTTGAGTACTGAAGGAAAGAAATGTTACTGAACTCCTTTCTGACCAGGAGGAGATGCTGAGGAACACTGTCAATGGATACCAAGGAGTGGTTAGATCACCGATCAAAAATGACACCCTGGAGGAATGTTAACCAAAGTTGGAATAATGTATCTCTTTTCCTAGTCTCACATTACTGAAGAGACCTTAAAAGCAAAACTACATTATCACTAATACTAAGAGTAGGAAAGTGGCAGTAGGGAACAAGATAAGGGCTTTCTGTCATCAGAGATTGACAACGGATTTGTTAATATCTGCTAGTCCCAATAAGAAGAAAATCCTACCATTTGTATGTCATGATTTAAGTAGTCCAAACTGGGTCAGGCCCCAGGCCATGAAATTTTCAAGAAATGTAACATGCAAAAGACATTGCTGGGCGCCTGGGTGGCTCAGATGGTTAAGCGTCTGCCTTCGGCTCAGGTCATGATCCCGGGGTCCTGGGATCGAGTCCCGCATCAGGCTCCCTGCTCCTTGGGAGCCTGCTTCTCCCTCTGCTTCTCTCTCTCTCTCTATCCCTCTGTCTCTCATGAATGAATAAATAAAAAATCTTTGAAAAAAAAAAAAGACATTGCTAATAAGTTTTTGGAAAAAAGATCGGAAAAGAATGGGAAACTTGTACCAATAATTAAATCACTTAAGGCACCAGAAAGCATTCAAATTAAACCTTATGGAAATTACCAAAATTAAAAGTTTATTAAATGAAAAAAATCAGTTGATAAACTGGTGGAGGTTGAAATACAAATTAAAAGTCTGGAACATTAAGTTTAAGAAATATACTAAAGCAATCCTTTAGACAAACTTATCAAAAAGAAAAGAGAGAGAGAGAGGGAAAGAGGATCTAAATAAACTCAGAAATGAAAGAAAAGAAATAACAATGAACACCACAAAAAAATAAGGGATTTTAAGAGAATATTATGAAAAATTATACACCAAGAAATTGGACAACCTAGAAGAAATAAATAAATTCCTAGAAACATATAACCTACCAAAACTGAAACAGGAAGAAAGAGAAAATTTGAACAGACTGATTACCAGCAAAGAAACTGAATCAGTAATCAAAAAACTCCCTACCAATGGCTTCACAGGTAAGTTCTACCACACATTTAAAGTAGAGTTAATACCTATTCTCAAACTGTTCCAAAAAGAAAAGAGGAAGCAAAGCTTCCAAATTCATTCTAAGGAGCCAACATTACCTTTACCAAAACCACATAAAGACCCTACAAAATAAAAAGAACAATAGGCTAATGCCTTTGATGAACATAAATGTAAAAATGCTCAACAAAATATTAGCAAATTAAATATCCAACAATACATTACAAAAAAAAAAAAAAGTCATTCACCACAATGAAATGGGATTTATTCCCAGGATGCAAGGGTGGTTTGGTATTTGCAAATCAATCAACATGATATATCACATCAACAAAAGAAAGGATAAAAACTATATGATCACTTTAATAGATTCAGAAAAAGAATTTGGCAAAGTACTACATCCAGTCATGATAAAAACCCTCAACAAAGTAGGTTTAGAGGGAAGTTACCTCAACATAATAAAGGCCATGTATGAAAAACCCAAAGCTAACCTCATCCTTTATGGTAAAAAACTGAGAGCTTTTCTCCTGAGACCAAGAACAAGACAAGGATTTCCACTCTCATTGTTTTTATTCAACATGGTATGGGAAGTCCTAGCCACAGCAATCATACAACAAAAAGAAAAAGAAACAAAAAGAAAAAGAAATAAAAGGTATCCAAATTGGTAAGGAAGAAATAAAACTTTCACTATTTGCTGATGACATGATATTATTTATAGAAAACCCTGTTAACTCCATCAAAAAACTACTGGAACTGATAAATGAATTTAGTAATGTCATAGGAAACAAAATCAATACAAAAATCTGTTGCATTTCTATACACTAATAATGAAGCAGCAGAAAGAGAAAATTAGGAAACAATCCCATTTACAATTGCATCAAAAATAATAAAGTACCTAGGAATAAATTTAACTAAGGAAGTGAAAGACCTGTAAACAATAAAACACTGATGAAAGAAATTGATGATGACACAAACAAATCGAAAGATATACCAAGCTCATGGATTGGGAGAACAAATATTGTTAAAAATTTTTTTTACATACTACCAAAAGCAACTACAGATTTAATATAATCCCTAACAAAATACCAGCAACATTTTTCATAGAACTAGAACAAACAATCCTAAAATTTTTATGGAACCCCAAAGATATATTACAAAGCATTGGTAATCAGAATAGTATGGCACAAAAATAGACACATAGATCAATGGAACAGAATAGAGAACCCAGAAATAAACACATGGTTATATGGTAAGTTAATACTTAACAAAGGATGCAAGAATACGCAGTGAGAAAAACGCTCTTCAACAAATGGTGTTGGGAAAACTGGACAACATGAAAAGAATAAAACTGGACCACTTTCTTATACCAGACACAAAAATAAACTCAAAATGGATTAAAGACCTAAATGTGAGACCTGACACCATAAAAATCTTAGAAGAGAGCACAAGAGGTAATTTCTCTGACACCAGCAGTAATAACATTTTTTCTACATACGTCTCCTAAGGGAAGAGAAACAAAAGCAAAAATAAACTATTGGGACTACATCAAAATAAAAAGCTTCTGTACAACAAAGCAACAATCAACAAAACTAAAAGACAACATACTGAATGGGAGAAGATATTTGTAAATGATATCTGATAATATATAAAATAAAATATATAAAGAACTTACACAACTCAACACACAAAAAACCCCACAAATAATCCAATTAAAACATGGGCAGAAGACATGAACAGACATTTCTTCAAAGACATAGAGATGGTCAACAGACACATGAAAAGATGTTCAGCATCACTCATATCAGGGAAATTCAAATCAAAACAACAATGAGATATCACCTCATACCAGTCAGAATGGCTAAAATCAACAACCCAAGAAAGAACAAGTGTTAGGGAAAAATGAATCCTCATACACTGTTGGTGGGAGTGCAAATGGGTGAAGCCACTGTAGAAAATAGTATGGCATTTCCTCAAAAAGTTAAAAGTAACACTACCCGGGTGCTTGGATGGCTCAGTCAGTTAGGCATCCAGCTCTTGGTTTGGGCTCAGGTCATGCTCTTGGGGTCATAGGATTGAGCCCTGAGTCAGGCTCTGTAACAGCACAGTCTGCTTGTACCTCTCTTCCTTTGCTCCTTCCCCTCCCCCTGCTTGCTTATTCTCTTCCTCTCAAATAAATATATAAATAAATAAGATCTTTAAAAAAAAATAACACTACCATATGATCCAGTAATTCTACTTTTGGGTATTTACCCACCACCCTTGCAAAAAAACAAAGAAACAAAAATACACACATACTAATTCAAAAAAACATATGCACCCCTATATTTATTGCAGCATTATTTACAATAGCCAAATTATGGAAGCAGCCCAAGTGTCAATCAATGGATGAATGGATAAAGAAGATGTGGTATATATACACACACATATGCACAATGATATATTACTCAGCCATAAAAAAGAATGGAATCGTGCCATTTGCAATCATGCATGGATGGATCTAGATGCTAAATGAAATAAGAGTCAGAGAAAGACAAAAACCATATGATTTCACTCATATGTGGAATTTAAGAAACAAAACAAATGAACCAAGAAAAAAGAGACAAACAATAAAACAGACTCATATACAGAGAACAAACCGATGGTTACCAGAGAAGAGGTGGGTGGGGAATGGGTATATAGGTGATGGGAATTAAAGAGTACACTTATTATGATGAGCACTGAGTAATGTATAGAGTTGTTAAATCACTATATTGTACACTTGAAACTAATATAACATTGTATATTAATTATATAGGAATAAAAAATAAGTAAATAAATAAATAAAATTTTTAAAAAGGAAATACATATGTAATTTTGTTAAGGATTGCCAAATTGCCCACTATAAGGGTTATAGCATCTGCATTCCCACCAGCAATAAAAGAAAGTGCCATGCAGTCTTGCCAGTAGAATGTGTTGCCAAACTTTTAAATTTTTTGCCAACCTGAGAGAAGAGAAAAAGTATCTCACTGTAGTTTTATTTGCTTTTCTCTTATTTTGAGTAAAATTCAAATAATTCTGTATAAAGAAGAGAAATATATTAAGAATAGAACCAAAAAGACAAAAAGTCTGTGAAAATGGAGTCAAAATATAGAATGACAAGCCTCATTGTCTTCAAATTTTTCCTCAATATGATAACAAAAGAGTATTCAAGTCCAGATTAAACCCAATTTCAGTAGACCCCATGTTATGATTCTCCTATTACACTGGACTTGGGTTATATTTAATATTGCTTAAAAAGATGTATCACTTGAAATTCAAAAAAGAAAGAAAAACAAAATAACCACACAGAAATCATAAATTGTAACTCGGAGGATGGATACAGGAGACAAAATATAGATAAATAAGAGACTAAAGAATACAAAGAAAAATACAGCGGAAAGAGATTATAGAGACCCAGTCCTATAGATTGCAAAAACTCAGAGTTCTAGTTGTGACTGACTTAAAGAAAAAAAAAAAAAAAGATATACCTTGATAAAATTCGGGGACTATAAGCTAACCAAGAATGTATTACAAATAAAAAGAATCTGCCATGGACAAAGGAAAAAATAATTTCTACCCACACACTCTATCTGAGAAAACAATAAAGAAATGACCCTGATAAAATAGCAAAATGAATAAGCACAGAAGTCTTAATAGAGACAAAGATAAAGAAGAGATAAAAGAGTGGAAAAAAAACACACTCCTCTTTGTAACTCAAGAGTTAATTTAAATGGATAAAATCAGATCTCTGTATATTTAACATAAGTACTGAAAGATCCTTTCGATGGAAGAGACATGTGACAATAAAAATGCTTATGCCAATTTAGAAAAAAAAGGGTACTACATAGGACATCAAAACTTAGGGAAAAGAAAAGGAAAGTAATCCAGCATTCTTAACTGGTGGGGAAGAGATAAAACAGCAAGATAATACAAGCAAATATTGTGAAGGTCTTATCTTATAAGGTGATGAGAAGGAAAGCAGACGGAAAAGAGTTGAGAAAGAAAGTTATATTGCTGGAACCAATGGCTGGAATTTCATTTTCATGTAAGAGTAAAGAATACTAGGTTTCATTATGAACGCTGGAAAATAGCCATTAACCATGGAAAAAATAGAGGAAAATTCCCAAATTAACATGTGGGGCATAAAAGGAAGAGTTACAACATTATTAAACTTTATAAAATAAGGAGAAGAAAAAGACAACAAAGTCAAATGAAACATAAATATAAATTTAAGTTGGAAGAAATACCAAGTATATACGTAATTATGCTGAATTCTCCATTAAAAGTTGAAAATCATCAAACAGATTTTTTTTAAAAGTCTGAAAATGAATGGATTAGACAAAGGTATATTAACTAAACATAATACAAAGCAAGTATTAAAATACTGATACCAGATGGGGTAACTGGGGGGATGCACATTAAGGAGGGCATGTGATGTAATGAGCACTGGGTATTATATAAGACTGATGAATCACAGACCTGTACCTCTGAAACCAATAATATATGTTAATTATTTGAATTAAAATAAAAAAATATTGATACCAGACAATATAGAATCTAACATCAATTAACAAAAATATGCAAAGATAGACATTAACAGCAAATTTGGTAGTATGGATATTCTATTAATTATAAAACAATCAGTATTAAAGAAATGCTTATATGAAAGTAATCTCAATTATCTATACATGTATGATATGTTTTTTATGGATTAAGATAATTTTTGACACCATGATTATAGTTTCACTAAATATTGAGCCTATTCACTGGAACACTTCACTTTATCAGTCTGGGGAAATACATTTAAGGAACACAAACAAATTCATATAATACAAATAAAAAATGGAAACATTTGAAAAATCAAAAATAGATATATTAATAATAAAAAATAATATAGACATACATATATGTGTCTGATTATCTCTCATTAATAGTCAAAGAAGGAAGGAAGGAAAATCACATAAAGCATAGAGAGAAAAATGGGAGAATCTATCAACGTGCATTATTCCTGGGTGATCAGGAATGTGTTGATTGGAGAGAAGAGAAAGGGGCAAGCACGTAATAGAAAATAAAGTTGTTCAAAACTCCTTGGTTATTTGATATGATCCCATTCATGTAAAATGATATGCATGTGAGTATGCAGAAAGAAAACAGGAAAGCCTATGCAGTTAAACATCAAGCCTTTCTATCACATTGGGAAAGCAGAAGAACATCCATAAGATTTAGATCAAGGCATTGTGGGTTGGAGAGGACAGGAGAGAGCTTTTCGTTATAATGCTTTTATACCATTTTACCCTCTTTCATATGTGTTGCTCTAGCAATTTTAAAACAAAATCCCCTTTAAAGGTAAATAAATGAGTATGTATCAGAATATATGCAATGAAAAAGCTATAGCCCTTGAGATACTTTGACCCATATATAACCACTTTCAAAATTATCTTGACAGAACTACATACATTTAAATAGTCAAGAATAGCTCTTTTAAAGATTGCCTTGTAGTTTAGGAAGTCATCATTTAAGCAGAAACTTGCTTTAAAAGTCCTCCACAATAAGTAAATGTTTCTAAAAATCCCAAAAAATAAAAATAAAATAAAAGTCCCCCAAAATAAACAAATGCATCTAACATTATTGGCAAACAAGCTGTGCATGTATCTAGGACAACATATATAGTTTGTTGATATCAGAAAACAATGCTTAATTTTCTTAACTCCAAATGAACAGTTTAAAATGCCAGAAAAACATTCAAGCTAGTGAAGCTGACTCTGATATACACCTCTGCAGGAAAATATAGACAGTTCAATCTTGTATATGGTTCCTATCAGTATTTCAGAAGAATAAAAGAGCATTTCTGGAGCATCCCTGTAGAATCTTCTTATTGTCCTTGTCCCACTTGTTGAGGGACTTACATGTTCCACTTTCTTGCAGAAGATATATGTGCGTGCATGTGTCGTACACATATAGATATAGAATGTATAGGGAGAGGTGTTTTGAAATTGCCAGAGAATTTAAATTCTTTCCTGTAAATAAAATTTTTCTTTGTATTTTTTGGAGAAGTATCCTATGTGACAGCTGAAAGTTATTTTTGAACTCATATAAAAAGCTCCTCACTACAAAGATATCTGATCTGACACCCAGGGGCAAGTGACAAGCTAACCACTGTTCTGCCCAAATCAAAATCCGTGGAGAGACTGGCTCGCATTGGTGCATCTTGCTACCTGTTGGCATGATATTTATGCTTAGTGGGAAAGAGGCTGTGTTTATATTGAGGCAAAATGCTGGTCATCTCAGCTAATGAAAAGTAAAGTAGTGTAGTAGAAAGAGCAGAGCTCTAGAAACCAAAGACCTGGCATGACCAGTAAGCCCCCTGTGCCTCCTCGAACCTCGTTTCCTTTACTGTTAGGACTATTTTGCAGTTTATCAGTATGTTACTGACTCATCTTTGCTTACAAGAAAAGTTGGGTCCCTAAGGATGTTAATGTCAGTACCAAGGCAATCAATTTAGGAAATGCTGCTGACCCAATGAACATCATGGTACTAAACATTGTGTGAAATCATGTATTAGATAAACCAGTGTAAATGGTTGAATTCCAGATACCTAAAACCTGTTTAACTTCAGACAATTTTGTTTTTGTTTGTTCAGAGTTTTGAAACTTCATACAACACAATTTGGGAAATGATGTGCTAAATGTTATATAACATCCCTTCTAGGTATAAAAATATATAATTTATCAAATAAATCATTCTAAGTAGAAAAGTTACATCATCTGTATTTTTGTATCACAAACTTGGCACAATTTTTTCACATTTAGCAATGTTCTGGCATAACCTAGACTAAGCAATGAGAGCATTTTCTTCCTTGTAACATAAACAACGACAACAAAAGAACAGTTTTCTCCCTGCAACTTTTTTCTTACTCATCTGCTCACCAATTTTACTTAACATTTATTTTTAGTACAAAAACACATTTCTCAGGATAACACATAAGCATGATTGCCAAAAATATTTATTATATTCCATTAAGTAGTGATTTCATGAACTTTTTCAAAATGCATATAAATTATCTGTTTAAATCAGTTGCTGAAAATTATAGAACTATAGAGCTGGTTTCCACCCCTCCAACTGAAAATTATAGAAGAATTTTTTTTTTCTACAAAAGCTTCCAAAGTAGTTCTCACAGGTATCCTGAATATGTACGAATCCAAAATTAATTATTTTCCTGCCTTCTCAAAAGATGCCTGAGCCCAGAAGATACTGCCATAAAAGGAACATACTTAATTTATACCAACTTTCAAGTAACCGGACTGTGGCAAAGCATGACCAGACAGCCGCCTGCAGCCACAGTCCTGCAGTCACTTTACATTTAATGAACTATTTTGGTTATAGAATGAATCTCACTCAGCTCCCCCAGACCTGTGCTATATTGAGCAGCTTCTAAGGCTTTGAGAGCTTGAGCAAAGAAATAGTAGGAGGCAGAAAAAGTAAATGGTTCCTGATAATTGCCACCGTCGGCACCAAACAAGAGGGATGGTAGGGGTCGCTGAGCTGACTTGACTCTGCAGAACGTATGCTCATCCGGAGTCGGGGCAACACACAGCACCTCATCAGTGTACATGTTGTCCTTCTGTTTTCTGCTCTGTTAGGTTTTTATTTAAATGCAGAGATCTGACTGGAACATCAGAGAACTGCTTTCCATGGAGTGGATATCCAATTATTATGACAACAGTCAGCAAAGAAAAATTAATTTCATGTGAAAAGTGACAAAGCTCAAACAAAATGTGACCTTGAATACAGATGTATTCATATTGGGGAAAGAAACTGCTCTTTCTTGTCAGTCACGCAGATATTAGCTGAGTTACAAAGGGGGATGTGGCTTCTTGTAAATTTATTTTAGATTTTCAATATTTAAAAAAAACATGTGGGTCTATTATTTCTCATATCAAACCTGAAAATTTTTCATCAAACTATGCAAAACTTTAAAGATAATATTAGACTCTTAGGCCTTACTGTATATTTCTCACATTATTTGAAAGTCTTCTAAATTAGGGAACAGCAAATATATCATCATAAGATAGATATGAACCTAGCTTGTTCTAGGAATAGAAAGAAGGAAAGCTGGTGCAAATGTAAAGAGGTGGAGGAGGGGGTAAAATCATATGAATAACTCTTAGCAATGTTCAGAGGTTCGCTTTTTGTTCTAACGCCACTAATCCACTGTAGATTTTATAAACAAAGTAGCATGATATGATTCATAAGGTGAAGAAGTCACATGGTCTGCCATCTAGAAAATGGAGGCTAGGGCAGGGTGGGGTGATGATGCCTTGCACTAGAACAGAAATACTAGAAATGAAAGAAGTAATGAAATTCAGAATACATTTTTAGTGGTGCTGGAAGATTTTCTGATGATTTAGATATTGGAGAGTGGGGAGTCAGTTCCGTTAATTGATTATGACACCTTGAACCACTTCCTGTTAGATTCAGGGACAATATGGCGCTGAGGGGAAATCACTGGGCTGAAAAACTAGAGACAGTTATAATATTCCTAGTTCTTTCACTTTGATAAGTTGTGAAGGCTCCCTACGTCTCTTTATTCCTCTGTGAAATGACCTTCACATTGCCTTCCTACTTGAGAATGCTGTGAATGTTACACACAGCAATCTACGTTACTGCTCATTGTTCTCATGCAACTCCTTTCTCTGTCTTAATTGCATTATGCTACACTTGTTCCTATTGAATGTCAGTTCCATTTGTTTTTCATAACTTCCCCAATTTATCAAAGTCAACAATCCAATCTTATCCTCCCAAGGTGCTGACCTTCCTTTTTTCCCCTTATTCCCATGTGTGCTCCTAATGAGGTAAATTTTCTACTCTATCATTTAGATTCTGGATTCTTCTTTTGTTATCTACCTCCACTCTTTACTCACTTTTCCCATAGCCCGATGATAATCAGTTTTTTCTTTTAATATTTTATTTATTTATTTGACAGAGTGAGAGCACAAGCAGGGAGAGCAGCAGACAGAGGGAGAGGGACAGGCAGACTCCCCACTGAGCAAGGACCCCGACGCAGGGCTCAATCCCAGGACCCTGGGATCATAACCTGGGCCAAAGGCAGCTGCTTAACTGGCTGAGCCACCCAGGTGTCCCAATAATCAGGCTTTTTAAACCCCTTGCTTCCTATAAGTACTATCCGTAAAATGGTTTTAGCTTTTATCACAAAAGATAAGTTGTGCTTACTAAAGCTACATAACAATCAAAATTCTCCACAATATACTATATCCAACATCCTAGATTCAGGATAAGATTAATCAAATCTCACTGCAGAAACATAAGGCATCATACTGTGAATTCTGCCCATATGAACACATATTTCACGTTGCGATAAATCTTTTAGATGTAGAAAGTAAATGTGTAAGTATGTAACTTCAGGTTCTACAGGTAACCAGCACAGATGGGCTGGCTCAAAAATCACATTTGTAAAATATATACTGAAATAATATAAATAATTAATATTATATAATTAAATAATTATATAATTAATATAAATATTACTATGTGTATGTTTTAATATGTCTATACAATTAAATGTTTTTCACCATATCACTCCTGATGTTTGATTATTTCCCCTTTGCCTGCTTTTCTTTAATGTTCTTTTCTTTTTTGATAAAAGTAGAAAAGGAAAAACAAGCATTAAAAAGTCTAATTTTTGGCAGCAGACCTATTTTATTTTTTCTTATTTATAATCTTTATATACAACATAAATATATATATGGCCTATATTAGGAATATAATCTAATGTATAATGCCCTTTGCTTGTATTTAATCATGACCTTTAAATAATCAGTATTTTAATCCTGTAAACTCCTATCTGCAGGGAATAAATGTCTAATTACATGAGGAAAATAATTAAAAATACGACTGACCTTTCCCTATGATTGCATATTGTATGTTTTTAATTAGAAAAAAATTAATATAAACCTATGAGTACAGATAATTATTTTAAAATATCAGTGTGTGTCCAATTTAATATGGTTTACTTTTCTGGATCAATGACTACTTTCTATTCATTAATGCTAATATATCAAACTTTGTAAAAATATGACATTTTATAGCAGTGAGCAATTCTTGTATTTGTCATTTTAGAATTAAACATGGAAGAGTTTGCCCTGAATGCTAAAAGAAATCTAACCCACCTAAAAATACACTAACAGCATGAAGTAATACAGAACACAATGTAGTTTTTCTAATACCTCTTATAATACATTATATGGAAGTTTATTTCCAAGCTTTCTCAATATTTCTCAGCTAACCCATGTCCTAAATGGCACATATATGAAATAGTTCATATATTTGTGGGTTTCCCCTGAAAGAATACAGCTTCACTGTAGTAATCACTGAACTATGGATATGTGTATCAAATCATAATACTGTATAATTTATATGTATACAATTTTTATTTAAATAACAAATTATAAAAAGAAAAATTTTACCCTAAGAGAAAATGTATATATATATACACATACATATATATATATTTTTAAAGATTTTATTCATTTTGAGAGAGAGAGAGCACAAGCAGGGCAAGCAGCAGAGGGAGAAGCAGGCTCCCCGCCGAGCAAGGAGCCCAAATCCGGGCTCCATCCCAGGACCCCGGGATCATGAGCCAAGCTGAAGGCAGACACCCAACCAACCGAGCCACCCAGGAGCCCCAGAAAATGTATATTATTTAAAATAGCAAATATAAACTCTTCTAATGTTAGATTCAATTTTATATATTTCTTTTAGGCAAATAAGATCACATGCTAAATATATATAATGTGACTAAAGACAGCAATTCCTTATCTACTAAGTATCTTTAACATAACTAAAAACAGTGATTCTTCATATTTTTCCACCATTGAGAGAAGAAGTTTGTTTTCTCTCTCTTGTGTTTCCAGCCTTCAGGAATAGAAGCCTTAAAATTTATCAGTGGAGTAAAACAGGTAGCAATAGCGCATTATAACATGACTATAATAAACCATAAGGGAGAGAAAATATAGTCTAAAAATTCTAAGAATGAAATTTAAATTCTTTTTATTAGATCTAAGATATGTCATCCATCACTAATATGGGGAATATGCTCAAAATAACAGCATGTCAGTTACTCTACCCACAGGTGAGAAGCACTTTGGGACAATTCCTATGATAGGAATTTCCTTAGATACACAGTAATAAATGTCTCAATTTTGTGACAGGATTTATAAATTATTTTGGCTATGTAAAACTGTGCCTGTCACTCTAAAAATACCAACAAATGAAATGTGTATTTTAATCAAGTGAAGACTTCATTAAAAGCCTTGAAATAAATACTTGAAGAATGTATTTTTAAAGGCAGGCATTCAGCAAGAAGTCAATTGGTCCTAGAAAGTGTAATGGATGTCTTTATGAAAAGTCATTCATTTAAAAAAGAAATGCCATTAAAAGTTGAAAGTAGTGATCATATAAAAGAAACAATTATGGAAGAAAATTATTTTGGGTAACATAATGATATATGTCCTTCTATGCTCATCATCATTTGAGTCACTTATTTGAAAATGGAACTTTGCTGCGCTAATATTAAAGAAAAAGTATTAGAAAGTTTTCATGGCTTGTAATTCAAACTCTGATCACTTTTTAAAATCATGATAGTGACAATTGTTGCAGATTCCTCAGTAATGTTTGATATGTTAATCAGAAACATATCTGCATAGTTTTAGTAAAATATGAAGAAAAACAGGAAGGTCAAAAGGTGATAGAATGTTCTCTATCTCTATCTCTATGGCAGTCACTATCACAACTATTGAAATAAAAATTAAAATAATTAAAATTAAAGATTCAATCCCTCAGTTACACTACCAACATTTCAAGTAGTCAATAGCCACATTGTTACAGTCTATAGTAATGGGTAGTGCAGATAAAGAACATCGCCATCATTGCAGAATATTCCTTGTGCAGCATCAAATCACATTTTCTGTATGTCTGTAATTTTCAAGTAAAATTCAATTTGTTTCCATATTTTCTATGAACGTCTATACAGCAGATGAGATTAAATTAAATAACAATGATGTCCTGTTAAAGGTGAAAAAAGTTAAAAGTTATTCAGCTTGGATGTGAAGCCTATTCAGAAACCCAGAAGACAGGAAACAAATGTTAACCCTAAATATCAGTGATTTCTAAATTTGGCAAAGTAAAAAGTAGTCATTTATATTAAAAGACTGAGAATCACACTACCAATTGGTAACACTAATCCATGTTTCTCATGAGTTTGAAATGTAGGGATATATTTATAAAGAATTATTAACACAAGTCCTCTAACCAATGTCTTTTGCTAGGAGTAATATGGAACAGGAATCACAAAGTTTCAGTGATGAATGGTTCCAGGGACAAACACAAATATAATCTGACTCAGTATTTCTTCAACCCTAAATCAAAACTACTGATTAAACACTCTAGATCAAGTATCCTAATACTTTACAAACCAGTATGCCAATGCTTTTGGGAGTACATTTTCATGAAATTCTAATAATTAGCCACTCGATTAGCAAACAAACTGACCTTTTATGGTGAGAAGAAAAATAAATCTGACCCTTTAGTTTTGAGACCCTTCAACAACTCTGAATCACCCATTCCATCAACCTATTATCATGTTCCAAATGTTGGAAGGAGCTGAAGTCTCTCACATACGTGTCCTCAATATAACATGAATTTAACACATAATTTTGTTAATCAAAGAGTGTAAGGGAAAAAATATCTACTTCCCTTATTTTTAGCCTTGTCTTTTTAAATATATCAATCATGTGCAGCGTTATGTTTTGTTTTGTGTGGAGAGGGTCTTTCTCCCTTTTAATGTGGTTGTGAGGGTAAAACATGTGTTGAATGCTTTTGATTTTAAAAAAGTTATAGGTAATTATTTATTAACATGTTTATATATGTAAGATATGGAACCCCCCCCCAAATAAGTAAAAGTAAGGAGGTCTGAGGTTGAGAAAAGGAATAAGAGAGGGTGTGGAAATAGATGGGATCTGGGTGGTAGCTACCATACCTACTGCCAGGCCAGAGTGGAGATGAAAGCCAGCAGCTATGGAGTGGTCTAGACTGTGTCCAAGACCAGGCAGAGGTCTAGAAAAAGACTAAAGATAATGAAAATTTCAAGGAAAATCTCAGTAATGGTCAAAAATGCAGGTAGTCAAGCACCAAGTGGCAGTGACAGTGGTAATAGGTATAAGTGGACAAAGGAAAAAATTCCAGTAGAGAAATTAATAGCTTTAGCAGTCAGGGATTCTGACACAAGTATCATTCTTTTAACAGTATGTAGCACCTTAACCACTTAATGATATGCCCACAAATTGGATTCCATTAGAAATTACCAACAGGCTGTACTTGGCTTTTGTTTATAACTTAAAACATTAAAGTCTATGGCACTTTTCCTCAGTTCACCCTCTTTGTCAATCACTCACCAAGTAAATTATTTGTTTTTTAAACAATGTATTATATTAATTCATTTTCTTCTCATAATCTCTATTTCATTGATGTCTTCATTATCTCTGACCTCAACCGCTGTGCAACTCAACATACTCTCACTTCTACTTTCCTTCCCTCCAACCATGACCATGACATTTATCTCCTAATCAGTGTCCAGTGGAAAAGGACAGATGACTCCGTGTGGTAAGTAAGATTTACCTGAACTACTCAACCCTTTTATTGATACAAATTCTCTCTGACTCAAATTCCCCACGGTAGTAAGAGGAATCATCTTAGGGTTCTCTAGTCATACCAGCCTTAAGATGGGCACCAAGTCTTTGTACATGCTATACTGTATCCACTTGAGATTTTCTTTGTTTCCCTTCCTTGGGTTTCCAAAATCATTCCTAAAAGAAAGCACAAAGTCTACTTTCTCCATAAACCAGTAATAGGGCTATTTACATGGCAGTCTTTCTAAACCAGTATCTTTAACCTTTGGACCAAAGATCTAAGAGGAGGGGCTGGATTACTGAAAAGAATTGCAAACCAGTAAGTACATAAAAAATTGCCTATAGACTGTATAAATAAACACCACACAAAATCATACAAAAAATATTTAAAATACATATATAATTTTATGTGTATATAGGTACAATGTCTTTAAAACATATGTGTCATTTTTTACTTAATATTTATTATGCAAAATATAGAGGTTTCTTACCTCCTTCCTTAGAGGCCTTTCAACTAACCAATCAAATTGCAAGTATATAAATTCTACTATTATTTAACATTTGATGTCGGTTAAAGTTTTGTTTTTAAATTCAGGCCAGTGATTCTGGGGTAAAATACTAATGAATCTTTTTTTTCTTCTACAGATAAAACCTAATTAATTCTGAGGTTAGATGCTTTGAGCAAGATGTGAGGAACTTCTTTTTGCTTCATGTATTAAACAATCTATAGCCTTAATAATTTTATGAAAAATATTTTCTTGGGGAAAGGAATATCTGACAAAAAACTTGGACATCCAAAATTATATCAAACTTCATTGGCCTATAAAGCACATTATGAATCTATACTCCTAATAAGATTTAGGCGATAAATACTAATATTTGGTCTATTTTCAATTTCATATGTTATTGTGCACCCACATCTATCCATTATCCCATTTTATTTTTTTATTCTTCTACGTAGTTTTTTAAACTTAATTTTATTATGTTATGTTAATCACCATACATTACATCATCAGCCTTCGATGTAGTGTTCCATGATTCATTGTTTGCGCATAACACCCAGTGCTCCACTCAATATGTGCCCTCTTTAATACCCATCACCAGGCTAACCCATCCCGCCACCCCCATCCCATTTTATTTTAAATTAGAAAATGGTTTTGTATTTATCTTGCCAAGATCTACATGCACTCTGACAACTGAGGAAAATCAGAAAGAAAATAAAACTTTCTGAATCTTTTTGAATGACAAAACTACCATTATTCATCTGGTCTTTAAAATACAGTATGTAGGGGGTATTTATATTACTAAAAAATACAAATGGCATTAACTGAGCATATGTTATGAGAGAAATAGTTTAAAATATACTAGTTATATTAGCCCAGTATTTTAATGGAAAAAAATGAAAGATGTAATAACAGATTCCTGTATCTTCAACTTTTTTATTTTCTATGAAAAGCTCCAAATCCAATATCCTATGGAATTAAACATGACTGAAACATTTTTTTAGGGGCACCTGGGTGGCACAGTTGGTTAAACATCCAACTCTAGGTTTAGGCTCAGGTCATGATCAAAGGGTCGTGAGATCAAGCTCTATGTTGGGGCTCCATGCTCAGTGCAGTCTGCTTTAAGATGCCCCACCCTGCACTCGCATGCATGCTCTCTCTCTAAAAGAAATAAATTTTTAAAAAAGAAACATTTTTAAAGTTTGAATTGTTGACAAAATACAATCAATCCATATAAATACCCAGATCAATTTGGATTAAGGTTTTGAGAAGAAACCTCATTTCTGACTGAGGGTAGATTCTATACTTAGATAATTCAGATATGGGATGATCTTACAGAAAATAAAGATAATTTATCCAAGAGATGTCTGGGTTGCTCAATCATTGAAGTGTCTGCCTTCAGCTCAGGTCATGATCCCAGGGTCCGGGGATACAGGCTCCTTGCTCAGCAGGGAGCCTGCTGCTTCTTCTGACTGCTGCTCTCCCTGCTTGTGCTCTCTCTCTCTCTGACAAATAAATAAATAAATAAACTTTAAAAAAATAAAAATAAAAAATAAAGATAATTTATTCGAGTCACTTTGATTAAGATTCTCAGGTAAGTCTGGACTTGCCTCTAGAAGGGTGCTTCCATCTGCAAAGAGAACCAATCTAAGACCTCTTCTGCTGGGAGAGGGGTAGTAGAATTGGGATGAAACATATTTCTAGTTTGTAGAAGATGACATAAACTTTTTTCTGAACAGTCTCCAAAGAAACTACTTCCATTCTTTATTCACGAATGAAAATGCTCTCTACTATGTACCTCGCTTCTGAATAACTCCTCTGAAGAAATGAGTATCAAATAAGAGTAACAACATGTGGGGAAAAAAAGGAAAGCCTAGTTCAACTATAAGATATTTTTTCTACGTTTTATATAGATAAAACATTTCTATCTAATATCACGGGTCTCTTAACTAGAATATCTGGTTCCGACCCTGATCAAAATACAAACTTGGTTCCTGAGATTAAAAATTGCTGGAGTTGTGGGGGGTGGGAGGGATGTGATGGTTGGGTGATAGACATTGGGGAGGGTATGTGCAGTGGTGAGCACTGTGAATTGTGCAAGACTGTTGAATCAGAGACCTGTACCTCTGAAACAAATAATGCAATATATGTTAAAAAAAAAGAAGATAGTAGGAATGGAAAAATGAAGGGGGGGAAATCGGAGGGGAGACGAACCATGAGAGACTGTGGACTCTGAGAAACAAACTGAGGGTTCTAGAGGGGAGGGGGGTGGGAGGATGGGTTAGCCTGGTGATGGGTATTAAAGAGGGCATGCTCTGCATGGAGCACTGGGTGTTATGCACAAACAATGAATCGTGGAACACTACATCAAAAACTCATGATGTAATGTATGGTGACTAACATAACAATAAAAAATTAAAAAAGAAAAAATAAATAAATAAATAAAATAGCAAAATAAAATAGGATGGAACACTACATCAAAAACTAATGATGTAATGTATGATTAACATAACATAATAAAAAAAAAGAACACAAAATTTTCTTGAAAATTTGGGTCAACACATAAACATAGCCAAAAAGATCAATCAAGGAAAGTATTAATTTGAATGAAAAATAAAGTATTACAGATTTATTTACAAAATAAAATAAATTTTGGTTCACCTTCTCATTATAAAGGGATTTTAGTAAACACTTACATAGCAACTTAGCAATGACAAGATTACAAGTAAAAAATTATGTTTGAAAAAGAATATGCCATTAACTCCTATATATGAATGATAATTTAGCAGGACGTAAAGATCACAGAAAAATACTGACAAACTGGAAATCTTTTTGATTGTTTTCTTCTAAGAAGTTGGTTGGTTCAAGGTTAAACATAAAATTCATGTGCTTGAAAATCTGATGTTGAGAAAGATTTCTAATATATATTAGTTTAACTTTTTCTTGAGTCTCAAGGCAGTAGTGATGAGTTGTGAACTCTAGAGTTGGGTAGATTTGGGTTCAAATTAAGACTTCAACCTTTACTCTTTCTGAACTTACATACTATATTTCTATTTCTTATTCAGAGAAAGTCTAAAGTGAGTGCTTCTGGTGAGCCAGCAGTGTGTAGGAGGGAGAAATGGTGGAATATGAATTGGTAGAGTAGTGACTGAAGAATAAAAGTTCTGCCATCTCCAATTTGTAACTACTAATATTGCCTGGACACTTCTTATGAGAAAAGAAAAGAGAATGCAGAATCAAGTGTGGAAGTTGTGTCAATCACATATCACTTCTGCTCATCTTCCATTGATTAAAATTTAATTAAGTGACCACACCTAACTGTAAGGGAGGCTGAGATGTTATTTGGCTATATGGCTAGGAAGAAGAGAAAAATGGATTTATTGATTAGGTAGAAGACTCTGCCACAAGGTAATATAATGCTACCTACCACACAGAACTGTATTGCAGATTAAATGGCATAATGTACAGTTCAGTATTCACCATGTAGGAGTTAACAAAATATTTGCTATTATTATTAATGTCAGTGTTACTATTCTGAACTTCATTTCTCATTATAGAGTTTTAAGGTTGTAAAAGAAATTGTAAATTGGTTAAATATTTACTCTTTCCCAGAGAGAGACTGAAAATTTTCCTTTTTAACACTCTGATACAACTTTCTTATTTTGAAAGAGAATAAACTTTGGAGTTGCACTAACTAAAGACTAAAGCTCTGCTTTCCCACTTAATATCTGGGCAACTACAACTTAATAAATGGTTATTGAGTACCTATAAAGAGCTGACCTTGCAGTGTGCTCTAAGAACATAAAGAAAATTAATTTTGTCAGATAAACCTTAAACAATGGCAATATTTTTAAGTGAGTCCAATTATGGTAGTAAATTCAGAAAGCAAATATAGTTATGGTGAAATATTTTATCAGGGGACATCAAGGAAGATTATTGTGCAGTGTAGGTGATAAATGACAGGGACTGAAATTTGAAGTGTGGCTTAAAAAAAGAAAAAGAAAAACTCATTTGAAGGGTACCTGGGTAGCTCAATCAGTTAAGCATCCAACTCTTGATCTCAGCTCAGGTCTTGATCTCAGGGTCATGAATTCAAGCCCCACATTGGGCTCCACACTCGGTGTGGAGTCTACTTAAAAATATATATATATTTAAAAAATTAAAAAAAAAAAGAAACCCACATTTGAATAACTAATTTTAGAGGTAAAGAAACAAACAGTACTTGATTATTGTAGAAATAAAGAAAACTTCAAAGGTATTTGGGGGGGTTTTCACCTGTTGGGAGGTATAATATTACCCAGACAGAAAATACATGAGAAAAAGTAGGCTTAGTAGAGAAGGTAGTAATTTAAATCTTATGTGTTTAAGTTGGAATGTCCTATATGAATTACACTGAAAATGCCTTGTTGGTATTTACAAATTGTCATAGCGAAAGATTTCAGCACAATGAACAAAACTGTGAATTACTGGTGAAAGGTGGTCAGAAATAACAAAGAGAGGAAGCCCAGAATGTGACTAGGAAGAACCTAGGAGGGCTGGAGCAAGCTGTGATATGCAGAATCAGAGTGAAAAGGAGGAGGAAACAGCCCACAAAATTCTCAGGGGCTTTTTAAACATTAATTTTTAGTTTGGTTAGGTATTTCAGAAATGTCAGTGTGCCCCATGACCAAATCAACTGAGGTCTGGACTGCAGTGGGTTGAGAAAGGAGAATGATGAGAGGAAGTGGAAGGCTAACTGCAGAAAACTCATTCAACAAGGGGGGGCGGAGCAAGATGGCGGAGGAGTAGGAGACCTGGATTTCGTCTGGTCTCAGGAATTCAGCTGAATAGGGATCAAACCATTCTGAACACCTACGAACTCAACAGGAGATCGAAGAGGAGAGTAGCAACAACTCTCTGAACAGAGAAGCGACCACTTACTGGAAGGTAGGACGTGCGGAGAAGTGAATCCGAGGCGATATTCGGGAGGATAGACGGCGGGGGAGGGGGCCTCCGTCGGCCGCTTCTGGCAAGTGATAGAGCCGCAGAGCACAAAATCGGAACTTTTAGAAGTCGGCTCCGCGGACGGACGTCGCTCCAGTGGCTAAGCGGGGGGTGGAACCCTCGCAGGACAGTGTGGTCTCAGGACCCTTGGGGTCACAGAAAGACGGGGGGTGCCTGAGTGCAGCAGAGCTCCCAGGTATCAGAGAGGGGAAGCCGGCTGCAGAGACGGAGCCGAGGCGCGGGCTCTCAGCTCGGGGTTGCAATAAACTGTGATCCGCGGCCCAGTCAGGCCACTGCTCCTCCAGCAGGGACCCAACAAGTGGCAGAGCTGGGGAGACTCCCCTTCCTCCCCTGGGAGGAGCGGTGCGGGAGCGCACCGCAAGGATCTGCTGGGTTTGGAGACTCCACACGGGGTCGGGTGCCAGACATAGAAACGATCGGTCACAGGCCGGGTGAGCACGGAGTGCGGCCAGAGACTGGGGACACGGGAGTGACTGACTGCTTTTCTCTGGGGGCGCACTGAGGAGCAGAGCCCCAAGTTCTTGCCTCCTCTGGGGCGGAGATTGGAGGCTGCCATTTTCACTGTCCTCCTCCAAAGCCATATGGAAAGCTTGCAGGGAACAAAAGCTCCTGAGAGCAAACCCGAGCAGCTTGCTCAGCCCAGACCGACAAGGGTGGGGCAATTCTGCCTCCGGCAAAGACATTTGGGAACCATGGCAACAGGCCCCTCCCCCAGAAGATCAAGACGAACAGCCAGCAAGCCATGACCAAGTTTACCGATCAAGGAGAATGGGAAAACTCCAGCGCTAGGGGAATACTGCACATAGAATTCATGGCTTTTTTTTTACCATGATTCATTAGTTTTTCAAAGTTAATTTTTTAACTGTTTTTTTTAATTTCTCTTTTTCCCTTTTTCAACCAACATCTTATCAATCCCTTTTTTTTAAAAAAAACATTTTTCATTTTTAGAGTCATATTTTATCCCTTCATAGTAGTTACTCTTATTTTTGGCATATATATATAAGTTGTTCTCTCTTTAAAATTTTCAGATACAGTTTCTTCTAACAGATCAAAATATACCCTAAATCACTAGTGTATGGCTTTGTTCTAAGTCTCCTGCCTGATCACATTCTCTCCCCCTTTTTTTTAAATCTTCTTCTTTCTTTTTTCAAACTTCTTATCGTATCAATTCCTTTTACAAAATCTTTTATAATTTTCATCTTTACAGTCATCTTTCATCCCTTCATTGTATCAACCCTTATTTTGTACAAATATAAGTCTTTCTTCCTTTAAAATTTTAGGAGGCACTTTTTTCTAACAGACCAAAATATGCCCAAAATCTAGTCTGTGGCACTGATCTATGCACTAGCCTGATCATATTTGATCATATTCAGGTTTTTTTGTATTTTTCTGTTTTTATTTTTAATCTTTTTCTTTTTGTTTTTTTTTTCTTTCTTTCTTTTCTCTTTCTTTTCTCTTTCTTTCCCTTTCTTTTCCCCTGGTTTCAGGTCTTTTCTGATTTGTATAGAGTATATTTGCTGGGGACATTCTTAACCTGTTGGCATTTTGTTCTCTCATTCATCAATTCTCCTCTGGACAAAATGACAAGACGAAAAAAATCACCTCAGCAAAAAGAACAAGAGATACTACTGTCAGCCAGGGACCTACTCAATACGGACATTAGTACGATGTCGGACCTAGAGTTCAGAATCATGACTTTAAAGATACTAGCTGGGCTTGAAAAAAGCGTGGAAGTTATTAGAGAAACCCTTTCTGGAGAAATAAAAGAACTAAAATCTAACCAAGTCGAAATCAAAAAGGCTATTAATGAGGTGCAATCAAAAATGGGGGCCCTAACTGCTAGGATAAATGAGGCAGAAGAGAGAATCAGCAATATAGAAGACCAAATGATGGAAAATAAAGAGGCTGAGAAAGAGAGAAACAACTACAGGATCACGAGGGCAGAATTCGAGAGATAAGCAATACGATAAGACGAAACAACATTAGAATAATTGGGATCCCAGAAGAAGAAGAAAGAGAGAGAGGGGCAGAAGGTATATTGGAGCAAATAATAGCAGAGAACTTCCCTAATGTGAGGAAGGAAACAGGCATCAAAATCCAGGAGGCACAGAGAACCCCTCTCAAAATCAATAAAAATAGGTCAACACCCCAACATCTAATAGTAAAACTTACGAGGCTCAGAGACAAAGAGAAAATCCTGAAAGCAGCTCGGGAGAAGAGATATGTAACCTACAATGGTAGAAACATTAGATTGGCAACAGACCTATCCACAGAGACCTGGCCTGCC